>NC_068937.1:115766224-116089557 GCF_016801865.2 Culex pipiens pallens
TGCACAAGACACCGCTGCTTCTGTGACTTTTTCACTATCACAATGTGGGATTTAGGTCGGGACTTCAGGATAGTACAATTGATTTGTTGCTTAGCATTAGCATTTAAAATAGATCTGTATCCTTTCCAAATCTTTTTGATGTTAAATTTAGTTGCAATTATTAAGTTAGAGTAATGCTGTCAATAAACTTTGATTGATGTAGAATACTAGGCATTCTTTTATGTCAAATTGTCCATAGAGTCTCGATCAATCAATAATGTAATGATATCGGACAAAATTCGTTGATCTGTTGAACTAACGGTTTTCGGATTATGGTTGTATCGACCATTGTTGCGAATCGAGGAACTACAGATCTTTTGACGTAAATGGTCATTTCTTTTTCAAATCGTGATTCTGTCCTATTTGTATATCAGTTCATAAATTTTTATTGTTTTTGATAAAAGTAGTACTACAACAGTTAAAGGAACGTTTACTTTTGAACATTAAGTTTAGAGGATTTTAGATTAAAGTTTAGATTTTCAATTTAAAACAGTTAGCAAATGAATATTTGGACTTAAATGAATAATTGAACATTTTGGACTTATGAATAACACTCAACTGTGCATTTATTCTAGAGTCAGATCCATACAGCGTCAGTGTTTATTTGGTCGAAGTGTACTAATTCATTGGCAGATCTGATTCTAGTTGTAATGTACGACAAGACTACTGACGGACGTGACAGGACGCGGGCCCAGTTTAGAGGTTTCAACATCAACGATGTGCGGCTGGACCACCCTCCAAAAAAAAAAAAAAAGCTTGTTTACTTTTCTATTGCATCCTCATTCCCCCCCAAGAATAGCCAAATTCCCCCCCCAGGGGGGAATTCCTCACCGGTTGAGAAACACTGCTCTAGCGTGACATATTTTTTGCTGCTGAAGTGACTCGTTTTGAAACATTTTGGATCTGATGATATTAAAGTTTAAGCTGAAAAATAAGTTCTTCGTGCTTTTTTTTTGTTCGTAGACTAAGCAATAGAGGATTTGCAGCAAAGCTAAAAGACACATGTCGCCACCTATGAACAAGTAGCGTAAACCTATGATTTTTTGAAAAAATGTGTTTTTTCCTTCATAATCAACATTTTAAAAAACTTATGCCGGATTCGGACGAGAAAAATTATTTCCAACAATTTGGTGTACAACTTTATAATATTTGTTTGATTTTTCTATGAGAAAACTGTAAATTCAGAAAAAGATAGTAATTTGGACTATTTGGCAAGAAAGTCTGTCAAAAATCAATAAAAATTGTTGAATATACGTTAATACATCTGTTATCAACTATATAACTGTTTATTTTATTGATATATACAAGGAAACTAATTTTTTCGTGCTCCAAAACATGTTTTTTGAAGAAAAAGTTCACAAATTTTTGCGCGCCCAAAAATTGATGTTCATTATTTTAAAGCAAAATTTTTTTCTCGTCTTTTGCAACCAGTTTCATTAAGATTGATGCAGGGAATCATGAGAAATAAGCGCTTTGTTCTTCAATCCAGCAGAAAGGAATACGATTTTTGGCAGGTAACCTCATTTTGGCGCCACCTACATATGAAACACAGTCGCGCTGCAAAACCTCAATGGGTGACCAAAAGAGTCCTTCTTTGTTTTCAACGTGAAAATCGAAGAATCGAACAAAATCATGACAAAAAAAATTGGTCCATTTTAGGGAGTTCAAAAACATGTTAAAAGCAAGAAATGAAAAATTTATTTGAAGTTTCGTAAAGTACTTCAAAAGTTAGGCCGTTGCAAATATTTCTCAAAGTTTATGTCGCCCCCCCCCCCTTGAAAATTGGTCTTAAAAATCAGGGGGCACACAATTTTTTTTCCTAAGAAATTCAAAATTTTCCTGAAAATAGAAGTCTAATCAACTGAAAACAACCTTAAATGCATTTTTCCGCATTGATAATCATATTTAGCATTTGGGCTTGTTTAAAAATGTTTTGAGTTTTTATGAAATTCCAATGTACAGCACCGCAAAAATTTTATTTTTCGCAAAAAATAAAATTTTCGTCAATACTTAGATATTTACAAAAAAAAAATAACAAAAATTCAACCGATTTTTCAATAAACACAAACGTTTTAAAAATGATTCTAAACGCAGGGTAATAAATTACAAATTGATTTTTGATTATTGCACTTGATTTTTTGAAGTTTTTTTTTTGAAAAAAATACCGATTTAAAAGGGGCTGAGGGCGGTTATCAGCTTTATAAAAAAATATTTTAAAATTAATTCAATGACTTATACTAAAAATTAATGCATGGAAATGCATTTTATATCGTGTTCAGTCTATTTCCGTTGAAATTCAGAAGGTTCATAAATTTATGAATTGTGCCCTAATTCTTGAGCCAATAATGTAAAAACACACAGTTTGTAAAATATTTGCAGTATCGTTATCGAAGTATTAAAAAATTGAAATGCTATGCACTTCCCATAAAAAAAATACTATGAAAAGCAAAACATTTAGCTTTTTCCAACGGATTATAATTTTAATGAAATTCATCTTTTAGTTTCTTAAATCCCAATAGGGACATTTTTGAAGGTATATGTTCACCTTCAAAAAAAATTAAAACAAAAATCAATTTGAACCGGATTAATATAATTAATTCGCTTTCATAAACTCAATGTCAAATTTTATTAACTTTGGAATTTTACCAATTTCCAAAACGAAATCGTCAAATATCATCAAAATTCGCCATTTTGCGTCCGAAAAAATCCCACCACGATTCAAGTAGTGTTAAACATCCTTTCACCTCTCTGTCAGTCCACTACAGCAGAGTGTAACTTTCAGTGAGGGAGGGAAGGTGGTGCAACCGGGAACAGGACACGGTTCACTGGTCACCGTAATGAACCTTCAAACCTTTTCCCTTTCCATCCTCCATTTTTGGCCAATGAAATGTGAAATTTGCTCGCTCCATTGGCGCACGCTGATGGTGGTGCATACAAAGTGTGTGTGTGTGTGGTCTTGTTTGATTGTTTGTGTTCCATTGTTTATTTTGCATTTAAAAAATCAATAATTCACGGAGATTTTTTTTTTTCAAAAAGACAGTTTGAAACTTTTAACTCAAGGTTTAAGGCTTCCGCCAGCTTAAATTTCCACTCTGACGAGGAAACCTCTTGTATCGATTCCGGCACACTGGCTGGCAAGTCATCGCGTCGCGTGTGTTGAACCCCGGTTCCGGCGTGCACGTGCCCCGTGCCAGGGTCACCCGGTGCAGGGTTGTGCGCAGGTCGAACTCTTCACAATTCCGGTGCGATAATTGTGACATTCACCCCTTAGCAGCAACGCGCAACGACGGTGATGTGCACATATTTGCATCACTTTTTTTCTTTGTTTATTTGTTTGCCTTTTCGCGATGATCGTCATCGCGTTCGCGGCTGATTATGTTTCATTCTTGTCAAATATTTATCCTTTTGTTCATTAAAAAGCTGGATAAATTGGCAAGTTTGGCTTATTGCTTTTTTTGTCGTTCTTTCGCTTTGATTTATTTGGCGATTGTGCAACTCGCAGAATTAATAATTGAAAAAACAGAAAAAAAGAAAAGAAAAAATCGCTCTACAGCATTGCCTTGACGTTCTCGACTGCGAGATTCCTACTCGAAACTAGGTGTCCGAAGGCTTGATGTTAAGGCAATTTCAGACCTAAGCTTACATCCACCCCGGGATTCGAACTGACGACCTTTGGATTGCAGGTCCAACTGCCTACCAGCGACTCCACCGAGCCAGAACCCAGGGAGACGACTTAGGTTAGGCCGGGTCTCACATTTTCTTCCTTGTTCGACGGAAGGCGTGATCAGACAAATCTCGTCTCGAAAAATGTCACCGGGGCCTTCTGGGATCGAACCCAGGCCGACTGGGTGAGAGGCTATGACTTGATTTTATTTTAACGTGTGTTGCATAATTTCAAAAAAGCTTTTGGCGAATTTATAAAAATATTTAAAATATGACGAATATAATAATTTGAACAAATATTCATTAAATTAAAAATACGGTTCGATTTCATCTGTACACATAAAAATTAATGTCCGGAACATTCAATTATTTGGAATTATAAATAAAGTTAACACAGCATTATTACACGTTTACAGCTTTTTACCCACTTTTTGAGCTAAAAGTGTTTCTGCTGCATGGGCTCGAAATGGTTCAAGTTCTCGAATCCAACACCTTTCCTCGCTTCGAAGTGACAAAAACAATTTATTACAAGTGATACGCGGCTAGAACTGGCGGAACAAGTGGCTGATTGCGAAGAAAGAGTCCCCCCTCAGACCCGGAGATCATCACACGGGTGACAGTCAAAGCAAGGTGGAGAAATTCCTCCATTTTTTTTTTTGCT
Organism: Culex pipiens pallens; assembly: GCF_016801865.2. Classification (NCBI taxonomy): domain Eukaryota; kingdom Metazoa; phylum Arthropoda; class Insecta; order Diptera; family Culicidae; genus Culex; species Culex pipiens. Next base: position 115,770,588 of record NC_068937.1, read on the forward strand.
TATTTTTATTCTCGGTTGACTGACAGCGCGCGGTAGTCACTTGGCGTGTGAAAAAAAAGAGAAAAAAATGCTCTCTCAATGTATGCGTAGCGAATACACGCTGAATTTCTTTCCGTCAAGCAGCACTTTACGAACGAACGAAAGTCATTAAGGACCTGTCGTCCCGGTCGTCGATGGGTTCAAGTGGGGGTGGGATTCGCTGAGCGGCATATTGAATGAGACGGGGAAGTCGTCCTTGGTGATAAACTCCGAACTCTGCTGGAATGGAGTTCTTTTCGCCTGCTTCTTCTTTTTCTCCAAGGAGTGAAAAAGGGTCATGTTTCTTTTGCGAACAAAAAAAAATGAGGTCAACAGCTTTCCAGCTGGTTCTCGAGCCCCGTCGTTATCCTCTCCCCAGGTTTTTTCTCGATAGATGGAGTGAAAACTGGGGGCGAGGTTGAGAATGGGTAACTTTAACCTTTTCCTCTGTGAAACTCGATTCTGGGGAGCCTCTCCTATTGTAATCTGATGAATTACCCCTGCAGCAGCTGCCAGTACCGAGTTACAGTTTCCTATCAAGTTGATGGTTGAAAGGTCTGGAAACTTTGAAAACTTTTCATCATTTTTATGGGGTTGGCCCATCGTTGGTTAATAACTTTGCCCCCACTACTGCCGCACTGGAAGACTATCGGAGATAAAACCATCCAATCCATCTGTTACAAAACTGGTTGCGAAGGCAACACTGGCTTACAAAAAAAATGCTCAATCAGTCAAAAACTTCAAAACTTGTAGAACATCTTTTGTACTGCCCATGTTCCCATGTGATTTTTAGAACAAAGTAGGCTCTTTTGAAAGAGCAAACAATTTTGGACCTAACTGCAACCTATAACTCAAAAGCGATGAAAATGCATATGGGACATTTATGCGATCAGGGGCAGTGTGCAACATTAGACTGATTCTGTCAAACCCGCACCGCCTCGAAAATGAGTTTTTAGTCGTCTTACAGATTTGGTTAAAATTTACTAAAACTGAAAAAAAAGACTGAGTAGGTTTGTGTATTCTGATCATGACTTGTGAATGACTTGTGAAGTTTGTATTATTTTTGTGTACATATAAAAATTTACTTATAATTTGTAGGCATGAATCACCTTTCTTATATTTAAATAATTGTGAACCAACATTTAACGAAAAAAACTAACTTAATCCACCTATGCGGTTGATGCCTTCCTCACTTTTTACCAACAATGGGTAATATGCGTGGTTTGGACAAATATTTCAGCTATTTTTTTAGATCTAGAAAAATACTGGACTCGTTGGAAAGGTCTCTCAATTACCTAACCAACGATGGGTCGGATGTTGGATCCAGACATCGTTTACATACATTTAAGTGAGATCCGGCTTCAAAAAAGTACATAAATATCACTTAAGTGGTCATAACTCAAGACAGGGTTGCCAGATCTTCAATGTTGTGGACTCGTTGGAAAGGTCTTTCAATTACCGATGGGTTGGATGTTGGATCCAGACATCGTGTACATACATTTAAGTGAGATCCGGCTTCAAAAAAGTACATAAATATCACTTAAGTGGTCATAACTCGAGACAGTGTTGCCAGATCTTCAATGTTGTGGACTCGTTGGAAAGGTCTTTCAATTACCTAACCAACGATGGGTCGGATGATGGATCCGGACATCGTTTACATACATTTAAATGAGATCCGGCTTCAAAAAAGTACATAAATATCACTTAAGTGGTCATAACTCAAGACAGGGTTGCCAGATCTTCAATGTTGTGGACTCTTTGGAAAGGTCTTTCAATTACCTAATCAACGATGGGTTGGATGTTGGATCCAGACATCGTGTACATCCGGCTTCAAAAAAATACATAAATATCTCTTAGGTGGTCATAACTCGAGACAGGGTTGCCAGATCTTCAATGTTGTGGACTCGTTGGAAAGGTCTTTCAATTACCTAACCAACGATGGGTTGGATGATGGATCCGGACATCGTTTACATACATTTAAGTGAGATCCAGCTTCAAAAAAGTACATAAATATCACTTAAGTGGTCATAACTCGAGACAGGGTTGCCAGATCTTCAATGTTGTGGACTCTTTGGAAAGGTCTTTCAATTTCCTAACCAACGATGGGTTGGATGATGGATCCGGACATCGTTTACATACATTTAAGTGAGATCCGGCTTCAAAAAAGTACATAAATATCACTTAAGTGGTCATAACTCAAGACAGGGTTGCCAGATCTTCAATGTTGTGGACTCTTTGGAAAGGTCTTTCAATTACCTAATCAACGATGGGTTGGATGTTGGATCCAGACATCGTGTACATCCGGCTTCAAAAAAATACATAAATATCTCTTAGGTGGTCATAACTCGAGACAGGGTTGCCAGATCTTCAATGTTGTGGACTCGTTGGAAAGGTCTTTCAATTACCTAACCAACGATGGGTTGGATGATGGATCCGGACATCGTTTACATACATTTAAGTGAGATCCAGCTTCAAAAAAGTACATAAATATCACTTAAGTGGTCATAACTCGAGACAGGGTTGCCAGATCTTCAATGTTGTGGACTCTTTGGAAAGACCTTTCAATTACCTAACCAACGATGGGTTGGAATATGGATCCGGACATCGTTTACATACATTTAAGTGAGATCCGGCTTCAAAAAAGTACATAAATATCACTTAAGTGGTCATAACTCGAGACAGGGTTGTCAGATCTTCAATGTTGTGGACTCTTTGGAAAGGTCTTTCAATTGCCTAACCAACGATGGGTCGGATGATGGATCCGGACATCGTTTACATGCATTTAAGTGAGATCCGGCTTCAAAAAAGTACATAAATATCACTTAAGTGGTCATAACTCGAGACAGGGTTGCCAGATCTTCAATGTTGTGGACTCGTTGGATAGGTCTTTCAATTACCTAACCAACGATGGGTCGGATCTCGGGGCAAGACAGTGAAAAAAACAGAGCAAACGAGAGTTGCTCTGGGAGCAAACGGGAGGAAACGAGAGAAATTCAGAGAAACGAGAGAAACGCCATTCTGGCTGTTCAGAAATGTCACTTTTGACATTGTTGACGTTTCTCTCCAATCGCATCTGATGTCCTGTTTTTTTGTCGTTTTGATTGTGCCTTTTGAAAGTGCACAACTTTTTTATTTGTGTGAATAAATAAAACATTTTTGAAAAAGTTAAATGGTGCTGCTTTTTCAATTAATTTGTAGGAAAGTCTTGCTCGACATCCCGCTGCATGTAAGCATCAAGTTCTGGTAAGTATTAAGGAAGAATTTTCAACCGGACTGGGGAACATTCCCACGGTTTTACTCGAGCATTGCACATCTAATTTTTGTATCTCCCTCCTATGCCAGATCATGCTTGGGAATCTGGTTCCTTGCGGGAAACTTTCTTCGTACGAGGTCATGGAACGAGGCGTATCATTTGCAGGAGCTACTGACTCCCTTGGACACCTGGAAAGAACTGACATGACCGTACTAACCGATGTACTGACCAAGGACAAGGACAAGTGCACCGTTGGTCGGGGATGAGTGAACAGAAGGCGGAAAAGGTTACCAAGACATCGTGATTCCGTGGTAATATGCTGACCGATTATGTTGTATACGAATGTAATTATCTGTGTGTATGTTGGTTAATAAAATCGGTTTTTCGAGGGGTGGGGGTGGGGTGTTTGTTGAATCGAAACCAGCTACGTCGGGATTATGATCGGCCTTCAGCAGTACGGAGTGTTGTCCAGTTCGACAAGCGGATTTTTGAGCTTATTTTGCTTAGCTTTCTTTTTAATGGCGATCGTGGTTCTCGGGAACCAGCAATAGGCGGTGCGCCGTCATGAAGGTCGGTTTCTCAACATCGGTCAGAGTTTTGCATCAGCATGGGCCGAACCCTTTCTTGATAGATTCGTGCCGGCCTGGGCCGTGCCCTTGCTAGTAAAAACTCGAACTGCTCAAAGGAATTTGTACAAGAGCACAGCGTCCTTTAACTGGGAGAACTTCCGATTCACTAGCTCTGTTCCGAGACGACAAGAATGGCCGTTTGCTTGAGGGAATAGTCGCGGTAAAGCAACGATCTTGTGGTAGAAACTCATGGTTCGAAAAGGAGCGTGGATCGAGTACGCAGGAAACGAGCGTAACTTTAGGGACCAGATGCACGCCGACCTCGACATAGCCCACGACAGGTGTCCTACTAAATGGCACACCGCGCCCCAAATACAGCAGCGGAATCTCCGCTAATTCGATGTGTAGCATTTCGAACATCACCACCAGAACGTGGTAGCTCGATGCTGAGGAATTCGCCAGGGTGCCTCACACAACGCCTCAGGTTGACCAGAGCTAACGTGGTCTGGCGGTTGGAATCCAGCACGTTTTTCCTTGTCCATTTCGTTATTGAAACTTTCTTCTCGTTCAAATCCCCGCTGCTATTGCCGAACAGTTTCCGGATCGGTATTTTCGACCGGTAACTGGACACCGATAAGCCTCTCGAGGACATTTTATTTGCTCCCCAACCCGACAACCAACAACAACTGACCACGAACGACTTTGTAGCCGTCGTTGCCACCGACGGATTGCCTTTCGTCGTTGCCGATTGAGGTACACATCCGTACGCCGGGAGTTAAAAGTACCGAAGATGCGACAGATTCTTTACGGAGGCTTCATCGATGCTATATCCGCCGTCAGTCTACGCGGGACACTTCCAGTACAATATGGCCAATCTTGCCAGGTAACCTGACCAGGGGCTAAAAGAACACATCAAGACAGATAGGGACAGAAAATATTTGACAAATTTCTTTGAGCGACTCAATCTGATAATGTGTAAATAAACAACGAAATGTCATTTTGTTGTTTTGCTCTTCTCTCATATTTTGCTCTCTTTAGAGAAATTTCTCTCCAAGCAACCAGAGCAACCGAGAGCAAATGGGAGCAATCGGGAGGAATCGGGAGGAATGTAGAGCAACCGAGAAGAATGAGATGGGAAACTGTCAAAAGTCAAATTTCTGAGCAACGGGAGCAAAGTAGAGGAAACGGGAGGAACTTAGAGTAATAAGAGTGACTCCCTTGCTCACTGTCTTGCCCCGAGGGTCGGATGATGGATCCGGACATCGTTTACATGCATTAAAATGAGATCCGAATATATGTGAAAACACATTTTTATACATAACTTTTGAACTAGTTATCGAAACTTCAAACAATTCAATAGCGATGTATGGGACCCTAAACCAAGTCGATTGCAACTGGTTTGATCAAAATCGGTTCAGCCAGTGCTGAGAAAACTCAGTGAGAATTTTAGTCACATACATACATACACACACATACACACACACATACACACACACAGACATTTGTTCAGTTTTCGATTCTGAGTCGATATGTATACATGAAGGTGGGTCTTTGAGCTTTTAATAAAAAGTTCAATTTTAGAGCAGGATTATAGCCTTACCTCAGTGAGGAAGGCAAAAACAACTCCAATCTTATCGTCCAGTTTAGCCTGACAGACATTTTTTTTAATTTAATCTGCCAACTTCAAAACACCCTCAACGAGGAAGAGCTCGCAAACAACTTAATTATCATGGATCCCGGACAAGATCATCCCTCCCAGGTCTGAGGTTAATGTTACTTTGCCGGAGACAGATTTAGGGGTTTGGTGCCGAAAAAGTACCGCACAGCTTACCAACGGAAAGGAGCAAGAACGTCAGCCAGCATTTTGGCTACACGTTCATCTAATAATAATCATTTCTGGGGTTAAACCAGTCTATTTGGTTTAAATGAATTTCACTCAAATTTGGGTAATATTTAAAACTCAGTTTTGTGTTGACTTTGAGTTTTGTTCAACTTTGAAGGAATCAATATTTCTGTAGAAATTCATGTAGTTGGGATCAAATTCTTTTTTTTTTCAGTGAAATACTGTTAAATTTAATAATTTCTGCATTTCTAGGAAGAGTCGATTGTGACAACCATCATAACTCAAAAGTGAGTTGTTTTAATGGAACGTTTAGTTCTGGCGAGCAGATAAAATGAGCTTTCTTTCCTGTCTGTAAAATATATTTTTTCTTCTCTCGAGAAGCTCATCCTATAGAGCAGGGTGCTTTTGTAGTGTGATGCCGACAGAAGAAGGATGCAGTTTTTTTTTCGCAGCAGAAATTGAGCAAAAGATGAAGCTAGTTGGGTTGGGCTGAGAGCTGGAAGTAAATGACGTTTTCATAAAATGTAATAACAAATCGGATTTTGTTTTTTGCTAGCTTTTCTCATGCTTCCGAGGCTTCCGGTGTCTTTGCGTGAGATGAAATTTAGTATGAAAATATAGTTTCACAGAATGTCGCAAGCAGTTTGAGGAAAGAAGGAGAAAATGGGCTGAAATCGGAAAACGGTTTTGTGGGTTATTTTAAGCATCTGTGCAAATTTTTAAGCGACATTGGTTAAGATTACCCCTTGATACCCGAGCCTAAAGTTGGTGAAAAAAAATATGATTTCATACAAAAATGCCTTTATTAAATCGCTTATAACTTTTTTAGATCGAGTGTTACAGCTTTGGTATCCTCAACAACCTGAACCTGAACCTTTGACACTTATTCAATCTACAAAAAAAATACATCGAGACTAGATTCTATTTTGAATAATGAGATTTGAAGTTAAAATATAGATCGATAACCCATCTTGTTCTTCCTCTATCTAATCTAATCTAATCTAATCGAACACAAGCGCAGCTAGTCCGAAGAAAGCATCCTGGAAGAACTTGGGGTTAGAATACGCCCCAAGTTCTTTCTTGTCAATATTAATTATTGCAGTACACTTGAGTAACCCCGAAGATGTATTGCATAAATTAAAGCGGCCAGGCCTACTGCGTTGCATTAACCGCAGAGACAGATTCTGTGAACGGAGCACATTTCACAGAATCTACAGTAACCCATTTTGTTCTTCCTCTATGTTCAGAAAGGACCAAACACTGCCGAATGACCTCCCAATTGCTAAAGCTGAAATGGGTCATTCCTTATCAAAAATCATGATTTCTGAGCTCAATATCCCACTTTTCATACGATTTTTTGAGTTCAACCATAAAAATGGTTACATGGGTTGAACTGAAAAATATATTGAACTCAGAAAATCATGATTTATTGGTTAGGGCGAAAAACGAAACTATTGGCACTACGCCCCCCGGGGCATGGCCTTCCTCTAACGTGGGATTTCTGCTCCAGCGCCTCTGACGAGACAGGAGAAACCGGGACCGACGTTTTACTTCACCATCCGATAGAAGCTCAGTGGATAAGGCGGGAATCGAACCCGCGTCTCATAGCACCATCGGGATCGGCAGCCGAAGCCGCTACCCCTGCGCCACGAGACCCATTGGTTAGGGCTGGTTAGGGCGTTGCAAGCAAATGAGCATGAGCATGAGCATGGTTGACTGCCAATGAGCTGCTACTCCGTTATTGACAGATCAGCTGAAGTTAAACAATGAATCAAAAATGATCAGTGGGTGCCAACCATCCGTTCACTGTTTAATCTCTGAAGATCTCTACTTTATTAGTCAATACCGGCGCCCTCCCAAGAAGCCTGCAGTTCAACGAAAGGGAGGAATGTTAGTCCGATAGTTGAAGTTGCAGACTCATCAAGCACATAGTTTTTCGCTATATACTTGTTGATACCGCTTGAGACCGTTGAATCCACAGCATCTCCTTCAAGCATCACGTGATTAATTTTTTTTTTGGGTTAGTAGGATAAGGTATTGGATTTTCGATGCCTCCCGAGCTACGACGCTATGGGGAGGACTTTCATAACAGACCCGTCGGCGAGCCTTCCGAGCAACGATGCTATGGGAAGGTCTTTCTGGTTAACACACAAACTCACTCACACACAGTTATTTGCTCCACTATTAACTCAACGATCCACATTGTCAGTGCGTCTTTCGTTCATTATATAGAAATGGCTTTTTCACCGCAAAAAATAAAACCTTATTCGAAAAATTTAAACCCAATCCACCCGACGCTGTGCCTTCCGATCAACGATGATATAGGAAGGGCTTTGAAAATCACAAAAGAAATCACTTATCACTCCGAATATTTTTAACGACCACGCGCTCCCTTTGTCAATTATGTACTCTTGGTAAGGGCGTTGCAAGCAAATCTAGAAGAACGTAAATTTTCCCGGGATTACAAAATTCCCGGGAAACGGTAATTTTTCAACAAATTTCCCAGGAAATCACAACTCATAGTTTTCAAATATTTGGAGCGAGTTTTTTTTTTTCAAATATGTTTGCATTTTTTGGGCACCTTTGCATGCAACGATTTTTAATAATTTTATGTATGATATGGTTTTTGTTACATTCAGTCTAATAAATGGTATTCAGTCTAATAAATGACTTATGTTGAAAAATCATAGTGAAAAAAGTGGTTCTAAATTAAACGTTACATGTTTTTTTCATATTGAGCCCTTTTACGCCATTGGTAGCTTCAGTGTTTCAGCAATTTTAACTTAAAACTATAATTTTTCGATTATTATTAAACAATTTCTTCTTTCACGGTAAACAAGAAATATTATTTGAATATTCAGACGAGTTGAAATGAATGAATCAAATCGAACTAAATTCTCTCATAAATTAGACTAGTGTTTTTTTAAATATTAGTGCCAATTAGTTAGGAAAATATATACTTCCGCCTGAATTTCGGGAATTCCCTGGTAATTCACAAATTTCCCAGGAAACGGGGAATATTTTTTTGCGGGAAATCCCGGGAATTTCCGGGATTTTTTTCCCGGGACGGGAAATTGGACGCTCCAAAATCTAGGGACAACAACACCTAATGTCCGAGACTGTGATTAGCTATGTCAGCATAAACAAGTATGAGTCAAATAATACTTTCCTATAATTTTATAGCCGACCTATGGATATTGTCTTGAGCTAATTGGGATTTTGGTCTCCCTGTAGCTATTTTGCACATGGATGCCCTTTCTTCTTAATACACTTTTGATTGTCGTGGATGCTAATGGATCCATCATAATGAATAAATAAATTTCGAGACACTTTCCCGGAAAAAGCACTGAATCCAATCAGTAAGTGCACCCCAGGATATTATTAAATAACTGAAAATTGCATTGAAACAAAGTAAAGCGTAAATGGTTCCCGGAAGAACAGTTTGGTCATGTCGTTTTAAAAGCTTTTTTTCAAATTTCTGACGTTGACTGACTTTTTGTTTGTTTTCCATATAACGTGTACGAAATTAAATTTGAATTAATTTCAATCGCTTTCAAATACACCAGCTTGCTAACTTTTGAACGCATTCCAAATATAAAGCTCTCTACCCTTGTTCTGGCGGTGGTCCTACGCGCCCATTAAGCTCGAACAAAAAAAGCGACCCATTTATAAAAATGGAAAAGTTCACATCTGAAACACGATGGGAATTGTGATGCAATTAAAATTGCAATAAAAATTCCTATCTGTGACATGTCGCTCGGAATTACTGAAAAGACACGACCCCCTCCCCCTTGGTGGGAATTCCACCCTGGGTGGACTTGACAAACGTGATGCTTTATCATATCTGACTGGTTTGCTCGAAGAAAAATGGTGTCATTCAGTGAAGTTTAAAGAGGTTTTGTTTGGTATTGTTTTACAGCGCAACTTTTTTTTCTAAGCAATTTCCATTCTTAACAAGATTACCTTACATGCAAAAAAGGGGTATGAAAATAGAATACACTTCACTGTTCGCGCCCAAGGTCCTCTCGAACTCCTTACAGCGACGGCCATGTCAAGGAAAAGCAAAGTAAATAAGGTTTTCCAAAGTTTTAGATTGTGGGAAGCGAAACTAACAAGTTTACGTTCGTTATGAATGATCCTTAAATGTAAAAAATGCAGATAATTCGATCCGAAATTAATTCGATTTCGAAGAAATTGTAAACAATGTGTAAACTTGCATGCAATGTGTGGATGCGATCGCTTCGTTTCGCACTAGCGCCATCTGTTGGCGAGCACTCGCACCTCTCAAGATGAGTTGGCCACACAGATAACCCAAGGATGATCGAAATTTCCGCCGCTCAAGTGTTTCTTGTGTGCGCGCACACCCCGTACAATGACGCTGCACTTGGTGCTAATGGTTGACGGTTTGACGTCATTCCTTCCTTATGGGCGGCTGCCTGCTTCTTGAGGTTGGGTTAGAAGAGTTGTCGGCTCAAGTGGCCCTTTTGGTTAGAGGAGCTTCGAGTTTAGCATAGAAATTAAACTAATTGAAGAGACCTCACTCGTACGTTGAAATCGAGGGGGCTGCCTTCGTGGAAGTATTGTGCGACATTTAACGCTCTATATCGACACGTCATTAGCATTTACCATCGACAAAATTAGCACTGTATGGTAGGGTATACGAGGACTGACAGTAACGAATATTGATTGATTCTTAGGGCTGAAGATTTCTCGACTTTGCTGTATACAGCTTTGTGACAATGAACGAAGGTCAATATCGATCGGAGGGCAAATCCTCGGGACAGTTCACGAGGAGTTACTATAATTAGAGCAAATTAATGACAATGTCAGCGTGGTTGATTGTTGGAAGTATCAAGAGCGATAGTAGAGCGCAATGCAATGTTGTTAAATTTCAGGTTAAATACCGTGGAAAATTGCAAATTATGTGCCTTTTTTGTTGATTTTTTTTTAATTATGGAAATTGTTTTCATTGTAACGGTGAACTTTGAAATAACTTATAAAAGTTATTGCTCCAAAAATCAAGTATTGGACCAACATTCTTTTTTTTTTGTTGAACTGCAGGCTTTTTGGGAGGGCGCCGGTATTGACTGATGATGAAGGTATCTTCAGGAGTTAAACAGTGGCTTCCTCTGACATTTTTTTGGATCTATTGTTGATCTGTTTACTTTAAACTCTTGTGAAACCATCATTTCTAGGGTCCATACATTGTCATACTTGTACGTTTACATTCTGTCATCCTTCCAACATCTGAAATCTCTTCCAACAAAAATCACTCCACCTTCATCCGGCACTTATCCCGCCAAACACGTCCCGACCAAACGGAACAAGTTGCAACTTGTTTAATCAGCCGGCAACAACAAGAGGGAGACAGAGCGAGCGAGAGAAGGAACTCAACAATGCATGCAGCAGCATACTCAACAGCTCGTTCCAACGCTGATCCGATGCACTCGAAACGCGTAGTTGGATGCGACAGCAGCTGCACTGCATCGATCCGGGCCTTTCCGTGAATCTGCTGCAGCAAAACACATGTGCTCTACTGCACTCTGCACCGATGATGGCCGAGAATGGTTCGCTGGAGGAATATCAGTGTGAAGATCCGCTGGCATTCATTTTTCGATTTCTGCTTTCGGGTTGTTATTTTTGCCACCACCACCAACCCGTCAAACAACCGAAACGAAACTCTATCCGGAATTACATGCACTGATTCGAGCAGTGTTGCCAGCTTTACCGGGAGACCATGCAGCAGAAGTTGCGGTTTGAACTTAATGTTTAGTGCAACTTCTATCAACGTGTTGTGAATCAAGCGTTTCTAGAATTACCGCGCAAAATCTGGCAGCACTGCTGTCAACTCGACCACAACACGTGTGCATCAAAACACATAAACACATGCGCGGCGAAAAATATCAAGTTCAAATATTTAGAGAGACGGATTCACGGAAGAATCCGATACTTTCACCCCCTCCGTACATATTGGTTCGGTTTCTGTGAAGCCTTCAACGCGTCGCAACTTGGAGAACTTATCGGATTGGGGGTTTGTCAGTCTTAGAAATAGGGTAAGGCACACCACCTTCTTCGAGAATATGCATCAAAAACACACACACCAGAAACGCTACATAATAAATACTTGATGGATAGGTTATGGTACCCAGCAGAGGTCGTTCCAAGCTTCAGGTTTATCTTTTTACCTGAAGGGGAACGATACGGAAAGATGGAGAAATTAAGGTTGACCAGTGTCGGGTTTCGTTTGGAAAATGGGATTTGCGTCGTAGTGTTCTCGTATGACTTTTCTATCATAGTGGTGATTTTGACAGGGGTGTCGATTTGAACTGTTTGTAGATTGATTTTATCTGATAAAGTGTTTCTTGAAGTTCTATGTTGTCTTTTAATCCAAAAGTAACTCATTTCAGTTAGCTAGGGCATCAAGTTTATCGGAATGATCGAATACCTATTTAAATTTATACGCAAGAGGTGGCTTCAGAAACTATTTTCCACGTAATTAAAAATACAACTCAAACAAAATTCATTATGATTTATTTCGAAAAAATTGGCAACACTGCCAAATAAGGTTTGACCAACTTCCCAGTTAGAATTTTGGCACGAGGCTCGAGTAGATTTAGACGCGAACTCGGACCAGATCGAATCGATGCTCGAGACAAAATTCTCACTGGGTTGTGCCATAGCTCAAAAGATGCAACAAAAAATCCAAAAATGACATCAAAAACAATATTTGGCGCATTTCATTTTAGGTTTATTTGTATATTTGACGCATTAAATTTAGGTTTTTTTCTGAGAAGTCCTAGGCAATATCAACAACTATGCCGAAGACATCAAATTGATCAGGAAATCCGTTCTCAAAATACAGATTTTTGAATACTTTAATAACCTTTTTGTTTGGATAGCTGCCAAAAATGTAAGGAGACATGTATGGACGAACAAAATTTCATCAAAATAAGAAAAAAAAATTATAATCGTTGTCCAAAATCTCAGAGAATCGCTTAGAGTCAATCAAAAAAAATCAAACCATCCACATTAACGACCCCCGGGTCTTTTGTGGTCTCTATTGCAAGTTTCTGCTCGAACTAGGAGTCCGAAGGCTTGAATGGGGAGAGCACCCAAACCTCTTTCTACTCCAAGGAACCTTCCATCCCAGTGTTTGAACTGACGACCTTTTGGATTGCGAGTCCAACCGCCGCCAGCGATTCCACCAGAGTAGGCTTGGTTTGGTGTGTTGTTTGTACTTATGGCATGGAGACGACTCCTACACCTGGAATGACTTAACGGCCTAACAACCAAGGCCTAGAGATCAATGCTGTTAATCGTTGAAATCAACGGCGTTTATATCATCGATGTCGATGATCGTTGATTTAAATCGTAATCGCAGCCATCGTTGATTTAATCGTCAACGTCAACGGACTCGTTGATTTAAACGGCGTTGATCAACGCGTTGATTATCGATAATCAACGAGTTGATCAACGGCGTTCTTTTATAGTTTTGTAGAGTTTTATGAGGAAAGAACGATTTTTTCATAAATTTTTTGATTGAGAAACATTCTCAAATTGATGTGGCATGGTTATTCGGGTATCCGGGTGTATCCGACAATATCTTGGTTCCCCATTGTCCGTTCTCGGTGTCATTTACATAAGAAAATCCTGGTTGGACTTGGGAACCAAAGTGGAGATGGAAGTGACCAGCAATTAGCTAGGGCTTAAATTACGTTTAAAACCCGGTCACTTCGGTCCTCTTGGTACACCCGGATACCCGAACAACCATGCCACATCAATTTGAGAATGTTTCTCAATCAAAACATTTATGAAAAAATCGTTCTTTCCTCATAAAACTCTACAAAACTATAAAAGAACGCCGTTGATCAACTCGTTGATTATCGATAATCAACGCGTTGATCAACGCCGTTTAAATCAACGAGTCCGTTGACGTTGACGATTAAATCAACGATGGCTGCGATTACGATTACGTTCACTAGCGTGCCCAGGGTGGGGCAACATGGGGCAGTTGCCCCACCATCCTCGGAAATTTGTTCTAAAATTGGGCAGGGGGTGTCCATAAACGACGAAATTTTCAAAACTCTAATATTTTTGCCCCACCTTCCTTGAGGACCTGGGCACGCTAGTGATTACGTTTAAATCAACGATCATCGACATCGATGACGTTGATTCAACGATTAACAGCATTGCTAGAGATCCTTAATAGGGAGACTGGTCGAAGTGAATTTGACGTACCCAAACAGACACGAGTTTGATCATATCAGTGTTGCCAAGCTCAAAACATACGCTGCCAGATCGGTTTAGCCAGCTTAGACCAGTCCCCTATTTAGGGTCTCTACCAAGGCCGGGACCGACATTTTACTTCCTCATTCGATGGAAGGTTGCAGCAGATGGGAATCGAACCCAGAATCATCCGCTTACAAAGCGGACAGCGTAACCATTCGGCCACGCACTGCCACACGCTTAGAGTCAAGAAATTCTATTTAATTCTTGATATTTCATGACAGTGTTACCAGATTGTTAAATTAAATGGTTGAATGTTGCCAGATTACTGAATCGAAGGGTTCATAAAAAGGTATATCTAATACCAATTTAATTATTTTTAAAATAAATGTGTGTCAGATCTTCGCTATAAATCCAAATTTGAATGGTTTTTTGGATGCAAAATTTGTAATATTTGAACAGATTTGCTCCAGTCACATTTTGTTTTGCGCTCGTTTGAAATATTGATATCCATTATATTAATTAATAATTGTAGTCAGTTTTCTAACCATCCCAAAAAAAATGTCAGAAATAGAGACATATACAATATCTATCTTTTCTATCCTTTTTTCTAGCTCAAAAGTTAAAATTCCATCTTACTTTTTCAATGATATTTTATCTGTTTTTTATCATTGCATTCCTCCCACCAAATATTTTGCCCTCAAATCCTCGGTCATACAATATTTTATCTTCTAATGATTACCTAAAAGCTAATCCATACCATAACCCTTTTTCATGCTAAACATTCCCCCAGAGGATCTTCTTCTGGCATCATTGGAGCAGATCATAAATCTATTAGAGATTACGGGGATCTCTGACTGGAAGCATAATTTTCGATATGATCATTCCGTTTTCCGCTTTCGTATCTTCTGGGTTTGCTTCAGACTCCAGCTATGGAGGCACAGAAAAGGTGTTTCTTTGAATGCGTCATAAATTATGACACGGCTTTTTTTGCCTTGGCTGACCCGGAACGATTCCCGACCTGATAAGACACAGGGGAGGCTCCACCCACAAATAACCCGCTCTGAACTCGAGAAGTGCCTAATCGGTAAATAATTGTGAAGAATTTACATTTTTTTATCCACCGAGATTCGTTCAAAAACAAGTTCAACTTGGTTGTTTGGAGCAACCCGAAGAATTTTTCCCCAGTTGGAATTGTTTGCTGCTCGACTTCGTGGAAGTCGTGGAAAGGGAAAACCCCTTTTTCTAGTGAATACCCAGATATGTAGCCTTCTGCGTAATGGACCTTTTGCAACCGTTCGTTGCAAAAGTACACAAATTTGCCCCCGTCGAAATTGTTTCACCGTAAAGTACACCTTCACCTTAATTGCGAGAGATGGTGATGGTGACCGAATGCGCGGGCTTGGTTGCTAATAATTTTGCAGACGTAGGCCGCCAATTGAACTGTTGAAACTATGCAATCGAAATTGATTCGGGGACTTTGTCAATTTTGTGGTTCGTAGTTTTGAAATGAATTGTTCATTTGCTTCTTAAAGAAATGATGAAGTTCTTTGAAATGCCTAGCTGCCTTTTTTACAATTGTACAGAATATTGCGTGCAAGTTTCTAAAGAAGATTTGACGAATTTGACAGTTCTTTGTTATGTGTAGTAAGATTAGAATATGGGAGAAAATCTATTCAGGAAAAAGTTTTGGAGGTTTGGTTAGGTTGTCAAAAGGGTCTTAAAACTGAAATTTGTTGAAATAAATCAAAAATCAACACGTCCCTAGTTGAGCCCGACCATGAACGCGATAGTAAACTCGATCATGCGTCATTATCTTCATCAGCATCGTCAATGGGCCGATGGCCATTTATTGGTCTGTGCCGCAACCACGAGCAATGACATTGCTACAGATTCGAAACCGAGCAGTTACGAAACCAGTCAATGTCCGAACTGGAAACACATAAAATTGGCTCGTTTGTCTCGTGAGAGCACTCGAAATGGCGCCCAAAGTGTGGTCGCCGGTGGTCAGTGTGTCACTGGAGCAATCAGAGATGGCGTTGTTTTGATTTAGGATTTGTTTTTGTTTTAGTTTCTGGACTTGTACTCGGAGATTTGGGCTTGAAGTTTATGACTTGGAAACTTGGAAATTGAGACAAAGAACGTTATAGAGATTGGATTTGCAGAAATGAAGGCTTGAAAATTAGAGGAATTTAAGACTAGTATGTTAATACAAAGACTTAGAGACTTGTAGTTGATGAGCATGAAAATGTATAACATGAAACCTTCAAGCTTGAAGACTTGGACATGGAGATAATTACTATGACTAGCATATGAAAATTAGGATTTTCCACGAAGATACTGAACTCAAAGGAATCGGGAGGACTTGGACTTGGATTTGAAGATATAGACATGGAGATTATGACTTGGACTTGCAGGCTGAAATACTTGAACCTTTGGGCCTTTGGTGAGTTTTTGACTGGTTCTCTCCGCTGGAGACTTATCCCTTCCCATCAAGTACTTTAATCGCAATCCAACATCAACAATGATCTCCGCGCCCCGTTAAACGCCCCGTTAACCAGTCATTTCCCAGTTTGCAATTACTTCACGTTCTGTGACCTTTTCCGGGCCTCCACCCCCTTTTACTGGACGATCCCTCCATCATCAAGTGCCCCTGGAACAATTTGCGCTGTCTAACCCGACGGACCGACCGCCCTCGAGGGAGGGCAATCATTCGAAACTGGACTCGGATGCGGTATCTCTCCGTCTCGTAACAATCAAGTGCGCTAAATTGCCGCGTGAATAAATACTTTTACAATATTAATTAACCAAGCGGTGGTCGTTGGCGCGTGTGATTGTACAAGTGCGTGTAAATTGTATGTGAGTGTTATCTCTTAGCTCCGATCGTAAAAAGTTCTGTCGCGGTACTTAATTTTCAAACGAGCCTAAATTCTCCGTTGTGGTTTTTTATAGGACCCCTTTTTTTGTTCAATATTAATTCGATAGCAAATTCTAGGCTTCTGACATTGCTTCACACGCCGAAGGTTCCGGGATCGAATCCAGGTCAATTGGAATTGAACTTTGAATATGAATAAAAAAACGAATGATTTCAGGTGGGACCTGACCTCACACCTTTGGATTGGTAGTCTGAGACTCTCATCATTTGGCCGCCAAGGGGAGATTGTCAACGTAGTGATGAAATAATGTCACATGGTCGATTATTATATAACTATTCCTTACCCATCAATCTCGGAGCGTTTGGTACGGTATGTCCACGCATCCTACCTTGCTCTGTTGACTTATGAAATGTGAATACAATATTGAATACAGCTTTTTAACCCTTAATTAAATTCTCTTTGACTAAAATTTGCTCTTTCTTCTTTTCTTCCAGGTAAAAATCCCTTTTTCATCAAGCAACGTTACGGTAACCCAAACTCAATTCTGCCCATTTTCGCTTTTTTAAGGACTCTACCCTTAAAATTACTCGAAACGGCCCAAAATCCCGACCCGACTAATTGACACCATTTCGTCATCCCGTTGCGTTATTCAGTTGAGTTTTTCGAAAAGACGAGCTGGAAGGGAAAGGTCCACTCTGTCCTCGGTCGTCACGTCACGGATTGTGACGCGAGCGCGAGCTTTTTCGACGACTCGTTTCCATTAATTCACGATGACGGTTTGAAAGGTTGGTTCTTCTACTCGAATTTTTTTTTCGCTTGGGTCCAGGGGAGGAAGTCACCCGCCAACGGGGTCAGGAGCCCGTCGTCGTCGTGGTGGAACCAGCTTGGACAGCTAAATCATTCCGTTTTGATGTGTGTAACGGGATGGAATTTGGTAGAAGGAGTGGGGGGATGATGGGAGTTGGGACCATCAAACATTGAGCGCAGAGTGAGCGCTGAAATGGAGATGAATTTTTAATGGACGAATAATTGTCTCAGATGGTGACTTCGTGGACAGGACGGTTAGAAAAGTCATGCTGGAAAGGGTTTTTTTTCGTAAAAGTAGTGGAACGAGATTTCAATTTAATTGACGGAATTTTAGAATGAAGGAAGTTTTCTTTATTTGACTTACTACTATTTTTCAATTGTTTTGTTACTTTAATATTTTTTTCGACTTATTTGACATATGGAAATCCTGTCGAGAAATTTCGGATCTGGTACGTTTCGCCGACGATCATTTCGCCGAATGTCGTTTCGCCGAATGGTACGTTTCGCCGAATGTCATTTCGCCGAATGGACGTTTTGCAGAATTGAATAAAAATTAACTTTTTTGTATAATTTATGCTATTTGTTCGCTGCAGTGCCATCTTGTAATTCACTCATGCAAACTTGAGAAGGAGTGGCAAGATAATAATATAATAATTTAAAAAGTAAAGAGCGTCTCATGTTGTAAAGAATGCAAAAACTCACAGAAATAATACAAATAATTTGCTTAAAAAATGAAGAATGCAAAAACTATCAGAAATTTTTATAAATGCTATGCTAAAAATAAAAAAAAACTGCTCATGTTTGAAAGATTGCAAAACCTAACAAAAATTATAGGAATAATATGCTTAAAAAACTAATAATTCATAAACTCACCGAAATAATTGAAAGTATGCCAAAAATATAGAATGTAAAAACTAACTGCAATTTTGCAAAATGTTGTGCTGAAAAACAAAAGAACTGCTCATGTTTGAAAAAATGCAAAACCTCCCCAAAATTATAGAAATAGTATGCTTAAAAAACTAATAATGCATAAACTCATCGAAATATTTGAAAAGTATGCCAAAAATATAGAATGCATAAACTAACAGCAATTTTGCAAAATGTTGTGCTGAAAACCAAAAGAACTGCTCATGTTTGAAAGAATGCGAAAACTCCCAAAAGTTATATAAATAATTTGCCTGAAAAACAAAGAACGCAAAAACAAACAGAAATAATTTAAATTATAAGCAGCCAATTAAAAGAACTGCTCATGTTTGAAAGAATGCAAAAACTCACAGAAATAGTTAAAAAAATATGCTTAAATTCAAAGAATGCAAAAACTAACAAAAAAATTCCAAAATGTTATGAAAAAAATCAAAAGAACTGCTCATGTTTGAAAGAATGCAAAAACTCACAAAAATTATACAAATAATTTGCATAAAAAACAAAGAATGTAAAAACAAACAGAAATAATCAAAATTATACGCAGAAAATAAAAAAAAACTGTTCATGTTTGAAAGAATGCAAAAACCAGGGCTGTGGAGTCGGAGTCGGAGTCGGAGCCGGAGTCGGTGGAGTCGGGTCTCTTTGGGGAACTGGAGTCGGAGTCGGAGTCGGAGTCGTCAAAACTCGAACAGCTGGAGTCGGAGTCGGAGCCGGAGTCGGCTAAATTTTAAGAGCTGGAGTCGGAGTCGGAGTCGGAGCCAAAGATTTCTGATAACCCGGAGTCGGAGTCGGAGTCGGAGCCGGAGTTATCTTAAATTCAACAAAAAATATGTTTTTTTACTGTTCAGTATTTCCTATAGAACAGCTCAATTTAAAAAAATATGTTATATTTTTAATTGATTCAACAGATGCCATTATGTTTTTGAAGCTTTTTATTGTGATTGAAAAGCTCTAATTGTGTTATTACACTATAATCACACCCAAAGGAAAATATATCTCAAAATCTGCAACAGTGGATTTGCTGCAGAAAATGTCACATTTTATAACATTTTTTGCAGCAAGCCCGTAGATCATTTTGCCCACGTGTAAACATTTCAGCGATCTGCAGTTCTCACCAACACATATAATGCTGGCCCATCCCCGAGCAACACTCCAAAGAGAAGCATATGTTGGTGCTCTTCCACTCATTTTTCATTTAGCGTCCATGGCACTGTGGTAGAGTATCGGATCAATAACTAAGAAGTGGGTGGTTCAATCCTCGTTCTGATAAAGCCGTCGGTAATGTCGATAATTGTCGGTAACGGCCAAAAATGTCATACCCCTACATCGTAAAAAATGCATGAGGACAGTTTTCATGCAGATTCTGATATACTTTCATGCCGCCATGAATCAAAATCATGCGACCGCCGTTTGGGTGTGAGTACAAGAAAATCAAAGTGTTGCATTTAAAATAATTGAAACTATCAAAAAATATCAAAAGAAGTTGCAACAAATTTTGAAATAATCATTGATTGTTGATGTTGATTTTAGGTAAACTATTTTGATATCGTTGCAAATTATCGTTGAACAAATCTCAAGAATTCAGTACAAAAATAAACTAATAAAAAAATGTTTAGAACAAAATAAAGGATTTTAATTTATTTTTCAAATATTATAAAAAAACAAAATTAATATATTATTAACTGGTACGAATTTTCTCATACTGTATGTCCCACGCCAATATGACGGAAGGTGATAATCATTGCATATCAATGTACCTTTAAAAAATGAAATATTTGTGACCTAGAAAATATTTTACTTGTGGATATTTGTTTTTTATTATATTTTAAGTTTTTTCATATATTATAATGGAGGCGCAAGATCATTCATAAAGCTTCGTTTTAGGTTTCACGAAGTATCGTGAACCTCCTTTTTAAAGTATGCAAAATTTTAAAATTGAATTAAAAATAAAAAAAATGTTTCGTTTAAAATTGTCATTTGAAAAACAAGGTACCTGTCACTGTGCTTCTTACAAATGTTAGCCTGAAAGTGAGCAAATTGAATTTTATTGTTCAATAGATCATTAAGGCTTCTTTTAGTTATTCATTCAAAAATAACAATTTAATATTTAAATTTATTAGCTTTGAAAAAAATATTTTCAAATTTGAGGTTAAGCTAATAAATCCAAATTTACTTACAAAACTGTTCTTCTCAAAATGCCTCTAAAACTGAAGATATTTTTTTGATTTCTGTTTCCATAACGTATAAAATTTGTAACCTAGAAACTTTTTTTTCCGTTTATTTACTTTCTTTACTTTTACTTAACTTATTTTTCTTTTCTATGTGGAGTCGGAGTCGGAGTCGGAGCCAACCAGTTATTGAAAGCTGGAGTCGGAGTCGGCTAGAGTTGGTAGGCCGGAGTCGGAGTCGGAGCCGGAGCCAACCATTTATTGAAAGCCGGAGCCGGAGTCGGAGTCGGAGTTGGCTAATCTGAGAAAGCCGGAGTCGGAGTTGGAGTCGGAGTCGTTTGAAATATGACCCGACTCCACAGCCCTGGCAAAAACTCACAGAAATAATTCAAATGATATATTAAAACAAGAATGCCAAAACTCACAGAAATGATTTAAAATTGTTTGCTGTAATTAAATAACTGCTTATATTTGAAAGAATGCAAAAACTCGCACAAATTTTTTCAACTAGATTATTTTTTAAGCGATTGTTTATGCATGTTATAATGCATAAAATTATGAAAATAACATACTAAGAAACAAAAATTATTTTTTTTAAAAGATTGCAAAATTGGCTTTTAGGGACATTATACTTTTTCAAAATATTTTAATACAATTTGTGTCCATTTTATATATTTATTTTACGATTATTTGTAGGTTCGGCCAAACGTCCTATTCGGCGAAACGTCCCATGCGGCGAAACGACATTCGGCGAAATGACCTTCGGAGAAATGACCTTCGGCGAAATGACCGTCGGTGAAACGACATTCGGCGAAATGTCCCACACCCGATATTTCAATTTATTTTCGTATGAAAATACAATGGTAAAATGATAGAGTCAGCCCAAGTAACATTTTTTTCCAGGAGTTCTACAAGAGCTCTTCAAGATAGCTACAGCACAGCAGTTTGGACCGCGGTAGGATAAAATTCTCTTCAAAACTTCTTCAGGAGTTTGGAAGAGTACTTGAAGAGAGTTTTATCCTACCGCGGTCCAAACTGCTATGCTGTAGCTATCTTGAAGAGCTCTTGTAGAACTCCTGGAAAAAAATGTTACTTGGGAGAGCCACAACAACATAAGAGAATATGATTTTGTTTTTACCTGACTGATCAAAATTGCATTTGGTTTCCTTTTTCATTATACAATATTTTTTACTAAAGCCAATCCAGAGTTTAAGTCATAATATGACTTATATTATAAGCTATGGGATTCCCTATGTTTTAAGGGGCCTTTTTAAATAAAAATCTTTGAAAAGGAAAAGTTTCTTTAAACCAGACAAAATTTGTTCTTTGATGTATAATTGTATACAAACTCATAAATTCTTTTTAAATATCAAAACTATAACTTTATTTGAATGCAATAAGCGACCTAAACTACTTTATTTTGATACTTGAAGATTTTTACATCAAAATCTGATTTTCCAAATAGGTTTCAGAACAATTATTTCCTAATTCCATAATATTGCATATGGGACAGTAAGGCGTTTGCGGATAGCGTAGGTCGTTGCAAATATTTATAGAACCTTTTTGAAATGCTTTAAAAAATAGGGAACACATGGGGGAGAAGCCTATCTCGCCAAATATAAAAAAAATATTAAATTTGATTAAAAAATGGGAAATTACAATTAAATTTCAGTACCAAAACTAATATACTATATTAGGATTTGGGAAGAATTAATCAAACGTTAAAAAAAGTTGAATAAATAAAAACGTTACTTAATCCAACTTTTAGTGGTTGGTGCCTTCCTCACATTCATAGGGGAAAGTGGGGCAAG
This sequence comes from Culex pipiens pallens, assembly GCF_016801865.2. Lineage (NCBI taxonomy): Eukaryota > Metazoa > Arthropoda > Insecta > Diptera > Culicidae > Culex > Culex pipiens. Next base: position 115,793,083 of record NC_068937.1, read on the forward strand.
TGTAACAAGCTAAGGAAATGCTCGTTATAACCCATTAAAAAGTTAAAAAATCTGTCGGATTTTATTATAATCATCTTATTCTAGGTCTTGACTAAGACTTTTTTAAAACAAGTTTTCAAAAAATCCTGTTTTTTAATGTGAAAAATTGATTTTAAAATTTTCAATTTTCCGTACGTTCTACTCAACTAGTGGGGCAAGACGAACAACCCGTTGGGGCAAGAGGAACAATGCATGAAAAAACATGTTAATTTGCTAACAATTGAACTGTTATCACTTAGATACATCAGATTAGAATGTATTTGAATGGTTTCTTCATTTTTAGATTAAATAATAATATTTTACTAAAAATTTTATCGTTTTTACGAAAAAAAAATACTACTTCGATGATAAATAGTAAATTTTCATAATATCACTATACTTTGTATGAACAATTTTTTTTAACGATTGTTTATCAGTTTTTAAGTACTTTCATGTATTTATTTCCCAATAAAATATGTTCTTGCAGCAATTCGTAATTTTTTCCATACTAAAAATCCACATGGTACACTTGCCCCACCTGAACAAGATTTTTTAAAAGCTCTCAACAAAAATAACCAAAAGTTAAATCATGCTTTGTAATAGGTGCATGTCATTTGTAGGGACACTACTGATCTAGGAAAAATAGCATTTTGATAAAATGAGCCTTAAAACGAACCCTAAGCCTTATTTTGTACTTTCCCAATATTATAAGAAAACAAAGGTTTCTAAAAAAACTTCATTAAATCTTATGCCCCGTGGCGTTTACGTCATTTTGGCGGTTATGTGGTAGTAGAATCAGCTAATTGCATTGCTAGCAACAATTCCTCATACTGGAAATAATCAAAATTGTAAAAATTACGGCCGTAGGAGCGATTGTTCCTCTTGCCCCATATGGTCGTCTTGCCCCACCTTCCCCTATAGTGAATACATTAAGTCAGAATTACACCATTTGCCCTAAACAAACGAAAAAAACGAAGTTGACTTTATAGCTGTCGGCCACCATTGCTAGTACCAACCACTAGTGTCTTCCTTTTATCTACAAGGACTTCGCCGCCCTGGGCTCCTAAGTGTATGAAAGAATGGTACGGAGCGACGGCGCCGAATACCCATATTTACACAAAGAATTTTAGAGCGCCCGCCGCGGGATTCGAACCGGCGACCTCTGGATTGTGAGTCCAGTGTGCGGTCCGATTGATCCACACGGGCGGGACTTAACACGTTTAACCAATTATTACTAAACCCAAAGGTCTATAAATATCACATAAGTGCTTATACATTTTGTTAAGGTTATCCGATCTTTTTGAACTCGTTAGAAAGATCAAAAAGCTGTCAAAGACAAACTTATGGGAAATTGGACGAGCTTTTCGGTAAAAATATTTACGAGACTGAAAAACCAAATCTGTCATATAGAAATTGCCAAAAACCACCAAAAAACCCGTTTTTTCAACATTTTTATTTTTAAAACCGCTGTATCTTCCCAAGGATTGGACATAGGACAATGGTCAATATGGAGACTTAAAGGAAAATTTTCTGGAAAATCGATCCCCACTACTAGGGCGTCCAATTTTCCCGGGTTTTGAATTTCCCGGGAAACGGGAAAAATATTTTTGGAATCCCGGGATTTCCCGGGATCCCGGGAAATTTTTGAATCAGTAATAAAATCTATGTTTCATTATATTTGTTATGTTTTCATCATTGAATTAGCTTAATAATATCAAATGGTTATAATCCTCACTTCAATCTAAACAAAGACGACAGTTTTAAAATAGCCTAAAAGAATTTTTTTTGTCTTTGTGGTGTTTAGGATTTTATATCAACTACTATTTTTAATTCCAGTATGATTAATCATTTTTTTATTTGCGAATCAAATTACATAATTCTTTTTTTTTTTAAAAGGTCCAATAAGCTTTTGTTTTCCATATGTTTATAGGACCTATTCAAAAAAAACTTTGGAATCCTTTCATATTTTTTTTCTTTTATATATATTTTATATGACATGACTAAAACAGCTAGAAAACAAACAACGACAATAAATAAAATGATACCAGTCAATGTAAAATTTTAGATAAGTTTTGAATTCATTGTTTTATATAAAACATATTTTACAAATTATCTTCAAGTTACTATCGCCAACCGAGGGAAAATCAGAACTACAGTCTAAATAGGTACAGGAGATTTTAGAGCAATACATTTAGAAGTACAAATTGTTTTGATCTGTTACTGTTTCAACCGAAGTAATCCAAAACGTAATGCAAATATTTTTTGCTTTAATAACTGTATTTATTCGTTACATTTGTACGTATTTGCCCTAGATGCCGGTGTTTGATTATAAATAATTTGATATGAGATTGTTTTTTTAAATTTAAAATCGAAAATATACGTAAATATATCCAGTTTTTCAAAAAAATAAAATAATAGAGAAAAAAATGTAAAGCACTAGGCATTTTGCGGACCTGGTAATTCAAATTATAATATTTTTTCCTTAAATGCCAATTTAATGCTGAGATTTGCTGAATACAAATTTTAATTCATTTTATTGTTCTACTATTTTCACAACCAAATCTGAATTTCCAGACCAAAATATGATTTTTTTTTCAATTTCGGGAATTCCCGGGACAAATTATAGAAAATCCCGGGATTCGGGAATTCCCGGTTTAGGAAAAATCCCGGGATTTTTGTCCCGGGAATTCCCGGGATGGACGCACTACCCACTACAGGTTTAAAAATGTTGACGTTTAGACCACTTTTCAAAAAAACAGTTTTAGTAAATGATTTTTGTATTTTTTTAGGAGAGACATACCATCCTGCATTTTTCGTCAGTCTTTTGGTAACATTTTAGGCTATTTCCTCAAAAATTTTGAACAAAAAAAAAATCGTGACATCACTTTTAAATTTAAGTTTTAGACTTAAAAATAAAAAAATCTCATTGATGTGGCGTGTATTTTTGTTTCAGTGTATTTTTTTCAGAAAGCCCGTCCAATTTCCTACAAGTTTGTCTTTGACCACTTTTTGATACGACGCAACGGCTTCGAGATACAGTAATTTTTAAATTACAAAATACAAAAATATTTAAATACCTTACGTCCTTCTCAAATGTTATTTTCGAGTACTATTGGCTCCATATACACAAAAATGGCTTATATAGGCCCAGGATAACATGTCTACAAAGTTTCATTGAAATCGGAGAGGGTCGGGTACAAAAGTATAAGAAAAATTCCTGATTTGAGCTGGAATTGTTCATATATAACACTTAAGTGCTTATAACTTTTGATTGGGTAGTCAATTCTTCAATTTTTTGGGGCTGTCTTTGAAATACCTTTCTAAAAATTTATAACTTGACGGGTTTTCTTACAAAAAACACCCTTTTACAATCTTCCGGACTTAAATATCATTTGAAGTACTTTAGGGTAGAGTAGTCATCAATGACGGGGAACAATGATAAAATGGCTCTCACAAGTCGTAGTTTCATCCAATCAGGCTCATATTTGGAAGAAAGGTGTGTCTACTGGATACACGTCTGCCATAATAGTGGCTTTGGTTATGGACGCTCCCTTGAAAAGTAATTCATAAATGTCTCATTGTTCCCCACTCATTTCAGCCCATGGGTAACAATGAGACACTTTGATTTTTCTTCATTAAACTTTTCAAAATCGATGGAAATCTTTTTAAACATGAATTAAAAGTGATTTTTGGCATATTTATAGAGTTTAATCTTCATTTTACCAAAAATCCAAAGTTATTTGGTATTAATATATGGATTTAAAAAATTCTAGTGAAACTTTTATTAATAAAAGTTTCATGTTGGCAAAATTACTCTAAAATGTTCAAGGCAAGTCACCTGCTATGGAACAATACAAAAACATTATGCTTTACTAGAAAAATGTTGATTTTCGTAGATTGTCTCATTGTTCCCCAGCTGTCTCATTGTTCCTGCCAAGTGCGTCTACAATGAGACAGTTGAATAACTCTGGCTGTAGATGTCGGATCGATATCATATTTTGGTCAATGTTAGAACACATTAAAAAAAAAAATGCAACAATAAGCTCATTAAAACATGGTGATGAAAAAATTAGAAAAATCGTTGAAAGTTGAAAACCAAAAGTGTCTCATTGCTGACTACTCTACCCTACTTAACTCCATAATTTTCAATAGGGGAATCGGTTCAGCCAGCGCTGAGATAATTGAGTGAGAATATTTTGGTGCGCAAATCCACATCCAAACACACACACATTGACATACGTTCAGAATTTAATTCTGAGTCGATATGTATACGTGAAGGATGGTCTAGGTGGTTAAATTAAGAAGGTAATTTTTGTAAGTATCGAATTGCTTGAAAATATATTTTTGAGAAGTAAATGTTATTCGAAGATAATTCCTTAAGACAATTAAATTCATTTGCATTTGAAAATCAATAGTCTACTTTCAAACAATTTAAATTTTACATTTCGTTCTATTCTTTTTCAATTCAATCATTTTTATTCTTATTTTACATGTGGCCCGGGATACTACGGCAAATTGAATTCAAACAACACTTTGGAAATGAATTTATTGAAAATTGTTATCCAAATGTTTCCTTTTCGCGCGGAGTAAATAAAAAATACACGACCAAAATAAATCAAATTTGCTTTTTCCAAATCAGATCAGATACTCGATAGCCTTGGCAAAAAGTTCAAATATTATATATTACCGCTTTTACAAACATTCCATTACCGTTTGACCTACTTCACCAGCGATTAACATCTCACTTTTGTGTAGAGTCCACGCCACACGTATAATTCCCGCGAAAAGTACACGCCACGTCGTTGTCGTCGGCAGTTTCCAAACTGCTCTTTTTGATTTATCGCAGTTTACAGTTCGTGATAGATTTATTGACTCTCGGACGAGCAAATTTCCGTTCAGAGTAAATAATGCTTCGGCGATGGTACTAGTACTATTTTCTGCACACGCACTGATCTGGATCCACCGCGCTCACTTTTCAAAAGGGCGTATCATTCGCTGTAATCGGTTTATTTCCATTTTCTGATGATTCGCCCTTTTTGGATTATGAGTACAGGGCTCATCACTAATCGGCCGGAACATAATGATGTCATCTCTCTCGCTAAATGGTCAAAGAGCTTGTTGAATGGGGTGGTAGCTCATCATTGACTTCCTGTTTGAAACGAGCCGGCGATGCTAATCGTTGAACGGGTTGGTTTTGGGTCGTAAAATATCAGTCGGTCATCCATCCATTGGAAAATCGGCGCGTATTTGAACAACAGCTGCTCTGGAAATTGCTCTGTCAGTTCGATGCTAATTGTTCAGCCGATGAGATGGGCTCTTCTGCTAAGGGGAACTCTCATCAACTCATCGTGAATTGTTGATTTATGGTTGAGGAACAAAAACCATCGGGGAATTACAATGCTCTGTTCGTAGAAAGTTCCGTAAAAGTAAAGTAAAAGTGCGGTGAACAAACAAAAAAAACACAATAAAACCAGCTCAGCGCCACCTGGTGGGGTGATCTTCACTTCAATTCCCGGAGATTACTTCTTCTCATCAAACACAAAACAAAAACTTTCCCTTACACCTAGAGTAGAGACAATCGCGAACCAAACCAAATCTGCATACCCTCACTCAGCTCACACACACCTGCTTCTTACCCGCAATCCACTCGCGATGTCCGCGATTTCTCCATGGTTAACCCTTACAGTCCGAACGTCTGATGCGAGATACCGAAAAAACATTAAAAATGCTGTATCTTTGGCATCTTTTGACCAAATAAGTTCGTTCACCTCTCAAAAGAACCGGACAAATCTCTATTTTCAGAATCTACAAAGAAATCCGGAATCGGTGACTTGGCCACGGAGATATTCCGGAACCTAGTGGGGTAGGTTTTTGTCCGGGTATGCAACCCAATCTACAAATCATGATTATTATCATAAATTCTTCAAAAAAAACCATCCCAATTTGCTCCAAGACCTGTTCTGGACATATAAGGCATATTCCTTTGATCCCGGACCATCGGATATGAATTGGCCACCCTTCCGGAACCGACTACACAGGAACGGATGTCGAATTCTACATCAAGTCTAATATGGCTTCCGACATGTCAAACGGCACTAAATTTGGCTCAGGAAATCAAATTTGACATCCTCAGTACTTTCTGGTGCCATTTGGCCACCCTTCCACCAACCCGGAATATCCGTAACATGGTTCCGGTGGACCAATTTCGGTAATTTCACGAGCACACTTTCCGACATGTCATACAACACTGATTTTGGCTCAGGAACTCAAATTTGACATCCTCATTACGATCTGGTGCCATTTGGCCAGCCTGCCATCAACCCGGAATATCCGTAACATGGTTCCGGTGGACCAATTTCGGTAATTTCACAAGTACACTTTCCGACATGTCAAACAACACTGATTTTTGCTCAGGAACTCAAATTTGACATCCTCATTACGATTTGGTGCCATTTGGCCACTCTGCCACCAAACCGGAATATCCGTAACATGGTTCCGGTGGACCAATTTCGGTAATTTCACAAGTACATTTTCCGACATGTCAAACAACACTGATTTTTGCTCAGGAACTCAAATTTGACATCCTCATTACGATTTGGTGCCATTTGGCCACTCTGCCACCAAACCGGAATATCCGTAACATGGTTCCGGTGGACCAATTTCGGTAATTTCACGAGCACACTTTCCGACATGTCAAACAACACTGATTTTTGCTCAGGAACTCAAATTTGACATCCTCATTACGATCTGGTGCCATTTGGCCACCCTGCCACCAACCCGGAATATCCGTAACATGGTTCTGATGGACCAATTTCGGTAATTTCACGAGCACACTTTTCGACTTGTCAAACGGCACTGATTTTTGCTCAAGAACTCAAATTTGACATCCTCATTACGATCTGGTGCCATTTGACCACCCTGCCATCAACCCGGAATATCCGTAACATGGTTCCGGTGGACCAATTTCGGTAATTTCACAAGGGTACTTTCCGATATGTCAAACAACACTGATTTTTGCTCAGGAACTCAAATTTGACATCCTCATTACGATCTGGTGCCATTTGGCCACCCTGCCATCAACCCGGAATATCCGTAACATGGTTCCGGTGGACCAATTTCGGTAATTTCACGAGCACACTTTCCGACATGTCAAACAACACTGATTTTTGCTCAGGAACTCAAATTTGACATCCTCATTACGATCTGGTGCCATTTGGCCACCCTGCCACCAACCCGGAATATCCGTAACATGGTTCTGATGGACCAATTTCGGTAATTTCACGAGCACACTTTCCGACATGTCAAACAACACTGATTTTGGCTCAGGAACTCAAATTTGACATCCTCATTACGATCTGGTGCCATTTGGCCACCCTGCCACCAACCCGGAATATCCGTAACATGGTTCTGATGGACCAATTTCGGTAATTTCACGAGCACACTTTTCGACTTGTCAAACGGCACTGATTTTTGCTCAAGAACTCAAATTTGACATCCTCATTACGATCTGGTGCCATTTGACCACCCTGCCATCAACCCGGAATATCCGTAACATGGTTCCGGTGGACCAATTTCGGTAATTTCACAAGGGTACTTTCCGATATGTCAAACAACACTGATTTTTGCTCAGGAACTCAAATTTGACATCCTCATTACGATCTGGTGCCATTTGGCCACCCTGCCATCAACCCGGAATATCCGTAACATGGTTCCGGTGGACCAATTTCGGTAATTTCACAAGGGTACTTTCCGACATGTCAAACAACACTGATTTTTGCTCAGGAACTCAAATTTGACATCCTCATTACGATTTGGTGCCATTTGGCCACTCTGCCACCAAACCGGAATATCCGTAACATGGTTCCGGTGGACCAATTTCGGTAATTTCACGAGCACACTTTCCGACATGTCAAACAACACTGATTTTGGCTCAGGAACTCAAATTTGACATCCTCATTACGATCTGGTGCCATTTGGCCACCCTGCCACCAACCCGGAATATCCGTAACATGGTTCTGATGGACCAATTTCGGTAATTTCACGAGCACACTTTTCGACTTGTCAAACGGCACTGATTTTTGCTCAAGAACTCAAATTTGACATCCTCATTACGATCTGGTGCCATTTGACCACCCTGCCATCAACCCGGAATATCCGTAACATGGTTCCGGTGGACCAATTTCGGTAATTTCACAAGGGTACTTTCCGATATGTCAAACAACACTGATTTTGGCTCAGGAACTCAAATTTGACATCCTCATTACGATCTGGTGCCATTTGGCCACCCTGCCATCAACCCGGAATATCCGGAAAAAATGGTTCCGGTGGACCAATTTCGGTAATTGACAAATCGGAAAGTATCCGTAAATTGGTCCATTAGAACCTTGTTACGGACAATCCGGGTTGGTGGCAGGGTGGCCAAATGGCACCAGAACGTACTGAGGATGTCAAATTTGAGTTCCTGAGCCAAATTCAGTGTTGTTTGACAAGTCGGAAAGTGTGCTCGTGAAATTACCGAAATTGGTCCACCGGAACCATGTTACGGATATTCCGGGTTGGTGGCAGAGTGGCCAAATGGCACCAGATCGTAATGAGGATGTCAAATTTGAGTTCCTGAGCAAATATCAATGTTGTTTGACATGTCGGAAAGTGTACTTGTAAAATTACCGAAATTGGTCCATCGGAACCATGTTACGGATATTCCGGGTTGGTGGCAGGGTGGCCAAATGGCACCAGATCGTAATGAGGATGTCAAATTTGAGTTCCTGAGCAAATATCAGTGTTGTTTGACATACTGAGGATGTCAAATTTGAGTTTCTGGGCAAAAATCAGTGTTGTTTGACATATCGGAAGATACACTTGTGAAATTACCGCAATTGGTCCATCGGAACCATGTTACGGATATTCCGGGTTGGTGGCATGGTAGCCAAAATGGCACCAGATCGTAATGAGGATGTCAAATTTGAGTTCCTGAGCCAAAATCAGTGTTGTTTGACATGTCGGAAAGTGTGCTCGTGAAATTACCGAAATTGGTGCACCGGAACCATGTTACGGATATTCCGGGTTGGTGGCAGGGTGGCCAAATGGCACCAGATCGTAATGAGGATGTCAAATTTGAGTTCCTGAGCAAAAATCAGTGTTGTTTGACATGTCGGAAAGTGTACTTGTGAAATTACCGAAATTGGTCCACCGGAACCATGTTACGGATATTCCGGGTTGATGGCAGAGTGGCCAAATGGCACCAGATCGTAATGAGGATGTCAAATTTGAGTTCCTGAGCAAAAATCAGTGTTGTTTGACATGTCGGAAAGTGTGCTCGTGAAATTACCGAAATTGGTCCACCGGAACCATATTACGGATATTCCGGGTTGGTGGCAGGGTGGCCAAATGGCACCAGATCGTAATGAGGATGTCAAATTTGAGTTCCTGAGCAAAAATCAGTGTTGTTTGACATGTCGGAAAGTGTGCTCGTGAAATTACCGAAATTGGTCCACCGGAACCATGTTACGGATATTCCGGGTTGGTGGCAGGGTGGCCAAATGGCACCAGATCGTAATGAGGATGTCAAATTTGAGTTCCTGAGCAAATATCAGTGTTGTTTGACAAGTCGGAAAGTGTACTTGTAAAATTACCGAAATTGGTCCATCGGAACCATGTTACGGATATTCCGGGTTGATGGCAGGGTGGCCAAATGGCACCAGATCGTAATGAGGATGTCAAATTTGAGTTCCTGAGCAAAAATCAGTGTTGTTTGACATGTCGGAAAGTGTGCTCGTGAAATTACCGAAATTGGTCCACCGGAACCATGTTACGGATATTCCGGGTTGATGGCAGAGTGGCCAAATGGCACCAGATCGTAATGAGGATGTCAAATTTGAGTTCCTGAGCAAATATCAGTGTTGTTTGACAAGTCGGAAAGTGTACTTGTAAAATTACCGAAATTGGTCCATCGGAACCATGTTACGGATATTCCGGGTTGATGGCAGGGTGGCCAAATGGCACCAGATCGTAATGAGGATGTCAAATTTGAGTTCCTGAGCAAAAATCAGTGTTGTTTGACATGTCGGAAAGTGTGCTCGTGAAATTACCGAAATTGGTCCACCGGAACCATGTTATGGATATTCCGGGTTGGTGGCAGGGTGGCCAAATGGCACCAGATCGTAATGAGGATGTCAAATTTGAGTTCCTGAGCCAAAATCAGTGTTGTTTGACATGTCGGAAAGTGTGCTCGTGAAATTACCGAAATTGGTCCACCGGAACCATGTTACGGATATTCCGGTTTGGTGACAGGGTGGCCAAATGGCACCAGATCGTAATGAGGATGTCAAATTTGAGTTCCTGAGCCAAAATCAGTGTTGTTTGACATGTCGGAAAGTGTGCTCGTGAAATTACCGAAATTGGTCCACCGGAACCATATTACGGATATTCCGGGTTGGTGGCAGAGTGGCCAAATGGCACCAGATCGTAATGAGGATGTCAAATTTGAGTTCCTGAGCAAATATCAGTGTTGTTTGACAAGTCGGAAAGTGTAGGGGAGAGTGGGGAGACTTGATCCCCGGGGAGACTTGATCCCAAGCCTGTATCTCGTCAGCATGTGGGTAAAATAATTAGCTTTGTTCTAGAAAATTGTGCGAAATTGACTAAAACTTATTAAAGAAAACAAAGAAAAAAATTAAAAAATGTCTAGATTGAGTTACACACATTTTTCTAAGAAGTGCTGCAAAAAACTTCCAAGAGATCTTTTTTCTTTGTTTTAATAAGTATAGAAAACACTAAAAAAATATTCAAAAAAATATTTTTTATACATGAATTGATTGATAAACATATCAACTCCAAAACCCTTACGCATTTGACGTTAAATTTATCGTCATACTATTTTAACAATCAGTTGCTTAAAAAAGTGCGTTTAGGGAGACTTGATCCCTGCATTTTTACAGTCACTGGAATCAGCCTCAAGATTAATTAATTGAGCTGGGTTTTCATACATAGTTTCCTTTAGTATAGTTGTACATAACTTACTGCAGTTTGAACCATTTTTCAAAAGTTTTGTAAACAAAAATTACCAGCTTTTGTAAACATGCTCAATTTTGGTCTAAAAAAGAAAATTTTAAGTTTTTAATTATTTTGCATGCATAACTTGTTATATTTTGAACAAAAACGTACAGGTTTAATGTGAAATTGCTGTAACTTATAGAAAATTAAAAGTTTGGATGAATAAGAAACATTTTGCTTAAGATTTCTTAAAAATGTTGAAAGGGGGATCAAATTACCCCCAACATTTTGAAAATGCCGGTTTAAAATATTTTTTTAAAACGCTTGGCATGATTCGAAGAGTTTATCTGGTGAAATACCCTTATCAGCCAAACATAGTTGAATGTTTAAGCTTTCAATTCATGCAAAAAGTTTATAGTTTTGTGAGAAATTGACAGAGTTATGTGCGATACAAAAAAAGGGGATCAAGTCTCCCCACTCTCCCCTACTTGTAAAATTACCGAAATTGGTCCATCGGAACCATGTTACGGATATTCCGGGTTGATGGCAGGGTGGCCAAATGGCACCAGATCGTAATGAGGATGTCAAATTTGAGTTCCTGAGCAAAAATCAGTGTTGTTTGACATGTCGGAAAGTGTGCTCGTGAAATTACCGAAATTGGTCCACCGGAACCATGTTATGGATATTCCGGGTTGGTGGCAGGGTGGCCAAATGGCACCAGATCGTAATGAGGATGTCAAATTTGAGTTCCTGAGCCAAAATCAGTGTTGTTTGACATGTCGGAAAGTGTGCTCGTGAAATTACCGAAATTGGTCCACCGGAACCATGTTACGGATATTCCGGTTTGGTGACAGGGTGGCCAAATGGCACCAGAACGTACTGAGGATGTCAAATTTGTGTTCCTGAGCCAAATTTAGTGCCGTTTGACATGTCGGAAGCCATATTAGACTTGATGTAGAATTCGACATCCGTTCCTGTGTAGTCGGTTCCGGAAGGGTGGCCAATTCATATCCGATGGTCCGGGATCAAAGGAATATGCCTTATATGTCCAGAACAGGTCTTGGAGCAAATTGGGATGGTTTTTTTTTTGAAGAATTTTTGATAATAATCATGATTTGTAGATTGGGTTGCATACCCGGACAAAAACCTACCCCACTAGGTTCCGGAATATCTCCGTGGCCAAGTCACCGATTCCGGATTTCTTTGTAGATTCTGAAAATAGAGATTTGTCCGGTTCTTTTGAGGGGTGAACGAACTTATTTGGTCAAAAGAGGCCAAAGATACAGCATTTTTAAGGTTTTTTCGGTATCTCGCATCAGACGTTCGGACTGTAAGGGTTAAGGTGTCTCGGTCTCGCTCTCTAGGTCACCGTCCGCGACGACCTGGCTGGCTTAAATCTCGTCCAACGGTCACGAAACCGCGCGGCCAACGAAAGATCAAGTGCGGTTCAAGTTTGTTTTTTTTTTCTGTTTTGGGGGTTTTGCTTTTTGGATTGCTCCAAATTACTTCGCCAGGTTTAATTTTTGTGAAGACTCTCAGTCATGGCCAGAAACAAACGATAAAATGACTTTGGTTTGGAAAAGATCCACGCCAAGTGATGAATTGGCTATGATTCGAATAAAAAAAAATAAAAGGAATTACAAAATTCTTAAAACATGATAGACATCATAGACAAACAGACGTTTTGCCTTCCTCACTGAGGTAAGGCTATAATCCTGCTCTAAAAATGAACTTTGAATCAAAACGTCGTACACCCACCTTCATGTATACATATCGACTCAGAATCGAAAACTGAACAAATGTCTGTGTGTATGTGTGTGTGTATGTGTGTGTGTATGTATGTATGTGACCAACAAACTAGCTCATGTTTCTCGGCACTGGCTGAACCGATTTGACTCGAACCTGTTGCATTCGACTTGGTTTAGGGTCCCATAGATCGAGTTTTATACAGATTGAAGTTTTGATAAGTAGTTCAAAAGTTATGTTTAAAAATGTGTTTTCACATATATCCGGATCTCACTTAAATGTATGTAAACTATGTCCGGGTCCATCATCCGACCCATCGTTAGTTAGGTTATCGAAAGACCTTTCCAACGAGTCTAAAACATTGAAGATCTGGCAACCCTGTCTCGAGATATGGCCCCTTAAGTGATATTGATGTACTTTTTTGAAGCCGAATCTCACTTAAATGTATGTTAACTATGTCCGGATCCACCATCCGACCTATTGTTGGTTAACTTATCAAAAGACCTTTCCAATGAGTCCAAAACATTGAAGATCTGGCAACCCTGTCTCGAGATATGGCCACTTAAGTGATATTGATGTACTTTTTTAAAGCCGGATCTCACTTAAATGTATGTAAACTATGTCCGGATCCACCATCCGACCCATTGTTAGTTAGGTTATCAAAATATCTTTCTAACGAGTCTAAAACATTGAACATCTGGCAACCCTGTCTCGAGATATGGCCACTTAAGTGATATTGATGTACTTTTTTGAAGCCGGATCTCACTTAAATGTATGTAAACTATGTCCGGCTCCACTATCCGACCCGACGTTGGTTAGGTTATCAAAATACCTTTCCAACGGGTTCAAAACATTGAAGATCTGGCAACCCTGTCTCGAGATATGGCCTCTTAAGTGATATTGATGTACTTTTTTGAAGCCGGATCTCACTTAAATGTATGTAAACTATATCCGGATCCACCATCCGACCTATTGTTGGTTAGGTCATCAAAATACCTTTCCAACGAGTCCAAAACATTGAAGATCTGGCAACCCTGTCTCGAGATATGGCCCCTTAAGTGATATTGATGTACTTTTTTGAAGCCGGATCTCACTTAAATGTATGTAAACTATGTCCGGATCCACTATCCGACCTATTGTTGGTTAGGTTATCAAAAGACCTTTCCAACGAGTGCAAAACATTGAAGATCTGGCAACCCTGTCTCGAGATATGGCCACTTAAGTGATATTGATATACTTTTTTGAAGCCGGATCTCACTTAAATGTATGTAAACTATGTCCAGGTCCATCATCCGACCCAACGTTGGTTAGGTTATCAAAAGACCTTTCTAACGAGTGCAAAACATTGAAGATCTGGCAACCCTGTCTTGAGATATGGCCACTTAAGTGACATTTATGGGTTTCTCTGAAGCCGGATCTCACTTAAATGTATGTAAGCTATGTCCAGGTCCATCATCCGACCCATCGTTGGTTAGGTTACCAAAAAACCTTTCCAACGAGCCCAAAACATTGAAGATCTGGCAACCTTGTCTTTCGGCCACTTAAGTGATATCGATGTACTTTTTGGAAGCCGGATCTAATATGAAACTTGTGTACAGCCATTGTTGTGAGGAAGGCTTCAACCACATAGGTGGATTAAGTTAGTTTTTTAAGAACTTGATGAATGATCAACTTAACGGCCAATTCGAATGATCAGAAACTCACCACGGCATTTTTTAACTCACCACTTCTTGTTTACCCGCGTTTGACAGTTTTTTGAACTGTACTGTTTAATTTTTATGCAAAAAATCGACCTTTCGACAGTAACAAATCACTTGGAACAAGCTCTCAAAAAAGAGACTTTCTGTCTATGAGCGGGATGATTTTTTGTTATTTTCATATGTTGCGCTTTTTTAAATAGTCTTTAAAATAATAAAGCTCGGAACTACGTAGTATGTGCTTTCGAATCGTTGAACACTAGTTAAAATGTAAACATCAACTTGACAACTGATTGTTGACGTTTGATGCAAACATTCAAACTGTTGATATTCTGATCTAATCTAATTTAATCTAGCCCTATCGCAGTCAATCTTATGCGAGAAATCTGGAGAATGCTGGGTCAGTCAGGCCAGTCACTGTCTAATGGCCAGACCTACTATGTGAAGTTATCCGCAAAGATGATTCTTTGAATTGGTCTAATTTTGAACTTTAATATGCAAACAAAAATAGAGCTGTGCCGGAGAGGAAGCAACGTGGTGTCAATTCTTTACAGAACTAACATATTTTGAATAGCTTGAAACGCATAACTTAAAAATAGTTCAATTCATTGTAATTCGTTCGTTTATAAATTCCCCTATTTTTGCCATTTGTGTTGGCATCAAGATATCATTAAAAAAAATCAAAATTCATCCAAACAAAAACACGCTCTGACATGGTCCGACACGCTTGGAGCTCCGGCCAACGGATGGACCGTGAAACCCAGGTCTCGCGGATTATTTATTTGTGTGTGTTTTTTTGCTGCTCTTCACACTCCGACGTACAAAGAGTCACTCCAAGACGGTGGTGTGGTGTCTTATTATTCTTCTTCGTTTTTTTCTTCTTTTAATTCTTTTTGCAGTTGTTGTTGTTGTGGTGGATTCGCCTTGCCTCGAGTTTGTTTATTTATGAGCTTTCGAGTATCAAGGTTGAGTGCTGGCCGTCGGACGACTGGCCATTGAAAATAGTTGTTCATATAGATATATTGTGTGTACCATCACTCACCTCACTGTAACTTGGCTGTGCTGGTACAAGATCAATATAATTGTAAGGTTGGGGCAGTTTAGTTTTAGTTGGCTTTGTGGGCGTGTGCTTCATTTGGTTTTAGGATAAATGTAAGCATAAACAAACTTCTTGCGGGATTAAAAAAAACATTTGAATAACAATTTTTCATGTTTTAATATCTTGGACTACGTTTTTGTTTCATTGGTATCGTACATTACATTGCTGGCCAGCGGTAGTGGCCGGTGTCCGGTCAAGAAAGAGGACCATTACTAGCTGGCAGGTCACAACCACCATCATCACTGGGTGCCATCACTTTGGCACTAGCGCAGCAACAGCAACAACTAAGCACAACGACCTAGATGTGTGAAATTTACAGCAATGCAGCAGGTCTTGAATGACCTAGTGAGCATGAAGGAGAGGGGGGCCTCGGGGTAAACTGGACAGTGGAAAAATCATGACAATATGATGAACTGTCGCTTTATTTCTATCAAAACTGACACATGAAAATACAAGTTTTGCTGTATAACGGAATTTGTTGAACGCAGACGTCCACATTGCCCGACATAACCTCTAAAACTTATGGCCCGAGGGGCCCAACCTCGCGGTGACTGCGGGTTGTTTTCGATAACGAATGGACTCCCCATGAGGAGACTCGCGATTTATAGTTCCACGTGACCACACGTAACTAGCCGCGAGGCAACCTCTCATCTTTCTTGGGCCAAGGTCACCGAAAGGTAGAGTTTTGACAGCTCGTTTTGACCAAGATGTTTCTATACGAGGTGGGAAGCTATTAATGTTTGTTTACATGTAGAGTTGGGAAATCATCGTTCTCGGGACAAGGTCATCGAAAAGGCAGAATTTTGATAGCTCGTTTTCACCAAGATCTTTGAATGAAAGGTAGGACTCTTGTAGTGTCTTTGATGAAGTCATATTCAAAACCTGTTTTAAAACAATAACAACAAATGCCGGTTTCTTCGCAAACCAGTCTAGAGGTCTTCACTACGACGGCCAGCGGTGATGATAAGGCAGTCTTATCTTTCCCGAGTCCAACGATGCGTCAAACAAGCGACCAATTAATCACCCCTCGTCGAACGTCGATTCACGGTCATTAAGTTGAGAAAAAAGTAAAAGACAACGACGACTACGCCGACCAGAACGACATGTGTGAGTGTGTGCTAAAAAAAATGTAAACAATTTCGAGCCCTGTTGGTTTAGTCTAGTTTGCGCTATCAGTTTGTCGAGTTTGTTTACATTGCAGTTGAGCACGCGAACGTGTAACAATCAATAACAGGGGCGTGACAGCTCGCTCAAGCTTTTTTTAACAGGTCACGTTTTTTTTCGGCAACAACTTTCTCGACCTGGACAGCGCTTTTCCGAAAACAATTTTTCCAGCAGTTTTTTGACATTTTCAGTCACTTCGTGACACAGTTTCCCACCTCTTTAAAGAAAGTGAGACCATGGTTTATTCATTCCCCCTTCGTCGTCGTCGTCGTTCCGCATTTGACAGTTGCTTTTATGGAAGCCGACTGATGTCGACAAAGTTTCACTCTCGTTTTCGGCGTTGTTGATTACGACGACGACGCATCGCCAAATGTGCGATGAGATCGCGGAAGAGAGCAACGGCGGTTTCGATAATGTATTCATAAAAGTATGAATATTTAGCAGTTCATAGCCGTAACCGGAGAGCGTCAACGGAACACGCGGCACTGCCGCGCCTCCCGATATGTCCTTGCAGGAGACACTGTAAAAAATGTGTTTTTTTACGATTTTTGTCGGGGTTTGAACTCACGTCGGCAGATTGCTGCTGCGCGAGCGAGCCTGTTTGGCAATTAACGTCAAGATCGATGCCACCTCACAGAATTCACTGTAATTTTCACCGTGTAACATGTCGCATTGTTGAGTTATGAAAATGAAGAGATTCTTTTGCAAAGTTGGTGCCATCGCTGGTTGATAACTCTTTTGAGGGTGTTAACGAGACAGTTTGCCCACACATACACACGCGCAACGGTTTTGGGAGGTTGACAGAGGCTAACGCTATCATCGCTGAGGTTATGTATCATTTTTACGATCCCAGATATCGTTTTACGCGTGTCGCGAGTCTTGAGTGGATGTGCAAAACGGCAGTGTTTGTGTTTGCCGGGTTTTATTAGATAATAATGAAAACGCTGGGGTAAACAAGATGTCACTTTTCATCTAGAGAGGTAAAATATGCGAAATTGTGTTGAAGTTAACGTCGGTTGAAGATGGTTTCTTAATAAATTAAATATTAAGAGAAGCAAAGAGTCAATTTCGGAATATTGAACGATTTGAGCAAGGGCGTCTATGTGAAGTGTCCCTAGGCCCGCTACAATTTGCCAGCGCATAAGGAGGGGAGATGGAACAAATTTTGTTATATACAGTGAAACCTCTTTTTACGCGGTGCGTTACGTTTTTCTGATTTGTCGATTTCTCTTGAACGACGCAACATTTTTGCAATCTTTGAAAAGCAGATTTGTAGATTTTGTTCAGATCTACAAATCGCTTTTTGAAGCTTGCAAAAATATTGTATGATTTTAGAGAAATCGATGAAATAAAAAACGTAACGCCACCCCGTAAAAAGAAGTTTCACTGTACGATGGTATTTGTAACATTAAAATTCGAGCAAAAAAACTTATCTTTCATTTTAAAATTGGTTCAAAAATTCAAACTGAAATAATCAACTAACTCAATTTACGAATAACCTCTGCATAATCTCTCACATCGTTCATCACCTTTAAATGCTTCCCCAAAAAACAAAATCATCGCCATTCATCATCCTTCATGTACCCTTTTCCCGGGCTTGCTCTCCCCAGCGTCAGATTGCATAATATGTCATTCACACCATACAGCTCAAAGCCCGCTCTGTCACCGTACCCATCGGCGTGTCCCAACTGTATAGTTTATGTTATTCCTGCCACGATTCATATTTTCACGATGCACGTCAAGTGTGATTCACCTCATCACCGTTTGCCGAATCTGCTGCCGGCAGTATTTTGCATAACCGAATGCCAGGAAAAATAAAATTTCTGGCAGTCTTGCATCTGCGCTGACGTGTGTCACTTTTTGAGGAAGGAGGCACTTAAAAGTACCAAATTTTTGAAAATTTAATTTGAGAAGTTTTGATAGATGTTCATCCCTAGTAACATTTTAGGTTTTAAGTAGGCCATAAAAGCCTATTTAGGCCGTATCAGGGTTTTCAGAACCATGATAAAACCTGTAAGTTTAAAAATGTTACTAGGGATGGCATCTTTGCTCGGATGGCACGTCGACAAATTCTATTAAAAAATATAACTTGTCTGTCAGTGAGATTATTGTGATTGTTCATGTAATCGCACTGACAGGGTGTTCCCTTTTTTTTTGTTAATTCGTCGCCGTGCCATCTAAGCTACGATGTCATGGAGGTGACTTGATAGAAAAATTAAATTTATCATCCAAAGCTTTTCAGGCTAGTGGAATTTTTGAAACGATCACTGAAAGTGGAAAACAAATTCTTTGAAATTCGTCGCTGTGCCATCCAAGCTACGATGCCATTGACTTGATATAAAAAGCAAACTTACCATACAACGCTTGTCAGGCCGGTGATAGGATTGTGGAAACAATTTTGTACACTGAATAGCTGATATTTTTTTATGTTTGTCGACGTGCCATCCAAGCTTAAACGACTACATGTGAATTCGAGTCGAGTTCAAACGGTACCGCTGTTATAATGATTTTAAATGGCTTTCAGTTCCAAGAATTTTGGACGCTCAATTGAGCTCAACATTTATGATTGCAGCACGTCACCAGCTGATATTTTGCCCTTGAAAAGTGTCTCCGAGGACGTCGACCGTTAATGTTTGGACACTTTTCAACACTTTATTTTTTGTTTTGTTTTATTCAGAACGGGTCGATACGCGAGAGCGACATTAGTTTTTCCACACCAGCGTGAGAAAATTTCCTCCCTTTGGCACGTGTCACCGGTTTTGGTGAAGAGAAACTAGATGGGAAATTTTTTGTCCCCAAACCCGCAGGGGAAAATCTCAACAGGGAAACCCCATTTTTCTTCCATATTGATGAATTGCTCTTTTAGTCTACACACACACACACATCGATTGTACGGTGTGGGTTGTGTGTTTGTGTTTGCGATGAGATTTGTGATTGAAATCTAGAAATAAAGGTTCGATTTTCGGGGGGAGAGCTTGAATCTTTGATTCTAGTCACGCACGAAAGCGGTTTCATTTTCCTTCCTCTCCCCCCTTTTGCGTGTCGAAGGGATTTGTTTGTGTTTTTCGTGTTTTCAGGGCAAAAGCCCCAAAAGATTTAACACTGATGGACAGATCGAAATTGCTTGGTCAATTGGCTTAAGGAAAGTGGTGGTTCCAAGAAAGGTTTGCTTTAAATTAGCCTTAAGGGATCGCTACCAAATCTGTTTTAAAGTACCTTTTACAGCAAAAAATCCGAAGGTAAAATCGCATGCAAAAGCATGCACATCACCTTCGTCAAAATAAACACTTAATATTACACACTGCATGTATTTTTTTTTTGCAAACACAAAAAAAAGTTGCAACTGACGGGATTCGAACCCAGCACCAACAGTAAGGACTGGCGCCTTTGCCCACTCGACCATCAGACCGATGTAAAGCTGTAAGGATAAACGCATATGAGCTTGACATTTCGGTCAAGTAGCTTTTCCATACTGATGAGCTACATATTTCAGGGTGTAAAATCACATAAAATTGCATAAAATAATGCAATATTTATTTTACACCAAGGCCTTTTACACGCAGCTGGATTACTACTTTTTTAGCTGTATTTTTTAGCACTTCAACTTTAAAACTTAAAACAAAATTTAAAAGAGTGAATCAACTTAACATAATAGTTTTTAATTGACAATAACTTGTATAAGACTTGATTAAAAAAATCTTTAAATATCTTTTGAAGATTTATACGATGTTTTACAACTAAAGGGTTTCAATGCATTCAATTCTGACAGCGTCCTTGGGACACGAAATGCCAAAAGAAGCCTCTCTTTCTCACCTGTCAATCGCCTGTCACTGTTGTCAAATTAATCAACCGTATCCTTAACTTCTTGGCGGGCGCGCTTTCAAGCTCGCCCTTTTTTCTGCGCTAACCCTCTTCGCCTGCCCAACTTGCCCTACTTTTCATTCAACTTAATTCGGTCTTTTCATTTCCTGGCCCGTTCCTGGGCTGAACGAGGTAAAAGTGGGGCATTATTTATTTACCAACGACCTCAAGCCTTTCCTCCCTTGATATCACGTAGTAGTAGAAGGAGGCCTTTTACCTTCGTGGAAGAATCCCATTTCTTGTGTGTGTGTGTGTGCGTTTGTGTGTGTTTTACACACCCTCACAAACATATAAGAGAACGAAATATTTGCTTTTCATTTTCCAGCCCCCCACTCTCACTTTGAAGGTGGAAAAGCTTTTACCCCTTAGGCTCGGAACTTGTTGGAGAAGGGGCCTTTACGCACTTTTCCCGTTTTTTCCAGACCGACTGTTGCCCGAGCCTGTTTCAACAAATTCGTTTATTTAACTTGTTGGCGAAGGGAAAAACTTTATACACCTTTTTACTAAATCGTAAGAAAGTTAAATTTTACGGCAACACCTCTTCACTAAGACAGCAGCGATATAGTAGGCGTATAAAATTTAATTCAATCGTGCCTCTAATGTTGCCATATCAGCAGTTTGACGTTCAACAGCGCTCAAAAAGCGTTTTCAAATGAAATCGGGTGATAAACAGTTCCATTGGAAGTGGGCAAACAATACGAGAATTTCCCCTACACACCATACTTTTTTCCTGAATTTTAATCAGGTCAATAGGGTGAATTCTCGTCTGTTTGACAGGTTAAGCTCTCGCTCCTAACTCCATCCAATTTGCTGATTTTCACTATTTAAACAACTAATTTTACAAAACTTTTATAGAAACTTGCTTGCTCACTTCTTATTGAGCATTTTATCACTCGATTTCAGTTGAAAACGCTTTTAATTAGCTTTAATTGAATGTCAAAGTTCTGACCTGCCAACATTAGAGGCACGCTGGAATTAGATGCTGTTCCCCTATTTGCCACATTGACGGATGTTTCACTGAAATTTAAGTATTGCGGTTGTCTTAACAACTGAAATTTCATCAACACAAATATCAAATAACACAAATGTCACAAATGCTGAAAATTCATTGTTTTTTTTTCTATCAGTTTGACAGATCATTTGCTGAAAATTCAGAAATCGTTGCTGATATTTTCAGTTATCAAAGATTTGTAGCCATTAAAAATACTTCTAATGCTGTTTAATATATATTTATTTCTCAAATCGCATTTGAAGCTAAACTATAACTTAAAAATCTAAGTTTTAGCAGTTATTTTTCCGATCCTGGTTGCCGTAATTATACATTTTCGCTTGGAAAAAGTTACTGATTTGAGCAATCCTCCAAACCTTCATGGGAGCGTTCTTTTAGTACGTAACGCAGTTGAGAGGGGAAGGGGGGGGGGGGTCAATGGTCGTGTTACGCTCCATACATTTTTTTTTTAATTTGTATGGAAATTTTGTTACGAGTGGAAGAGCGGATCCAAAAATTCTATTTTTTGCATTACGTATTAAAGGAACGCTTCCTTTAAAAGCATTTGTTTTTCACTGAAAATCGCCAATTTTTTTTTAAATCAAACAACACATTTGAAAGTGGATTATCATGACATACCGTTGCACAGTGGTCCGAAACCGAAATCTAGCGCGAGAAAATTGATAGCGGCCACACGTTAAGATTTAGAGCTTTGGTGTTTTCGGGACAAATGATCAGGTTTAATAGGGGCATCTTTTGATATGGTGGACATTAGAGTGGTCCAAATTTTAGGGTGGTTTAGATTTTTTTGGCGGAATGACGAGATAGCGCTTCGGTATCTTCAAAAAAGTTGTAGGGAACATCATTTTGAGCCACTTTGCAGAAGGGCACAAAGCTCTATCTTCAAACGGGAAGTTTCTAGAGCCATTTTTGTAATTTAGGTTGAGTTGTTTATGAAAAAATGAGTTTTTTGAATTTAACTACTCAGGCTTATGTCGTAGCGAGTTGGTGTCTTCTAGACATTTATACTCACTAAAAATTATGGAATATTACATTTGATGTAATCGTTCATCAAACCTATTATTTAATCGTGTAATCGTATTTTTGATGTAATATTATGATTGTTCTAACGTAATCAACGAAATTCGCATTGATGCAGCTGTATATCATGGGAGATCTAACATTACATCATAGATGACCTAATTGTACGTTTAATTTAATGCACATATTTGGAGCATAAGATTTGATGTAATTTTACATCAAATTAAACCCGATTGTACACATTTTGACCGTTACACAATTGCCAGTTTGCTAGAGTGATGAAACGTCAAAACGAACGCCATGTTCGACGCCAGCCACGATGAGCGAAGAAAAGCTGTTCCGGCGGCCGCTGTAGCGCTGAAACTGGCCGAACTCTTCCTGGATCTGTTTGCGGAGAAGATAGTAACGACTTAGTGAACCAGTGTGTGTGTGCAAGAAGTATGTCTCCTCCAGCTTGACCAGGTTGACACCGTCTCCAACGGGTTGACTAAAACCGAACAATAAGAAGTGTTTTCAAGAGTCGTCGTGTTACAAAAGATCCGGAGGAAAATCGTTGCAATGTGAAAGTTTGACGTGATGTGGAGCGGTCGTGGCTGAATGGTTACGATGTTCGCTTTATAAGCGAATGGTTCTGGGTTCGATACCCATCTGCTCCCAACGAGAAAGTTCTGGACTAATTGAATTTGGAATTAATGAAAAAAACTTCAAAAGCTCACGGGCGGGGTTCGATCCCCTGTCCTTAGGAATGGCAAGCAAAATGCTTTCCACTTAACCGTGGAGCCATTGGTAGCTTAAGGAGGAATTAGACTGGTATAGTTGAATCCAAGAATCGGACAAAGAGTCAAATTGAATGCAAGTTGAACATCAGAACTCAAACAAGATTGCATGCAAGATTGCAAGCGCAGTTGAAATTGAATCTAAAAATACCTCGCTATAAATAGCCTGGGCGACTGATAGAATTCATCCAAAAAGAGATGAGAAGAATTGAAAGCATTCCCATTAGAAATGAGAACACACGAAGAATTCGAACAACAATGCCAAAGGTCGTTACCACTCGCCTAGGGTGGCTCCTCAGACCATTTAGAACAACAATGCCAAAGGTCGTTACCACTCGCCTAGGGTGGCTCCTCAGACCATTCACCTTCCCAAAAACCGTCCAACTCCAAGCGAAACTTACTTGAGGATACCGTGGAGATTTTCCCTTAATACTCTTGAAAAAGTGGAGCATCAACACTTCCCGTCTTCCAATTCCCTTTCCTTGTCCCTGGTGCGCGGTGGAGATGGGAGCGGCCGGCAATGGACGGCTGCCATGGTGGTGAGAATCTGGTTCAGGTGGAATTGGTTCTATTCCCAATTATCGATTCCTAGGCAACTTGGGCTTAGACAATCATCACATCACATGGCGAAAATCCAGTCTGCAATCCGCTAAAATCACCGTCTCCTAGCGAAGCGAAGCAATGTGAAAGTTTGACGTGATACAATAAAACGTATTAATTTTAAAACCTCCACCTCTTTTCTTCCATCCAATAAGAATTTTTATAGTCCAATCGGAATAGTTCCTCATCAAAATTTCGTTTAATGTAATTTTACACGACATCGGATGATTATTGGAGTCGTGTATTATTACGTCTAATTTGACACAATTTCACGTCCAATATGATGCTCCATTTATGTGCCTCTAATTTGACCGAATATTACACTTTTTTTTCGTAGTGTGTACAGCTTATCAAAACACACATTTATCTTCCAAGAAAGCGAAAATCGGACATTTTAAACGAATGTTAAAGCCAAAAAACGACGAAAAAGACGCCATTTTGAAATGTGAGAAGGTGTTGGAGATGGACCACGCTCTTACATTTGATGAAAATATCCCGAACGTCTGGACTAGATTATCCTAAGTTTCGATTATCCAAAGTTCGATTATTCGAAGGTTTCTTAAGAACTTCGGATAATTGAATCATGGAGCAAAACTGGAATAATGTATAAATATGTGTTGAAAAGTAATACTTTTCGACACAGTTTTGGGTTTTCATGTGACCAAACACACAGACGGCTATCTAATGTGACGGCTATCAAATGTGTTTTTTTTTTTTGAATTTTATAACATGTTTGTATATAACTTAGTTTTTTTCCTTAACGGAGCATATCAACCAAAGCTTTTGCACCTAGATTTTTGTTACAGACATTTTAGTCTCTTCAAAACTACGTGAACTATCTAAGTATTTTTTTATTCATCCCCTACTATCACAATCAGTTCGTTGCAGGACTGGCTTCGTCAGTTTGACAATTTTAGAATAAAAAGACAACAACTTCCTTGGTTGCTGTGCACCCTAAATTGTTTATATTTTTTTTATCCTGTTTTGTTTAATATTTTTTGACATTTTTTATTCTCTTATCATTCTTTTCTCTTGCATTTGAAAGTACGTCTCCTATGTTCTCAAGTAAACTACATAAATGTCTTTCTTTACTGTTTCCAACTAGAGACTCAATCGACCTGCTTGTAAAACAAAAACCATCTCGTTCAGTTCGATCACACTTTTAATCACGTTACGACGACCGGGCGCGCGTTGTCCAACAATTCCCAGAACTTTCCCCGCTGCTGCAAAACTGGGTGTGGATCGATACCGACAGACATGTGAAGGAAAAGTTTAATTAATGTGGTGAGGACAAGGGAAAATTATTCTCATACGACGCCGGTGATGATGGGACCCCAGCGATGGTATGGTACGCAAAACGCAAAGTTTGATGACGACAACGACTTCAGGGAAAAGTTTTCCAATATCGACGATTTGTTTGGTGGGGGTTTCAGGAGAGGAACAGGGAGTTGAGGGCAACCCACAGGGAAAAGGGATTATTAGTTTTTCGATTGGGGCAAACCGACAATTCTGCGCTAGTTGCTGAATTGTGTTTGTGCGTTGGGTGTTTTTCGGGGGGTGAAAATTAGTTTTTCATGCATGAGAGGGACTGCAAATAGGTTTACGGGTCAAGGGGTATGGTGTGTGATTAGCGAAAGTTTTGAGGTTTAATTTGCTGTTAATTAGGAAAGGTCATATCATTGGATGTTGGGAAATATCAGCATTATCGTAGGACTAATTGGGAACTGATAACTGTAGCACTTTTCTATCTTTCGCAATGAATGTCAACTAAAAACTTGTGACATTTCCTCTTTATATAAAACACCTTTTGACCTACAGAGCAAAACCACGTTGAATGCCAAAAGGGCTATTTCTTCACCTTTCAGAGATATGGCGACAAATGTCTACATTTCTGCACATTTTGTATGGTGCAAAGCTCATCAGAATTTACACCCACTCACTCGATTTTCAAAACAACCTCTTCAAAGATAGTTGACTGGAAAAAGTCTTTGCAAAAACGATTAGCTAATCACATAAAACCCAAGAAAATTGTTACGAGAACTAGTTTAAAATATAAATTTAGCTAGAGCTGTGACAAAAAAGATCAATTGTAAAAAAAATACATTTTTAAAGAAAGCAACCTTTAAAAATAAACTAAATTTATATATAAAAAAAATTCACGTAGAATCACTCAACCAGTGAATCACACACTTTGCATATCCACAAGCCGATTACTCGGGAGGCTCGCTGAATGTCTTCGCTCTCTCAGAAATGCAATTCTCATTAATAAATAAAAACCCCTTTTCTGCGCGCCCGACTCGAGCCTCTCATCCGAGGCCATACCTATCATTCAACGCTCAAAGAGGAGGAGATGCCTTCACGGCTCGTCTCTCTTCAGCAGCATCCTTTACCAGGCCTGCGTTGGTCTTCTGGTACTTCAACGGTCCATGGTTGGTCTATTCGACGACGTCGTAGTTTGTGTCAGTGGGTTCCCGTCATTCAAGCCAATTTTGTCTCCACTTTATCCCTTAAATGACTTTTTGTGAACAATATGTATTAACAAATTTATATAAAAACATTCAATGGGATTTTCGTCATTCGTTTATAGCTTTCTCAGCTAGTTTTATGTAAAATCGTCAGTTACAGTTTCCAATCTGCTCTTTGAAAGCATTTCTTAGATGTTATGTTCGAAAATAAAGTTTATCTTAATTTTGAAATACTTTTATCTACTTTTAAAAAGTTTAGTACAAATTTGCTTTGTTATTTTTATCAAATGTTTTTTTAATAGTTGAACTGAACTTATCTTAACTTTATTTAAATAATAATATGAAACTCAACGATGTTGTCATCATAGACAGAAATCAAAAGCCTAAAAAGTTATATTAAATTACTGAAATTATTATTTTAAAGCAATTTTCACCTTCACGGTGAATTGAAAAAAAAGAGTTAATGTAAATTCAATCAATATTGGAGCAAAAATCCATTTCAGTGATCATTATTATAATCACAACTTGGCAAAATTCTCAGTATATTGAAATTTCCATGATTTTGCAATCTATTCAAAGTTTAAAACAATATTTCAAATAAACTACCACTTTGATCCGTTAAGGGTTAAGCCACGGTAGGCTCAATGAATGGAACCGGTTGATGGTCTGCGAGCACGTATTGAGTTCCTCCGCTGCTGGTTAGTACACGGCGTGTAGCTGCCATACGTGAGAAACTAGGTCACAACTGAAGTAATACTGTGGCGTGCATTTTTCTTGTCTTGTCTTGGGGGTCCTGCGGTGGAGGCTGGTGCTGCTGCTCGAGCTTCAACCGCGTGAATTTATTGCCCATGCATAGACCACGACCGACGACGAAGACCACTTATCTCCAAGACCTATAGGCAACGTTCTACGAACGAACTGGTTTCTTGGATCGGGTAGACAGCTCGGCGAGGCCTGCGCTCGAAGCCAGCATCCACGCGAGCTATAAAAGGAGCTATAGGTGCAAGTTGTGTGATGTTTCGAGACTAAGAAAACCTCCAGATAAAAACAGGAAGCTCTCTCCTTAGCCGCTGCTCCCGGAGGTGGTGGGAAGAAATTGCCCCAGCAGCGTCACGCATCACTGAAGACCTCTCAAGAAGCTTGACAATTTGAGCGTTACTCGGTGGGAACGAACCTGCCTTCGGTGCGGTAATTTATTGCCGAACGGAGCAGCACTTGCACTGACGGCTCAACTGGAACTGAAAGTGATTCATTACGGGCATAGCGTCCACCGAGCAGGACGGTTAATGGTGTCAGCAGTTTCTAGGTTAGCGCTGAGGGACTCCCTGGTCCGATAGTTCGTTCAATGATGTCTCATCTAGTCGGGTTCTTGTTAAATTGACGTTTCTGAACGTCAATCTGTTCTTAGGGACCAGTTCTGGCAGTCAACGTTTGAATATAAAGTTTATTCACTTTTTAAAACACTTTTATATACTTTTTTAAAGTTGAGTATAACTCTGTAAACTTTATGAAATTGAACATTTTATTTTCTATTTCCTACTGAAACTGATACCATCGATTCCCATGTACCAAAATTCAGATTCAACTCATTTTTTGCCTTCATTTTGAAAAAAAGAGGTTTGAATAGTTATACTAAAC
Organism: Culex pipiens pallens; assembly: GCF_016801865.2. Lineage (NCBI taxonomy): Eukaryota > Metazoa > Arthropoda > Insecta > Diptera > Culicidae > Culex > Culex pipiens. The sequence continues at coordinate 115,821,168 of NC_068937.1, forward strand.
TTTTGAAAAGTATATAAATCATCTTTTGTCTAAATTTAAACATTATATTCAAACAGAAATTTATTCTTTTAAATGTTTTCATCCAATCGACAAAACATCAGGTGACTTCGAAGCATAGTTTCTTCGATTATATCGGAATAATGAAATCGAAGCCATCAGGTCATCGAATGTCCCAACTCGGGTCAAGTTTCTGCTTGGAAACCAAAACCTCAAGCATGGCCCCACTTCTTAACCAGACCGCAACTAATCTTTTTATCTCCCATGCTTCAGTCCTCACGTTGATTAACATATAATCAGATTGTTGTTGCTGCTAGCGGCTAAGCTTACTCTCCCAGACCAACTGAGTCCAGTGCACCAGGAACCAACCCTGGCCGGCTCCCCACGTTTCTGCAATTCCTCTTCCGGAATGACCCGTTCATAACAATTCGCCTTTGTTTTTTTATTATTCCTCTGTGATGGACTTAATCCGCCCTGATTCGGATCGCTCTTGTCTCAATGACATCAGACTGTTTCGTCGATTTAAAGCGGCCATTAAACCGTTTGGACTAATTAGACCTTTCCTTTTGTCTCTGTTTACTTTCAGGTAAGACCCAGCACCATCCAGCTGGAGTTGGACTTGCGCCGGCAGCCGCAGCCGCAGCAGCTGTGGTAATAAAAACAAGTCTTGTCGCGCATTTTGCGGCGAAACCGCATGTCTACGTAAAACTTTCTCCGCGCTGTTTCTTCCTCGAAGCGCCGAACGGTTTGCTAACCGGTTACGAAAAACGCCTTTTTTGCATGGTTTGGTGGAACAGTGCGACAAGTTATGTGCGATTAGGCGACTGTTCTACGTAAACCGAACATAATTTGTTATCTCATTGGAGTCTAGAACAAAATTTGTATAAAAAAACTGAATATTTTCTAACAATTGTTGTTTACGTAAAGCCGATTTGACGTCCTCAAGTTGGGTTGTTACAGTTTAAAATAATGTGTGTTTTTATTTACATCTTTCTAATAATTAAAACACAATTTGAGGTGAGTTTTATCATGAGAACAACTATTGTTAATTTCTGGTTGGCAATCAAAAAATATCCATGAGTTTATTTAACTTGATAATTTGATAATTATAATCATGTTGGTATCTCATTCTGAAAAAAAGTGTAAAAATTGAACAACAATACATGTTCGTTTTCAGATCTTGATTTAGATTTTCTTAATTCAAGTCGAATTTTGTGTTCCTTTTCTCCGCAAACCAAATCGATTTGAACTTCCTTTCTGTTCATAGGAACAAAACAAACAAAGAAAGACCATGTTAATCGAATCGATATTAATCGGTTTCGATTCCACGTTTTGTCTCGACGTCGTCGGTTCCGGCAACACAATCGTCATGCAAGCAGGCAAACTCAACCGATTTCCTGTTCGACATCGTCGCCCGATAGTCTTCTTTGTCGGTGTGATTGAAATTCAATTAGAAAGTAATCTCAAAGTCTCGAAGTGATTGTGTGTACCCCGCGCGGCGGGGAAACGCGGAAGGAGTGAGGGGGAATTTGTGCGATAAAATATATATGGAATAGATTGAGGCAAATTGGTTCGAGATTTGCGCTACTGCACAGTCTTCTGCGTCATCGCAGGATACGAGAAAGTCACTGTTGGAAATAGTGAAGGAACCTGATGGGAGGAAGATACGCGACTGTATCGACGAAAAGTTGATTGCTTGTTAATCGATTCTTTTGTAGAACGGGAAGCTTCTTATTAAATTACTATTTGTAGTGATTAGACTGTTCTTTGGAAGTGCCTTCAGCACTTGGCGTTGGAATATAAAGTTTATCTCTTAATTGCAACACATTTATCTACTTTTGAAAAGTTTAGTGTAACTTTTTGAACATTCTAAAAGACGGAATATTTTTTTTCTATTTTGACAATAAGCCAACATTAATCTCACTTTACAGTTGATTTTTAAAAACCATTATAAGCTAACATTTCTTTGAATTTCTAGTATTGAAAGTTATACTAAACTTTTTGAAAAGTGTTTAAAACGGTTTTTCCTTTGATTTATGCTTTATATGTTTGATTCATTGCATTCCTTGCGACATTTCTGACCACACTTTGCTAACCTTGGCCAACTTTTTCGCTTCACTTCCTCGTGGCAGCGTTCGGCGCGTTGTTTCGCTCCAATCTATCTTCGGTTTGTTTACCCTGGCGCTCTTAATTATTATACGGCTCACTTTCCTAATCACGCAACTTTGCTCTGCGCGATGAGCCGTGACGACCGACATGCAATTAGTTGCCCATTTTGGGTGGTACCGGATTATCGGTTGTTAAGGAGGAACAATAATCGCTGCCAATCGAATCAAAGGGTTGTCCGCTATTGGTTTTGTTGTATCTCAGATAAATTAAAGAACTTAACGCGATGACCTAGTTTGAGTTAAGCCGATTAGGTGTCAAGATGATTGTAACCAGAAGGAATCGGCGACGTGACATGACTGTGACAAGACTTGATTCCAGTGTGACATGACTGCAACAAATATGACGGCACTGCGACATGACTGTGACGAACTGAACCAAGTACTCTAAAGCTACAACCGGCTATTTAAAGCCGATCTAATCAGCTTTAGCGGGAAGCCGCTTATGCAAGCCTGACCTTTGTTACGATTTCCAATTTGCTCTGCGGTCCGATTAGCAAACTTTCCGATCCGGCACCGCAAACATGTATGAATGTAAAAGGTAAACAAACCCAGAACGGATATGATTTGATTACAAAACATCCCCCGCCCTGCCGTCTCACCTCATAATTCGCGTCTGTTTTTGTATTCACGGCGCGCGGGCGAGGGTGGTTACAGCTGAATGAAGTTTCGCCTCAACACAAACATAACCTTAGAGAGGGTTACACCACATACCTCACCTTCCTGTACCTACAACTACATTGGACGGTGGTGATTGTTGTTGCCTTAGTAACACTATTCCACGCTTGGCCTGCTATTGTTATGCATTTGTGGACCTGTTCTGCTTCTTCTTCTTCTTCGTTTTCTGCAACAGCTTTTTTTGCGGTGATTTTGTTTACTTTTTTGCTACAGCCGCCACCGACTGACTGACAGATAGTTAAGGGGAAACTAAACCATGGTCTAGTATAGTTTATGTCTGCGGTCGCGTTTAGTATGAGGGTGTGTTTGTGTGCGTGTATGATGTGATGCAATTCAGTTATGCTAATTTATGCTCGTTATGTGCACCAGATACACACGATGGTTGTGGGGGTGGCCGGCAGGCGGGACAAGGTATTGTTATTGTTGTGTTTTGCTGTCATAATAAACTCTCGCTAGGCGACACCGGCTGGCGCTAGTGTGCTTGTTCAGTTAGATCAACTGTTTTTGGTTGCATGTTTTTGACTCCTCTCTGGTTTAAGACCAGAACAAGACATTATAATTATTTTTGTGGAACCGTCGATGTACCACCCAAGCTACGATGCTAAAGGAGGGGCTAAAAACGTATCTCGTTATTATAATGTTGATTGAAGAACAAGTCTTTGCCAGCGATTGTGTTTACATTTACGCTTTCCCACTACACTCAAACCCCGTTGATTTGACACCAACTGTTGTCAAACGAACGGGGTCACTTTTTAGTTTGACACCCTTCTTACACGGAGTTCACACACACTACTAAACTTTTGTTTTGATAGTGTGCGTGAGCGCCGTGTAAAAAGTGACAGTTCGTCACTTTTTAGTTTGACTTTGACCAACCAACGGGGTACAAACTAAAAAAATGTCAAACGAAAAAGTGACCAACCACCGGGGGTTGAGTGTACTATCCCGTAATTGCAAAGTTTCATCAAATAACAACAGAGAATATCCAATCCATAAAACCCAAAACCCCAAGCCACATGATTTTGTTCATAAAAAGAAATTGCCAATAAATCTTTATTTAGCCATGTGTCCATCAGAAGCCAAAATGTCCATTTACTTCCTTCCCGCTGCTCCTCTTCCCTCTTACCAAGGAAAGGTCCGTTGGCAAGGAATAAAAACCCATCTTGATCTTTGCCCTTCCGACAACAATATTTTTACGCTCGTTCATTTATAAGCGTTTCCAGCGCGCCCCCTCCGGTCGCTTTCCCGACAGCCCCTGGAAAAAAAACCCGGGGAAGGAAATCTACGACACTCTCAATATGGGCTGCCAACATAAATTGGATATTAGGTGTTTGATGCAGCAGCATCTTCTCGTTTCGCGAAAGGACAGTGTGCAAATATTTTTGTAACGAAAAGCGACATCTGAAAGGGAATATTCCTTCAACTTGAATACAAGATTGACTTCGAAAACTACTGCCATCTAGTGGCAAAATAGAAAATTTCATTGAAAACGTAAATTTTGACCATTTTTTTGAGCGAAACCCACTGTGCCATGACCGGTCCGTAATTTAGACTCTTTATGAACCCTAAGAGAGTTCAGAGCGAAGTCCTTCTCGCAGCTGTAACGAAAAGCGACATCTGAAAGGGAATATTCCTTCAACTTGAATACAAGATTGACTTCGAAAACTACTGCCATCTAGTGGCAAAATAGAAAATTTCATTGAAAACGTAAATTTTGACCAATTTTTCAAGCGAAACCCACCGTGCCATGACCGGTCCGTAATTTAGACTCTTTATGAACCCTAAGAGAGTTCAGAGCGAAGTCCTTCTCGCAGCTGGGGGATGCAATAATCAAAGAGGGGACAAAGGCAGCCCCTACAACAGTGTTGCCAGCCAATCAAGTCAGAACTCAAATTAGAACGTTCCCCCCTAAGGGCGTGCGGCTATCCTTTTCCATAAAATTAACACCCCAAATCTGGGTGATTTAGATAGCAATCTCAATGTTACTGTGGCGCCCGGAAAAGGGTCATTCATCATGCCGGCGGAATTCTCCGGGTGTTCCGGAACTTTTGCGTGCTCCGGGGGCAAAGGATTCTGCGAGCTAGATAAAACGGGTAGATTAAAAATTTCCATTACGCGAACCCCCCGAGTTCATGTATCGCAGTCGCCAAGCTACAAATCTGTCTCCTAGCAGTCGGATGATAAATCTGCAGCAATCAGCTTCAAGTTAAACCGCCTGACCTCGCTGCCGCACAGCTTTGTACAACGTGAAATGTACTTTTCAAAAGTCCCATCCATCGCTGTCATCGTGAACGTCGTCGTTGTTCACTTGGTTGGACCCTTAACCCTAAGGTGAAATCCTGCGCGCTGTTACTTTGCCACGGGATTGAGACGTACGGCGCAATGGAGGCAATGTGTCCGGGTTCGTGTGCCCGCGACCAGTTGCGCTGCGGTGAAGTGAAAGTTTCAACTCGTGACATGAGAGTAATGTGGACATTTCTGGTGCATGCCCGTGCGGAATCGGTTCTGGTGGGCAGGGAAGGGTGGTTTGGGCGTTTAGAAACGGTTGACTTGATTATATAATGTTTATGATGTCGTTTGAGCAGTTTTAATTGGTTTACGAAAGTTTAGCACAACTATTGAAACTTTTCAAAGTGATTTTGTTGTCACGAGTGGCTGCCGTTATTTCGTGCATATCCAGATTTGGTGAAAAACTGTTTAAAATGCATCAATGAAAGCACAAAAATCAATCGTACCGAAGTTTGAAAAGTTATACTAAACTTTCAAAAAGTAGATAAAACATACTTAAGTTTACTTAATACTTTATATGTTTGGTGCAAAATGTTCCCCCTCAAAAATACAATCATACAATCAAGCAGCCTTCAATTGACCTTCCCAGATTATCGTACCGCGCTCGTTTCCTCAAAAGTTGATAACCAACATCACTCGATAAGCACGAACCAATGGCAGATAATACATTATAGTGCCTAACAATCTACGCAAACATAACCTTCTTCTGCCAGCTCACATCTACACCACCATCGCCATCGGACACGGTATCGATTAGCAATTGAACGATTATGGGCTCCTCTCTACACAGCATGGCGATGGTGGTGGCGAAGAAGCCGACGCGTGACAGCTTCCGGAACGACACGTGATAAAACTAGATAAGATGTGGTTTCGGAGCGGCTGCGTGTATTTCACACACGTGCACGTGCACCAGATAAATAAGTTTCCATTTCCGAGGGGATGGCTCGATCGCATTTTCTCATTAACCTGAGTGATTTTCTATCAAATTACGGATGTGCGGTATTGAAGATTTATGGCGAAGGTAATATTAGTATGTTCAAACAATTATAATCCTTGATTTGTTCAGTTTAAGTAAGGAATATTTTCAGGTTAATTTAAGATAAAGTTTATTTGACAAGTTTGCAAAGTTATTCTAAACTTTTTTAAATGTTGATAAGAGTATTGTAAAGCCTAGATAATCTTTAAAGAAATCTTTGTTACGTTGAAAAGCAATGCGATTTGCTCGTTCTCAAGATATTAAGTTAATAAAAGCTTCCGTTTGAATAAGTTTTTTTTAAGCCAGCTATAAATATTTGATTACTGCTAATGTAGCAAATCAGCTATATAATCGATGATCACTGTTAGAGAAGCATATTTGCTTTCGATTAGCAGGTATCTTAGTAAAAGGAACACAAAATCTGTCAATCCTATTCTGTTCAAGCAAACCTCATTGGCAAATTTCATCTCCATCCAAAATACATCCTTTGCTATAAATCTACCGATATTGGCACACATGTGTCTCTCCCAGAGTCGACCGACAGACAGATTAATGTCCAATTATGCAGATTCTAAGCACATTCCAGCGCCATCGCAGACTGCCAATCTTGCCCGGAATGTTCCCTTCTTTAATCCGTCCTCTTCCCAAAGACACTCACACTCGAGAGGATTCCCCGAGCATCCTTTCCTTATGTTCGGGGTTTCCCGGGACTTGCGTCCTTGTGATACTCTGTCTGATGGAACGAAAATCCGACAACATTTTCAAGTGGAAGATAAATATTATCCCAGTCGTCGGTCGGGGGTTCAGACGTCGTCGTCTTTCGAAATCGCATACTTTTTTCCAGGGTCTTCTCTTGATCCTTCTCAGTTTTGCTCTTCTCAATAAGAGCAAAGAATTTACGCAATTTTCCACTTCGAAACACGTCACATCGATCTCGGGAACGAAACGTGCAATGTCACAAGTCTGCTAAAAATAAGCTCCAAAAAATCTTAATCAAATTTTTGTAACTACCAAAGGTCGGGTCCCGAGCCCTCGAGGCTCTACGCGTGCACAAATCACCTTTCTAAAAATTAGCTTTTTCCGTCCCCATCAATTGGATTGACCTTTGAGACCCACTTCAACTCAAATAACAAAAAAAAACCCCGACCGAAAACGCTACACGCGAAAGAAACCGAATTGAGTGATTTGTGACGCTAAACAAACCCTTGAAAGAAGTTGAGGAAGGTGGTGGTGGTTGAAACCTTCCCTTTCTCGCCCTTTCAGTCCCATCTGTTCCGTCCCCGGGCGGCGGAGGAGGGCAATTAGCCAGCGCGAAACTATTACTTTAATTATATTAATTTGGAGAATTTTTCGACTTTGACCGCCTTGAACGAATGGGCGCTAGGCGCACAAATAAAGTTTGCATGCGAACGACTGATTTGTCATCCCGGAAGGTGCTGTTTACGGAGGAATTTTAATCGTGGCGCAATTTTATCGCTTATGGTGGAACTTTCGGGCTTAAGTGGGTGGTTGTTTGACAGCTGGCAACCTTGGGGACAAGATGGATCTGTTATATAAAGTTTTTGTTGAAGTTAAGTTGGTTTTATCTACTTTTTTAAAGTTTAGAGCAACTATTGATACTTTGGATAAACTGTAATTTTGCAGTTGAATCAAATATATATTGAAGTGGTTTACTGTAAAAACGAAAACAGATGTATTTTTATTACCAATGGCACTGATTTCTATGATTTTCTGAAGTTTCAAGAGTTATACTAAACTTTGAAAAAGTAAATAAAACTGTTTCAATCCAACGATTTGCATCGTATAACCATTTCAAACCAACCAGCTGGACCTGACCAGTTCAACTGAACCATCAACAAGCGGTTAGGTTCGGCGGATGTGACAAAATTAGCAAAGCCACATGAGAGTCATGGTGGGCTGCTGCCGCGCCAGGGTGATTCCGCACGTCAAAGGTGCACACCAGCTTTCTAGGTCACCGAGCTTGCGCGTCCCTCCTTTCGCCGGCTGAGGAGATCTCGCCACAAGAGCGCCGCGAACTTGTATCCATTGCAACATGCTGCAAACAACCTCGCAAGTCGGCAATCTATCTCCGGCTCGACGCCGAATGATGATGGTGCTGCGGTCACGAAGCAGACTCCAACTCGCGAAACTTGTCAAACCGCGCGTGGTTCTTCGTGAAGCTTCGCGCGCGATTATTAGCTGCGAACGCCGCAATCATCAACCTCTCATCAGCATTGCCATTTGGAGAAGACATCAGTGCAACGGGTTGATTTATGGAAGTTCTAGCGAGATTTATCACCTCTCGTCATTGGGACTGGGTTTTGGAAGGGGTGTGAAAATGGAGCAGTTTGAGTTAGCCGTGGCTTTGCACTCGGTTGGTAGTTCTCATCACCAGTAATCGGGTAATTTCCAGCGTCGATAAATCGCTCCAAGTTGGGACACTTTAAAAGCTTCATGTGAGGCACTATAACTCAATTAAATTCTGCTCTCAATACTTTGCAGTTAGAGTTGAGTATGCAGGCGTTTATTTACGAAAATAAAAAAAAATGCATTTCTCGTAGCTTGTATCACCATTTAAAAGTTTGTATTAATTCAAATGGCTTGCATAAAATGTATTAATCATGATTGATAATTATATTAAGTTTAAACCAACATTGAAGTACTTTTATATACTTTTCAATAGTTTAGTATAACTTTGCAAACTACTCTAAACAGTCATATATAGTATAAATTAAAATAAATATGTTTACAAGTTCTTAAAACATTCTTTACTACAAAAAGTACTGATAAATTTGCAAGTTTCGACAGTTAGAAAACTTATCTAAAACTCTTAAAAAGTACTTAAAAGTTGTTTAATGGATATCTAAACATTATATGACCAACTGAAACGATATAAAATACAAAACACAAGCAAAAATATCAAACATAACTCTCGAGCCAGCTGTGCAAGGTGCTGACAGCACCTTTTATTGACCCACAGTACGAATCAACAAATGATAACTTCTCGGAAAAACAACAACCGATTCCGATGTCACAGCAAATCGCATGTCCACGACACCGAAAAGGTAAACGACCTAACCCAACACTAACTGCACCGCACTCTCTTTGTCCGCGACATCCATCGGAGGGAGGTGCATTGCAATTTACACTGTGCACGCGTACACGCTGATAGTAATCGGAGCCGTTTGACAAACACACAAACTGGAATGACTAACTGTTTTGCTTCTCGCTCCGCTCCTGCACACCTGAACCAACTTGAGCGTTTTTTCGTTGTCTCGACACGCTAATCGAATGATAAGCAAGTTTCGAGCTTTGGAATCCACTCAACGTCAATTTAGCGTGTACGGACCCCGCTGAGTGACGGTTCCTTTCGTCAACTGTCACACGGCACCAAACCAACCAAACCATTTCAAACGTAATTATGAACTTTTCCTCACTCTGCGTTGTGTCCATTGGTGGTTCCTCAGCTACAAAGAACGACACAGTTGCGTTCTTGTACAGCGGGGTGGGGACAAAAAGAAGTTAGTGTGTGTGTCTGTTTTTATTGCCTTTTACACCGACTTAGTCATGCTAATAGCTACACGACACAGACGGAGACATGGTTACGACGACACCGACTAAGCAATTTAATGAGAGACACGAACGGTTCGGTTTGGTTCCGTCTGTCTGCGACTGGGTTTGATAGCACCCTGGCGGGATGGAGCGAAGGAGAAAGGTTGATGAACCTTTTTTTTGGAAAGTTGGACAGACACTTTTCTGGTGGTTTGACATTTGTTCGGTTCTGAAAAGGTTGCTAGTAATCGGAATGGATGGTCAATACAACGGAAATCATTCCATACCTGAATGTCAAAAAACTTATTTTTGAGTTTATTGGTTCAACAACATGTTTGAAATTATTTCCCAGTGAATATATAATGTTTATATAATGCTTTAAGAACATTTATCTGCTTTCATAATGTTTAGTATAACTGTTGAAACTTTTCAAACCATCGTTGAATTAAGATAAACGTCGAGAAAATCACGCTCACGTTTCCATTAGCTTTTCGGATTTTTACAATTATGTCATTGACTGAGTTTTGCTGATTGAAACAGTTTGAATAGTTATACTAAACTTTTCAAAAGTAGTTAAAAGTGCATTTAGTTTAAGATAAACATTATATATTTGACAACTGTGTTAAGCAATGTGTAAGCAATTTTTTTGAAGTTAAGTGAAGCTCGTAAATCGATTCATTTCTCCTGAAACTGCTTGATTTTGTTCATCAAGCATGGTTCTGGTCCCATAACCAGACATTCGTTTTGTTTGCTCTACTTTTGACTCAACCAAGCGCGTGCTCGAGATGTGCTAATTTGTCGTAGATTAATTATCTCCGTTGTGCAAACAGCGTTTATCTCTAGTGTGTGTTTATTTTACCTTGAAAAGCTTGCCAAAATTTATTACTTCCCGACATGAGCGGTGATAACAAGTCACTAATTGATGGCTTCAGTTAATCTTAACAAGAAACGAAAACTACCCCTCTGATCGATGCCAACCAAAACTTGACGGTTTGTCAGTTCGCGAAATCATAAAATTTTAATAATTTCGTTAAGAAGAAGCTGTTTTGCGTCCCCCTCCATCCCTTCAAACAGTCCAAATTGTGCCAAAATTTATTCAAATTTATTTCCTCCTTGACCCTTGCTGCTTGCGCCTCACTGTTTGTAAAGGACCCCGGACCGTCGAACAAATTGCAAAGTGGCGCTCGTGGAATAATAATTGTTTAATTCCGAGATACTTTACGCGGGAAAAACACGGCGGCATCTGCCACGAGGAAAAAGAAGGGCATCTTTGAAGGCGGTGGAAGGCCCCACTAATTCACTAATTCTATTTACGTGCGCCGTAGTGGATTTCCGCCGTGGGAGGGGGAGCTGGCACGGTGGAAAAAAAATTGCTGATTTTTTTTCAAAAAAAAAAATCGAGGTATTTTTTTAATATGTGAATTGCTTAGCATAATAAACATAATCTAAAAAAAAAATCCATGGATTTTTTTAGTTGCGCTTTCTCACCTTAAAGAATGTTTTTACCCTCGAAAGAACAACGAAATGATAATAAATTTGTGCATATTTTTAGCATCATGGCTTCTGCCGTTGCTTTTGTTCGTCGTCCTGTGTTGTGTATCCTTTTTTTTCTTCCTTTTCCGCATGATGTGCTCTCCCTGGATGACTATTTGCATAATGGATGAAAAATGTAATTAGAATAAGTTTGCTTGGGAGTTTTTTCTTGACGCCTTTGCTAACTGAAACTTATGTTTTGCCCTTTCAAGATGTTTCTATAGGTTCAATGATTCTTGAATAAGAGGACCACTATAAGAATGGTTTGTCAGACATTTCTCACCGAATATATAAAGTTTTTAAGCATATGGTAGCAGTTTTATCTTCTTTTTAAACACTTTAGTATAACTTTTGATACTTTTCTAATTGATATAATTAAATTAAAAAAAAAAACATTACGTTAAGTGGTAAAATATGTCAAGTCATGTAGAAAATCAAGCCTTAGTTTTTGTTCAACATGAATTGTGTCGATGAAAAAAGTTTACATAGTTATACTAAACTTTTCAAATGTAGTTAAATGTGTTTCAAAAATTAAAAAAAACATTGTATATTTGAATAACAAGTAAGTTTATCTTGAAAATAAACGAACATCGTAATTTTTAAGCCGTTTGGAGAAGTAAAATGTCTCTAAAAACTGATTTAAATATTTTCGGGAGATACAAGTCGGCCGTTCAACTGTTTCTTTTTTATATCGTATGACTTGTGTTGAACAAGCCCGTAAGTCACCTTCTGCCTTGGCTCAAGAATGTTCCAATCCAATTTAAAACAAACAAACACATTCACGCACACGCTAACTTCAAGACATTTTCCAAAACATTTGACGGCGACAGCAACGCGCGCCTTCTCGTGCGTAAAATTCGTCTGCCTATTTTTTTCCTTTTTTTCTTTTTGGCGTCCCCCTCTTAAAGTGAACCCCCCTGTCTTGCTGTCAACGTGGATGAGGGGTCCCCAAAAAAAGAACGGCGACTGTGACTTATGGGATGCAGCAGAAATAAAGAGCCAAATGAAAATGAATGAAAAAAGTGAGGAACAAAACAAAACAACACGAGACAACTGGGTACCGTGAAATGTAACACATAAGCGTCTTGGGAGCGTTAAATCTGGATGAAAGTGAGTGTAATTTCTATCTAACCTGCAGATTAGAAATATCTACAATGAAATTGAAAAATTCTGGAGTTTTTTTTAAGGTAAAAAAAATCTAAATGCAATTTTGTCTTTGCAAAAAACACTCCACAGTTCGCCACTTAGCTAAGCTGTCAAATTACTTCTATTAGGCAATAAATTAGTTTAATATTTGGGTCCTAAAGCCCTATGTCAATTTTCATGTACAACGGTGAAAAACACGATTAAAAACCATTTCTGATCACTTTTATTCATTTTAATGCAAGCAAAAAAATCAAGCATGTTTGAATCAAAAAATTTTTTTGTTGTTTTGACTTGACGATTTTTTGTTGAAATAAGACTCAAAACCAATTGAATCAACTCAAAATTTTGAGTTGAATTAACTTGGTGTATTTTGTCAAACCCTTTTGGAAATAACAACAAAATTATTGCGTTGATTCTACACAGAACCGCGTTGAATCAACAATATAGTGTTTTCTGGTTTAAATCAAAATAATTGTTATTAACACGTGCCCGTAATCTGTCAAATTGTTCAGTTTTCTGAAAAACGGCTAGTGAACAAGCTTCGAAGTACTTTTTTTTGTTAAAGGCGGTGATTTCGTTTGTGTATTATTTCCGTGGCCTGTCCGCTTGCTGAGCCCAAATACTCGTGAGATAGTACGCGTTCAGGGCGATTCCATCAGCAACCGGAACCAGGGCGGCTCAACACCAACAATTGAAATATGGATTATGACACCGCCACAAGTTCCATTGCGTGTTGTTTACAGGGCGGAAAAACAACCCAAATTTGCAAATTCAATGAAACCCCCCAACTCTCGATGGTACTTTCATGGTAAGCTACTACTTATGCCCATTTTAATTATTTTCTCTCACTTGTAGAAAATAACCTGGACGTCAGTTTTAACATGGCCCATGGCCCATACCCGTGCTGTGACATCTCAAAGAATTCGTCATTAATCTTTAATCGGGAGGCGGCGGTGGAAGCAACACCAGATTAATTATTCAAGACATCAAAACTGCACACATGCCGAACGTGATGTAACATATAATTTTTTGTTTTTTGTTGTAATTAAAACAAAAATCTGATTTAAACGCGCTTTCTGTCAAATTTTGATCAACAAAAATGAGGGTACATTCAACAAAAAAATAGCTTTGAAACAACAAAATATCCCGATTTGAAACAACAAAATGCGAGAGTTGATTCAATACAAAATTTTTGTTGATTATATTCAACAAAATATTTTGTTGAATCAAACCTCGTACAGGCTGATTCTACAAAACATTTTTCTGCGTGTGCAAAAAAATAAATTGACAAGGCAACATTTTTTCGATGGATCAACTATGGTCCCCTTGGAACGAACTGTCACACGCAGAAAAATGTTTTATAGAATAAGCCTGTACGAGGTTTGTTTCAACAAAAATGTTGTTGAATATAATCAACTCCGATTTTGCGTTGAAACAAACCTTGATTTTCTCAATTCCACAAATTTTTTTTGTTGTTTTGAAAAAGTTGCTTTGACGTTTAGCGTTGATTCAACAAAAATCTTGATTTTCAAATAAACAAAATGTTTTGTTGATTCAAATATGCATTATTTTTCTGCGTGCAAGTAGGACCTTTTCTGTCAAGAAGAGCCGGAATGTTAATTTTGAAAAATTGAATTAACAATCAATTTCAAATCCTTTGCGGTCGTACAACGGGACATTTAAGAATGCCCCCTCAACCGAAAGGTCGAAAACCAAAACAACCCCCTCGATTACCGCTCTCCGAGCCGGGTTGTGAACCGATGCCGGGGTTCCACTTGCCATGTTCCCCCATCTCAAGCCTGTCGTTCCAAGTGACAACCCAGCCCAGAAAATATGACTCACCGGTTGAGTCGCAAAGGAGAGAATGCCAAACTGAGAATGAAAAAAACAAACAAACAACAGAATTGGGCAAAATACGGCGGCAAGTGTTCTAAATTTAGCCCTAAAGACGTGGAGGAGGACTTTTCGTGAATAAAAAACAACTATTTATCGCATTCTATACCGTTGCTGGTAAGAACCTCGATACTGACAAGTGTGTGATTTGTTTGGAGAACGGTTTCAATCTTAAATTTTGAAAAATGAGTTAAAACTATATTTATTCAAAATAAATAAATAGAGAATAATCTAGCAGTAAACATTCTTGTCAAACAGATATTGCGTTGTTGTTTGTTGTTTTATACATTAAAGTTGCATACAACTCGCTTACAAAGTTTAGTACAATTTTGGGAGTTGAATGCATTGCCATCTGTTGTTGAACTCCCAAATTAACAGTTATCGAGCTGAAATTAAACTGAAGACCTGATCGAACGAAGTTCCAGCATGGTTAAAAATGATAACAAAGAAACGATAACCAACAGTGTCTTTGTGTGGGTGAGGTCAGGGTCGTAAAATTCAAGATCTGTTCCTTCCTATCCGCGTTCTGTATTAATTTCACCCAGAATACATTAAAAGGACGCGACGTTATCGAAGGCAACGAGGATGACAATAAACTAGAGCTTTCTTGCTCTTCTTGATAGTGAAGGAACGAACCCAAAGAAAAATATCGAGCGATTTGACCTTCAGGGTTATGGAGGGAAAATGCATTTTTCTGTGTTTTGAGCGTTTTTGCCTTCCTCACTTTACTGAGGAAAGGCTATAAAATCACTCGAAAAACGAACTGTTTAATTAGACCTCCTAGACCTACCTTCATTTGTACATATCGACTCAGAATCACCAGCTGAGCAAATGTCTGTGTGTTTGGCTGTATGTAGACATGTGTATCAAATCAATGTCACTGGAATATCTTGTCACAGGCTCAACCGATTTTGGCCGGAATGGTTTTAATCGATCCGTCTTAACGTCCCCTAAGTTGCTATTTAAATTCATGCAGTTTTATCATGTATTTAAAAAGTTATGTTAAAAAAACTGTTTCATATTAAATTAAAATGATGGTAAAAAGGATGGTTTTTTTCATGCCGAGCTCCTGTGGTCTAATGGTTACAGGTTTCGCTTTACGAGCGGAAGATCGTGGTTTCAAACCCACATGGCTCGGCACATCCTTTCCCCTGTACTCTTCACATGTATAAGGACCAACTGTTCTCTGTATAATTGCCCTACAGAGCTCCACGGCCCGATCGCAAAAAGTGCTTTGAAGGGACGAGTTTTCCAGAAACCAGAACTTAAGGGCTAGCTGGGTATAAGTAAACGTGAAATGTGCACTTCGGTTCTAGCGATACATTTGGACAGTACAGAGTGGAAAAAGCAGAGCCAAAGAGGATTGAAAAAAAAAATTCAAACCTCTTCGGCGGTGAAGTTACGGCAGTGGATCGCTCGACACACTCACTCAACAATAGCGTGTGTGCGTGTCCCATCTGCCTAATAACAGAAGAAGCCTTTGTGATTCTATAAATAGAATTGCAAGTCCGCAATAGATCTAATTCCTGGTCGCAGTGGATAGTGGCATCAAACAAAAAACTAACTTAATCCACCTATGTGGTTGGTGCCTTCCTCACTCTTTTCCAACAATGGGTGATATGTGATATGATGGGTTTGGACACAAATTTCGTCTAATTTCGTTAAGTTCCGGAATACAAAAAAAAACACACATATCACTCAAGGGCTCATAAGTTGCATCATAAGTGGTCAGAACTCGAGATAGGGTTGCCAGATCATCAATGTTTTAGACTCGGCCTTTCAATTATCTTACCAACGATGGGTCGGATGATGGATCCGGACATTGTTTACATACATTTAAGTGAGATCCGGCTACAAAAAAGTGCATAAATCTCACTTATGTGGTCAGAACTCGAGACAAGGTTGCCAGATCTTCAATATTTTAGACTCCTTAAAAAGGTCTTTCGATTACCCAACCAACGATGGGTCAGATGATGGATCCGGACATTGTTTACATACATTTAAGTGAGATCCGGCTACAAAAAAAGTGCATAAATATCACTTAAGTGGTCAGAACTCGAGACAGGGTTGCCAGATTATCAATGTTTTATACTCGTTGGAAAGGTCTTTTGATTACCTAACCAACGATGGGTCAGATGATGGATCCGGACATTGTTTACATACATTTAAGTGAGTTCCAGCTACAAAAAAGTACATAAATATCACTTAAGTGGTCAGAACTCGAGACAGGGTTGCCAGATCTTCAATGTTTTATACTCGTTGGAAAGGTCTTTTGATTACCTAACCAACGATGGGTTGGATGATGGATCTGGACATTGTTTACATACATTTAAGTGAGTTCCAGCTACAAAAAAGTACATAAATATCACTTAAGTGGTCAGAACTCGAGACAGGGTTGCCAGATCTTCAATGTTTTGGACTCGTTGGAAAGGTCTTTCAATTACCTAACTAACGATGTATAGCATGATGATGTTTGGTTCAGTTTACTGCCATTTATTCAACTTCTGAAAATATGCGAAAACACATTTTTATACATAACTTTTGAACTACTTATCGAAACTTCAAACAATTCAATAGCACCGTATGGGACCCTAAACCAAGTCGAATGCGACTGGTTTGGTCAAAATCGGTTCAGCCAGTGCTGAGAAAACTGCGTGACATTATTGGTCACATACACACACACATACACACACACATACACACAGACATTTGTTCAGTTTTCAATTCTGAGTCGATATGTATACATCAAGGTGGGTTTTCGAGCTTAAAACAAAAAGTTCAATTTTGTAGCAGGATTATAGCCTTACCTCAGTGAGGAAGGCAAAAAAATGGTTTTTTCATGAAACCCTCACATGTTATATATTTTTAGAAAGCATATGAGAAGACCTTTCTTGTGGATTAATAATTTTCAAGATCTGACTTACCTATCTAAAATTACAAGCAGTTTAAAAAATGGTCTGAATTTACATAACCTCAAATGTTCCCGTCTGATCGCCACGTAAAAAGCCTTGTAGAGGGATGCCATTTTCCTGAAAGGCGGTGTCTGTATAATCTTGACAAAAATTCTGTAGGAAGTCTATTTTTTTACTCGTCGCTTATTTTTATTTGGACCTCTTAGGTGCTGCGATCACGTTAGGGGAGATCCATAAACCATGTGGACACTTTAGGGGATTGTAATCACTCTATAAATGAGAGGAAAACTAACGTTTTTTTTTGTAGCATCATATCGAGAAAAAATTATCCGAATCTATGTTTAAAGGCTTAAACAATTGTAATCGAAAATCCTGCGAAACCTTTCAGTTTAGCAGTTTAATTTTGCTTACAAGGATCATTTAGCTTCAGTTCAGGCCCAATGGGTGGTTCGTACACCCAAAACTTGACATCAATAAACCGACATGCACCAAATTTCCAACCTATAACTTGCATGCAATTCCTCCAGTGCGCCACACTGCCATCTTTTGGCAAGCATTTCCAACACACGTTCGTGTCGGCCTAAAAGTACACAAATTGTGCAGAATTATCGCAGCTGCCAAGTTTTGCGTGCACCTACATTTATGCAACCCGCTTCATATTTTAATTAAATGCCTGCCGCCGCCACAAACTGACAGCCAGTGCACCCCATTACTGTCCATTACCCCCTCTCTTTCACTCTGGTGGAAAATTGTTTTCCCCCTTGATGTTGAAGGGATATAGCGCTAGACAAAAGAACTGGGATTAAATTCGCTGACATAGATATGCACTGCATATGCTGCGGGAAATTTCTGGAAACCAGTGGCCGGTATGATTTATTAACCCCTTTTGCCTTTGTCCATTTTCCGAATAAAGTTTTTTTTCCGTAACATAATTTACATTCTACATTACCCCCACTTTAGGGTTTACAAATAATGAATTACTTTGAATATTTAAGCACCTGTTTCATGAAAATTTTATTGAAACTTGCACGCAATTTTTAACACAATTCCACCAGTCTGGCAGAGCGCCATCTGTTGTCGAGCACTTGCAGCAAAACAAAAATACAATTCAATTCAATTCAATTCAATTTATTTTGTCAGTAAATAATCAATTTACAATTCCGTATTTCTTATAACCTAATAGAGTTTTGGAGTTCCTTTCAACTATGGTTTACACTATAATTCATTTTGATGTAATTGGATATTCTAACAATGGATTTGGCAAGAGAAGGAAAAAAAAAAAAACCTTCTAGATTTGCTAAGGAAAAGGATAGAAATAGAAAAGCTTAAAACTAAATCACAGTATGTTTTGTCTATTGACGTCGAAAAACTTCGCTGCACAAGGCAGCTTATCCGTTGTAGATGTACTTCATCATCAGCTCACTGAGAGCTTGGAATTGTTCTGCCTTGTTTCGACAGGCACGAAAGCGCGTGAGCATCTCTCCAGCAAGGGCGAAAAACTCAGGAAGCGTGAAGAGATCATCACCGGTAACATCAGCTTGTCCCGGGGGAGAACCGCCCCCAGAAGCGGCTACTCTAGCGTACGAACCTCCCCAACCGGGAAGGAACGCTGGGTTGGTCGATGGAGCCGCTCCGCCGCCAGCTGCTGCAGCGGTCGAGCTCGAAGTCTTCGGAGGTTGGCGGGACGCTGGTGCTTTCTTCTTCTTGTCCTGCTCCTCGATGTACTTTTTCCGCGCGGCACAGCCACGGAAATTCGCCGTGTGGTTTCCACCACAATTGGCGCACTTGACACGTGCTTTGTGCTGCTGGGCGTTTTCCCCCAGTTGGTCTTTCCGCGGAAGACTGCACCTTTCGGTGAAGTGGGTCTCACCGCACTTTACACACCGGGGTGGGAGATTGCAGTTTCTTGAGCCGTGTCCGAATTTCTGACAGCGGTGGCATTGGGCTGCGTCGGCCGGATTCTTCGTGTAGAATCGCCACGTCACAAAGAAGCCGTCCAGTGCTTTGATCCGCCGTAGGTCCTGGATTTTGACGGACCCGCGATCGAAGTACAGGAGGTACAAGGTGTACGTACCTGTCACCGTAGTCGATTTTGAGAGCACCTTTATCTCTCGAGGCTTAACCTTGACGCCCGTCAGGTGTTCTTCCAGGTCGGAGATCGGGCGGTCCGGATATCCCTGAAGGACGATCTTCACTGGGACCTTCTCTGCAGGATCAAATGTGAAGAATTTGAAGTTTCGCAACTTCAACTTCTTCACCACCAAGTCGAAATGCAGCTTTTTGTGGGTAATCACTTGCACAGAAGTTTTGCTAATTTTGAGACAATATTGGAGTCCCTCAAGCAACTCGTCAACATCGTCAGCCAACGTATCCAAAACAAAAATTGGAGGTGGTCGTCGTTCCTTCGGAGAGTTACCATTTTTCTGCTTTCCTTGCTTGCGCGCAAGTTCATCATCGTCATCGTCGTCGCCAGCACTGCTGCTGTCACTGTCGGTGTTGTTTTCATCTCCACTCAGCATCTCAAATTCGTTGCTGGTGGGAACGTTGGAAGTGGTTTTCGTCGTAGTGCTGGTGGACTGCTGCTGCTGCTGCTGCTGGCCGGAAGTGCTTCCGGATGCCCGGGTCGATTGTCTCGTCCGTACCGGGGACTCACGTGGACGGTATGACACGTGTAAAAATGAAGGATCGGTGACGTCACCGGGCACGCTCCCGTGCGCGATGGAAGTCGATGCGGCATTGTTGTGTTTACCTTTCTGCACTCTGCCGGTAGATGAACTTCGCGGGTTTTTCGAGGCCGCACTCGAACTGCCTCGGCCACGGCTGGCCCTTGGCATGCTGGAGGAGCAAACTCGCGGGTAATCACGGTAAATTACGGCGAAAAAATCGAAAAGTCTGAAGAGCTCCGAACACTTGACTGTTGCTGGCTGGTGTTGCCAGTCCCGATGAAAAAAAAAAAAAAAAAAAAAAAAATACAATTTCCGTCTGATTTTCATCAAAAACAAAAAAAGGGGACATCTCTGCTAGAAGCATACCAATTCGCCTTCTACAACGAAAGCCCCATACCAACCACAAATTCGGCCCAACTAACACTCTGCGGTTGGTCTGACATTCGTGTGGTGGTGCGTCCCTTGTTGGCTTGGGGGAGGGATTCCGAAAACATGAATTATTAATGATAATTAGGATTTGTTCTGGGTCTGATTTACTGCAACTCCTGCACGTACACGAAGGCAGGTTCAGCTGCAGCTTGTACCCATAAATTTATAGGGAGTCGTCGACTTATTTTTTTTTGGGCCTGTGCCGGTTGACTGTGAAACGAACAATAAAAATTATCACCAAAAGGCACTCAAATTTGCTGCTCGCCGTCTAAAAAGTGCAAGACTCACACAAATTTTCCTCCTCGTTGAATTTCCGCACCTCACGCACTCACATTTCACACGTTATTATGGGACAGAAAAGTGTTTTCTTTGTGGAAAAAAACAGCAACAAAAACACCGCCAGAACAAAGAAGTCTATTGTGTGTGCTGTTTTACCCATTCAAACTTTTTTTTCCTTTTTTGACTGAAAGGTAAAAGAACGAGTAACAACACATATACACTTACAAGGAAACGACGTAATTTTCCGTCACTTTGCGACTCGCTACCTACATGTAGGCGTTTCCAGCGTTACAGCGCACCCTGTCATCCGAAAGGGGGGAAAACCCGCACCCGCAAATTGAAATCTTTTACTTTCGGGATGCCATTTTGGACGACGACGACGATGATGACTGTTTTGGGGATGGATACCGAAAAAAATAATGTAATTTTGAAGGTCTGATTCCTGCGGTGCGGTTTGAGTTTCTGGAATGCCTCGGTTCAAAATAATAAGCACCTTTTTCGGTAGGAAAAATCCTTCGCATTCCACGTCGTGTTTTGCGGTTCCGAGAGTTTGTTGAAGTTCGATTTTTTTCATTTTTTACCAGCTTGGTAAGACGTCCTGGTTGTGAAATCGCTGGAGGCATTTTTGCTTTCAATGCTAGAAGAATTAGGAGGAAATTTCTCCCTTGTTCTGAAAGCCCAAAACAGGAATTTTTAAGGTACTTTTTTCTCGACCTTCTCCGATTTCAATGAAACTTTGTAGACATGTTGATTCTCCAGACAATTTTACATAAAAGTCTCCATATTGACCACTGTCCTAAGTCCAATCCTTGTAAAGTTACAGTGGTCTTAAAAATAAAAATGTTGAAAAAATAGGTTTTTTTGATGGTTTTTAGCAATTTCTATATGACAGACTTGATTTTTCAGTCTCCAAAAAATTTTTATCGGAAAGCTCGTCTAATTTCCCATAAGTTTGCCTTTGACCATATTTCATTCATTCATTCATTTTATTCGTTTTTATTTTTAAAATCACTGTAACTTTACAAGGATTGGACTTAGAACAGTGGTCAATATGGAGACTTTTATGTAAAATTGTCTGGAAAATCGACACTCGTGTTCGGATTTTGAAAATTTTGATGTTTAGAGCACTTTTGAAAAAAAACAGTTTCAGTTCAGTTTTTTGTATTTTTTTAGGTGCGTTGCTCCATCCTGCATTTTTCATGAGTCTTTTTGTAACATCTTAGGGTATTTTCACAAAAATTTTGAACGAAATAAAATCGTGGGCTCACCCTCAAATTTGACTTTTAAACTTAAAAATAAAAAAATCTCATAAAAGTGGAGTGTTTTTTTTCTTTCAGTGTATTTTTTTCGGAAAACCCGTCAAATTTCCTACAAGTTTGTCTTTGATCACCCTTCTCAAATGTCATTATCGAGTGTAACTGGCTCCATATACACAAAAATGGCTTTTATAAGCGTAGGATAACATGTCTACAAAGTTTCATTGCAATCGTAGAGGGTCGGGTACAACCGATTCCCTATTTGACATGGAATTGCTCAAAGACAAAATGCTCGCCGATAAATGCAATTTTAAAATTTGTTTTTTTTTTTCAAATGTTTCTAGTTTAAATTTACTTTACTGCTCGTTACTAATAATTCCTTTTTCTCTTTTTTTCTTTCAGGTTAGTTTTTCGAAATCCTTCCTGTAGCGAAAATCCACCGGAAGCTGCACGCCAACGGAAGCTTCTTCCGGTATTTTCCAGAAAAAAACCTGATTGTTCTATACCTCGATAAACTTTTTTTTGCACCATCAATCATAAACAGCGCCATCATCCACCCACCACCATCGACCTCATTAATCATCATATATCTACACCCATCTCACATTATTCCATCTACATACAATCTAATGAGACACCTTGAACTCCGAAACCCCGCCGTAATTTTGCTCGCAGCCTGTGTGTGTGTGTGGAGTCAAGAATTTTGACTACGCCGCGTTCTGAATTCCGGACGAAACTTCAAAGGTTGGAAGTTGGCCGCTCGTTAACCGGCGCTGTAATTTTCCTTGCCTGCAGGGCAAGCGAAATGTTGTGCGGAAATTTTCCAGGTTGCTTTCAAATTGGTTGAATTCTGCCTTCAAATCGTTATTTAGTTAAAGCTGTATCAAATTTGTTGCTTTCTATTGGCAGTCAGTGCTCGTTCATAGGTGGCAGCACGGCTTGGACGCATATTTGTGTCAAACATTGCATGCAAGTTTTTTTTAACGAGACAACAACTCATTTTGCAATTGCATGACCGACTTCGGTGGTCACCATCGACAAACCTTGTGAGCTAATGACCTTTTGTACACACAGAGGCAAAGCGCCACCAACACCTTCAGCCGGGTGGTTCTTCTTCTGTTTTGGCACCATCTTTGACCGCGCGCTCCGTACCGGCCAACAATAACAACCATTT
This sequence comes from Culex pipiens pallens, assembly GCF_016801865.2. Lineage (NCBI taxonomy): Eukaryota > Metazoa > Arthropoda > Insecta > Diptera > Culicidae > Culex > Culex pipiens. Next base: position 115,844,110 of record NC_068937.1, read on the forward strand.
GTGGCCTGCAGCGGGAGGACAATGGCCGCAACCATCAGAATAATTATCGACCAAGAATCATCATCAGCAGCACTCTCCATTGAGAGTGTTTCATCTTTGAAGCTCTAATGGAGTCAGTGGTGGAAAATGGTACTCGGTGAATTTCTCATCAGGGAGGGTTCAAAAATCAAATCAAAATCAAATTATTCGCTCATCAACATTGCCTTGGCGTTCTTGATTGCGAGATTCCTACTCGAAACTAGGTGTCCAAAGGCTTGATTGTTGAGGCCATTGCAAACATCTTTTTACATCTTAGCTTCCATCCACCTCGGGATTCGAACTGACGACCTTTGGATTGTTAGTCCAACTGCCTACAAGCGACTCCACCGAAACAGAACCCAGGGAGACGACTCCTACACCTGGACTGAACTAACGACCTAACTTTTTTAGGTTAGTCCGGGGCCAACATTTACTTCCCTTCCGACGAAAGGCGTGATCAGACAAATCTCGTCTCGAAAAATGCCACAGGGACCGTCTGGGATCGAACCCAGGCTGACTGGAGGGTTCACTTGGTTAATATATCAGCAACATCAGTGACGAAATTTTGACAGCTGAAATTTCAATCGATGTTGAGTTGTGAGTAGGAAAAAAACGATGACATTTTTTTACATTCGCGGTTTTACTCACGATTGAGAATTTTACCACCTCTGCCTATGAATAGCTCGATTGGAAGCAACACCAAGTTTCAGAAACCAACCAAAGATGGGGCACCCGAGAAGAAGACACTTTGGCCCCGGAAGGACCGGCCACGTTGGCCAGAGCGAGACAACAGATAGCTGCTATTCAGAAATGGTGGTGGTAGAATAGCTAGTGTAATTATTACCAATCTAACCATCAATTTGCTACATTACGATGAACTCATGTCGGGTCGAGTCTCGGTGTTTGGTTTGATGGCCAGCCAGACCAGAACGCACGGTGGAGGAGACCCGGGGGCAATGCAGAATCTCCGACACAGAAGCTGTGTGGAATCGGAATTGAAAAACAGCCGAATCAAGTCAAAGCAAGTCTCTTGAGTGTCGTGAGGGAAGGTGAGGTTCAGGCCGCCGTCCTCCCCCGCGCCAGGGGTCATGGTGCTACTGAACCTTCTTGCGGACGGTCGGTAGCGGTAAAAATTGGTGAAACTGATCCAACACGTAGCATCGGTGGAGAATTGCTAGACTTAGAGAGGTGAATTTTCTTAATTTGCCGAGATGATTGCTAATTTCTATTTCACTCATTTCGCGATGACTCTCAGATTTCTCTGAAACTATGGCAAATCTAAAGTTATTTTTTTAAATACATATGAACTACTGCGCAAAACAATTCAAAAATAATGTTTACAATCTTATCTAATTTAACGCAATATCAATGCTTGCAGTACGCCCGAGAAACATCCGAAAATTGATAAAAAAAATTAAACCGGCCAGCCCTACCGCGCTGTGTTAATCGCAAAGAGGATTCTGAGAACGGATCATATTTCACAGAATCTACAGGGAGGAAACTTCGATTCAATTTATAAATATTTACTAACAACCAAGACGTCTTGAAAGCAAAATTTCTCGAAGAAAGCCAGAATATTCAATTGCAATCCTATTTAGGCCATAAAGTACTATCTGTGGCCTCCGCGCGCCATCCATTCCGATAATTCTTTCCCGTGAACGCCCCATTAAACCCCTCTGTTGTAGCGTAATCAGGGGGGCAGAGCGGGGTTAAAATATCTATCTATCATTGCATATTTAGCACATAAATGTCCCCCGCAGAGTCCAGTTATCAGTCGCGTTGTAACCCTGCAGGATTTACACCTCATTTAATAAATTGCCCTCACGGACGATTAGGTCCGAGTAACGACGACGAGAAGAAAGCGGCTTAGACGTGTCTACCCGCGGTGCAAGCTTGAAGGGGGTTGAAATCGGTCAGAAAGTGAGTCCCACCTTAGTGGGACCAAGATTTATTCTGTTCCTTGGCAACGCATGAAAATAATGAATTAAACCGGACCACGAAGCTGGTTTGGGTGGAGTTTGAAATGAGTTCTGAGCGGGCCTAGTGTAACTTCACCTTAAAGTGAAGTATGCAGCTTAACATAAAATCGAATAAATTAAAATAATATGAATTAAAATTTAGCTTTTGAGTTAATTTTCTCTTAGCATTTTTTTAAGGTTGGTAATCGCAAAATTTTATATTTTTTGGGACACATTTGATCAAGAAGTATATTTCCTGTAAACATTCGTGAATGTGACTCTACACCTTCGTACAGAAAAAAAAACCTCTGCGTGTCGCCATACCTTCTTAAGGTGAATCAATGAATGGCGCCTAACAAGAACACGTTTTCCAAACCACACGAACACGGTGCTGCGCCGTAAAAACAAAACGTGAAACCATTTCTCGTATTTTTTTTATTGTTGGAGGAAACCTGTTTTGGATTGTTTTTTTTTTTCGCTCTCCCTGGCGTATTACTCTCAGTTTACTATTGGAGGGTGAAAAGAGGAGATGATATGGGCATACAATGAAATTAATTTTGATTAGTTCTGACTTTAATCTGAACAGTGAAAATGGGAGAAAAAAATCTGATTTTTAATTGTGTGTGTGTGTTTTTTTTTTTCATAAAATCTAAAGCAAGTGCACATTTTTTAAAAGCTCGTTTTTTTTTATTTTGACAGGTTCAAATAGTTTTTAAAGTTAGATGCTCAGCTCAACTTTTCAAAAACCTCACGAGCTCATAGTTCGTGTTCCAGGGAACAACTTTGTCGAGGAGTGCAAAAATAATCATCAAATATTAAGAATGTCACAGAATTAATATCACCCCGCTGAAAATTTCAACTTTTTTTTTCAAGCTCTTCTGGCAACCATCAGCTTACTTGCTTGCATGAGCGTCGTCACGGCTACCCTGAATCTTTTCTGCCGTAGCAGGAAGTGCTGCCAGAAGAGAGTGAAGAAAAATTTTTCAGCGACGAATCTTTTCACACTCTTCGGCAAAGTTGTTCCCTGGAACACGGACTATGAGCTCATGAGGTTTTTGAAACATGAGCAATTCTCTAAGAAATCGGTATTTTGTTAGAATTTTAATTTTTGTATTTTTTATCCGACTGAAACTTTTTTGGTGCCTTCGATATGTCAAAAGAAGCCATTTTGCATCATTAGTCTGTCCATATAATTTTCCATACAAATTTGGCAGCTGTCCATACAAAAACGATTCATGAAAATTCAAAAATCTGTATCTTTTGAAGGAATTTTTTGATTGATTTGGTGTCTTCGGAAAAGTTTTAGGTATGGAAAAAATACATGATGCATGATACACGCCAGAAAAATTTATGGTGATTTTTTATTTAACTTTTTGTCACTAAAACTTGATTTGCAAAAAAACACTATTTTTTATTTTTTTAATATGTTTTAGAGACATAAAATGCCAACTTTTCAGAAATTTCCAGGTTGTGCAAAAAATCTTTGACCGAGTTATGCATTTTTGAACCAATACTGATATTTTCAAAAAATCGAAATATTGGTCGCAAAAATTTTTCAACATCATTTTTCGATGTAAAATCAAATTTGCAATCAAAAAGTACTTTAGTGAAATTTTCATAAAGTGCACCATTTTCAAGTTAAGGCCATTTTTATGTAACTTTTTTAAAAATAGTCGCACTTATTCATTTTTTTTAAATTAGTGCACATGTTGCCCACTTTTGAAAAAATATTTTCCAAAAGCTGAAAAAATTCTCTATATTTTGCTTTTTCGAACTTTGAACTTTGAGATATGGCCATGCAAATGTTTAAAAACATGAAAATTGATGTTTCCAAGTCTCACCCAAACAACCCACCATTTTCTAACGTATTCAATATTACGTCCTTTAAAAAAAATCGAAAAGATCGGAAAATTTCACGAATGTTTCAAATTTTAACATTGTAAATCGGACCATTAGTTGCTGAGATATCGACGTTAGAAAATGGTGGGTTGTTTTGGTGAGAATTAGAAAACATCAATTTTCATGTTTTTGAACATTTGCATGGCAATATCTCTGCAACTAAGGGTCGTATCAACAAAGTTCATCGAAAAATGAAGTTGAAAAATTTTTGTGACCAATATTTCGATTTTTTGAAAAAATCAGTATTGATTCAAAAAATTATAACTCGGTTAAAGATTTTTTGCACAACCTGGAAATTTCTAAAATTTGGCATTTGATGTCCTCTAAAACATATCAAAAAAATGAAGAAATTAAAAATAGTGTTTTTTTGCAAATCAAGTTTTAGTGACAAAAAGTTAAATAAAAAATCACCAAAAAAAGATACAGGTTTGGCATGTTTGGCATTACCGGAAACGTAAAAAAATATCTGCTAGATTTTCATGACTAGATTTTGATTGATGTTTATCGATAGAAATATTGAAAAAGGCATGGATCAAAATTGTTAACTTTTGGAGCGAAAACACGGATTAAAAGAAAGTCAAATAAAACTTTCAAAAACTTTCATGAAAGTAATATTGTACAAAATATGATAATTGGCTTCTCAAATATTGTTAAGATTAACGCCATGTCAGCTAAGCGCCACTTCTGTCAAATCACGAGCACATTACGATAACGAAATCAGCACAATTTGTGAACAATTCCCGCAAAATGCTTAGACAATAATGATGTTGCAGCTGCGCGAAATAATTAATAATTTTTTAAAAAATATATGAAACGCATAAAAGATTAACCAATCTCAAGCAGCCGCCGCCACAGCACAAGTTGAGCATACACGGAGAAAAAAGAGCTCAGAAAATCGTGAACAAGCGTTCATGAAAATGGGAACCACGAACAAAGTGTTCAAATTTCATGATACGTTTTTCAAAAATTTGAATTTTGAACACTTTGTTCGTGGTTCCCATTTTCATGAACACTTGTTCACGATTTTGGGAACTCTTTTTTCTCCGTGTAGGAGTGAAATCTGCTCGGAATTGTGAACTTTCCAAAAATTTGCGGCAAAAGCTCCCCAAAATTAGTTTGCGCACAGATTGTGACCGCTGGCAACACTGCTGCTGGCTAGGGGTACGTTCGGCACTTGAAGCAACTGCTTGTCTTAGAGTGGGGTTTTTGTTTTATTTCTTTCTTATGTTTCAGTTTTAACTACCGCCCCATTAACGCCTTGCGGTCTCAAAACTTTCGAGCAGTGATTTTCCCACTGAACTATTTGTTGAGATTTTTTTTTTATCTTGAAGAGGGTACACTGTTAAAATGTATGATTTAAATCAAAAACCATTTGCAGTGAGATTTTTCCATCTAAAATTTCTCTCACAGTGCTCCCAAATTACCCCATTACGGTCGTCTTGTTTTTGCTTTATGCTCCCCTAAATAGCACAAAATAGTTTTTATTAGCTCTATTCGGTGCCCACCGTCAAGTGGGAGAGCAAGATTCACCATAGAAGAAAAAACGCCAACCAACCAACGCCCGCTAGTGGCTCTCTGTGGTTAATCCATTTTCCAATTTTCCCCTCCCACTGAGATCTGAGCCATGCACTCAAGATTTCCTTCCCAACATAAATCGAGTGAAATTATGTGGTCACACGATCGTAAAACAACATGTTTCGCGTCGGCTTCTGGTCTAGCTATATGGAAGTGCATGGTGATGATGATTATGATTGGAAAAACGAGAACGAAGCGCGGACCCCAATTTGGGCACCCGAAATCGCCGAAAAGTAATAAAATTAGTGGCCCAGACTGACTGTGGGTGGGGGAAAACGACGCCGTGGAAATTGTTTTACGATGCTTTGAGGAAATTGTGTCATGAGAGTAGGCTGGAAAAACATGGAAAACATATCGTAAATGATTAAATGAAGGTTTACTATACAGAAATTTTAATTGCAACAACCAAAAATTTGTCCGCACATCGTCGCCGTCGTGCTAATTTGTCGTACGTGCATTTTGGGCCAAATTGAGTTAAGAACGCCATTTTGTGCAGCTCACAATACCTCACCGTTTGACCTTCACAGATCCCCAAAATTCGATTTCAATCCTGAGATATTCAACGAAATCCGAAAAAACTCCGTGCATTTTTGTCACTTGAAAGTAGTTTCAATCTTGTCGTGCTATCTTGTCACTCCCTGAAAATTTATGTAAGTGCGACAACTGGCCAAAGCGATTTCAGGTCAGAACGCGTTTGACGCACGTACAAGTTAGACTACCGTAAACATTTGTAATTATAACTCGGGACTTCAACCAAACTTCGGAACAACGCACATAATGGTCAGCCAAAGAAAACGTGTTTGTTATTGTTTATATTGCATGCTTTCGTTATTTTTTATTCAATGTCAAACATTTAAACGCATTTTTCGCGGAACGTCGACAAGATAGTTAGCACGATGACGACGACATGCTCATTTCATGGGGATGCACAAACTTGGAGGTCGCCAGGATCACGAGCATTTTGATTGTTCCCAAAAAAAAAAACAAATTAATAATTTGCATCATTAAAAGTTTAATATCTCGTGAACATTGAACACAATGTTAAATTTCCTCAGGAACAGGATGGAATACCACAAACCATGTGGACACTTTTTTTTTGGAAATCTCTGGAGTGGTATCTGGTCACCCTAATGGTAGAGAAACCATTTCTGAAAAATAAATATTTCCTGAAAAAAAGAAAAAACTTTCCTACATTCTCACATATTTCAAATATTTCCTGAACAAAGTTTAAATAACTAACGCCCTTCTGAAATTTCATTCTTACAGGAACTAGTCCCATATACACAGAAATTGCTCATATAAGCCTAGGATAACATGTCTACAAATGTTCAAGGAAATAGGAAAAGGGTTGACTAAAAAAGTACAAGAAAAATTCCTGTTTTTGGCTGTGTAAAATGCTTTAATAAAAGATTTAATAATTAATACTTTTTTTAATTTGAAATGTTGCGGCAATTATTTTAAACAATTCATTCAAGTTTAACTACATTTTTTTAGGATGAAGTTTCGACCAAGAACGTCTGTTAATAATACTTCATGCAACAAGTTGCAAAAAGAATATTTTTTCAGCACGAGTCGTACATTTATAAGGCCGATGCAAATATTTAAAAAAGTTTTTGTCCCTCGGCCCTGGCCGAGGTCAAGGGGGGGGCAAAAAAATAAAAAAAATATAATAATTTAAATAACAAGCCATAGTCTTCACATTTAAATGAAAAAAGTGTTTTAAAATGCATTTTACACTAGTTCAGTTGTTTTGCAATCATTAGTTTTCAAAAAATCTATGATCTGACAAAAGCAAAAATTGTATCGAAAAAAAAGATTTTGCATCGAAAATTTTCAAAAAACCTTAAGATTTTTTAAGAAACCCAAACATGCTAAAAATGATTTTAAACGCAGGAGAATGTATTTTAATTTGATTTCAGTTGGTTGCACTTGAATTTTCATTGAAATTTTGAAGTTTATTGTAAAAATATTTTTTTTGCCCCCTGATTTTTCGGGCCAATTTTGATGGGGGGGGGGGGGTGACAAAAACTTTTAAAAATATTTGTACCAGCCTAAAACGAGGTTCATTAAGTTGGGTAATTAAGACGGGTACTTAAAAACACAAGTTTACATGACTTTTTTTTGCAATTCCGGTAAACAATTTTAAGTAAATGTCCATGTGTTTACTCAATCCACCGTTCAAATCAAACCAATATTCAAAAGAATTACTTCCATCCAGTCATCCCACACATTCGGAACACTTTTGTGGTGATTTGTGAATAGGATGCAAAATTCAACTTTTCTGTCGACCCTACTATTGAACATTCCAGAGCAAAAAACACTGCCTCCAAATTGCCTGTTCCATGATTGTGGGATATTATTGTGCCTCCCACAATTGTGGAACACCTGAATTTAACTGATATTTTCACAAAAAGTTATCAGTATTCATCAAACATTTCTAGGCACGAGTTTTGTTTGTTTTTGAAGTAATTATTTTGTAAAATATATGTACTCCTGGAGAGAAAAAAAAGTTTGGTTACATCGTAAGAAAAAAGTGTTTCGAATTTGTGGATTTAAAGGGTAAATGTTTCTCTTTAAAAACTTGATATAAAACGTAAAAGACCGGTCTATACATCAATCGAAAGATCACAAGAAAAGCTTTCACATGGAGGTTTAAGCAAATCATCATGTTCAATTATCGATTTTCTATGATTTTTTGAAAATTGGCCGATCTGTAAACTGTTCCGAATATGTGGGATGACTGTACAAGTGCTGAAAAGTTCAACTTATCAACATCCATTTCAGTGCTGAATAGTATAACTTATCAGGGTGACCACTCAAATCCCATTTTGAAACTTCCGACTTTTCCTGAATCTCAATTAATAGCCATTTCTTATCTAAACAATGATTTCAAGCAAACAACTCTTTATAAAAAGTAAATATAAACCACACAAAAAACTAAACGAATTTAAAGAAAATAAAACTTTTGACAATTTTAGTTAAAACAGAAAGCCAGCAACAAATTCCTAAAAAAAAACCTTTAAATACTGAAGCACTCATTATTTTGATTCCGATTAGAAACATAAACAATTAGTCTTTAGAAAATAATCGCTTAAGCTCAATAATATTTGTAATTTCAATGATTATTTTTAAAATTGGCAAAAGTTTTTTCTTAATTTTGAAATATGATTGCTATTAACATTCTTTCATATCATTTGAAAAATATCTGGGAATTCGTAAAAAAATGTTTTTACTAAGTTTCCTTTCGAATTTTGTAACTAGATAAATCAACAAAAATTCAAAAATTGAATAACAAATTATACAAAATTCAAAAATATTTTTTACGAATTCTCAGATATTTTTGGTAAGATTTTAGGTTTTACCACTTATGTTATGTGAAATGTTTGAAAGAAAAAAAAACTTTAAACATATTTGAAATAACTCAAACATAAATTTGCTGGATAATTTGTTTAACAAATTCAATATTTTTTCATGTTTTCAAAACGATGTTCGTTCTGAATAGAATAACTGAAATACTTTTTTTCATTCAGAACGAACATAGAATGGATTTTTTCGATATTTAAGTTTCCCGTAACTGAAAATCAAGCTTTATCTATAGTTATTTGCCCATACTCAAAAAAATCAAAGGGATCATTCGGGAAAAAATGAAATGACTAAATGAATTAAGTTCAACGATTAAAAATATTTACCACAAAAAAACATTGCCAAACTCAAGCTGGAATATTTTATCAAATATTCAATCAATGTTATAAAATGAAACAGAATCATACGTATGCGCTAGCCATTATTTTTTTAAATTTAGCTCAATTTTTATATTATTTTTTCATTGACTTTGTTGTTGTTGTAAGAACAAGAGGTAATGTTTGATAAACAAAAATAAATTTAAAAAATGATTCATAAAAAAATCTATAAAATTCTGTGTCAAATACATTTAGCGTTTGTTAGTATTGTTAATGTCTTAAAAATCTTTTAATTCTTAAATACACACAAAAAAATATTTCCGAATGTTACATCATTTATGATGCAACACTTTGCACGTCATTAAACATTTAAATTCAAATGCAATATGATGTAAATTTGCAACAAATTATACGTAAAAACATGATTTTACGTGTGATTCAACCGTTTACGTCGAATCTCATGTTTACATCAACTGAGTTTGCATGTGATTGATTTTTTCCGTGTCGAGTAAATTCACATATTTTTTTCTGTGTAGATTAAAATAGTGGAAGAAACCTTAAAAATTTAAGGTAAAGTACTAAAGAACATTTGAGTGAATTTATTAGAAAATCGTTCAAAATATTACAAAATTATTCAAGAATTAGAAAAAAAACAAGCAGGTATGCTTACACAGAAAAAAATATGTAAATTTACACAGCACGTAATTACTGTTTCTTATGTAAACTCATTCAATGTAATGTTGAAATATGATGTAAAGAGTAAAAAGTCATAGAAATGACTCCAATGTAAATCTAAATCTAATGTAAATCATGAAACCAATGGAAACGTTGAGCACGGAAACTCAAATCTGATGAATTTCTACCCGTGTTCGGCTTCCTGTAAATTCCTATTTAATGTAAATCATATATCCAATGTATTTCTGCCAAATTTTGACTTCAAAACTACCCGAACTAAAAATAGTTATATTTGGTTCTCTTTCTATCACTCTCATGCTTCGCTGGCCGACTGCCTGAGCCTCGACCTGAACAAGTTGATGCTTTAGCCGCTCATTTATAAAATGCGAAGATGGCTCAGTCGGCACCGGGTAGCAGCAGTAACATCGAACTTACTACCCGTCGTGCGTTCGATTCCAGTCCAGCGTTATTCCACTTGGCCGTCGACGAGAAAGCGTCCCCTACCAGTGAAACAACTTTTTAAAATCCGAATTTCCTTTTGCTGCCCGCTTCAATCATTTTAAAATAGAACATAGGCCACACCCTTTTCCTACAGCAATCGAAGTCGAGCTTCTCATTCCCATTGGCCAATCAGAATTAGTTGATTTGAACCAATTTAAATTCCAAAACTAATGTAAATTTCAAAACTAATGTAAATTTTCAAAACTAATGTAAATTTCCAATGAATCTAATGTAAATGTCCAATGAACCTAATGTAAATCTACATCATTTATCATGATACCTTTTGGTACATGATAAATAATGTAAATTTACAGGAATATTTTTTTCTGTGTAGGATTCCCGATTTTTAACGGATTTTGGAGAATTCCCAACTATTTCCCGACTTTCCCGATTTCCCGACTTGAGTGGCCACTCTGTATACTGTATAACTTTTCAGCCCTGGTATCGAAAAGTATAGCTTTTCGATTCTGTTATTTTTGGTACAGAAAAGTTAGCTGTAAGTAGACGTTATCCACAATGAGATCTCATTGTGGAAATATCTATAACAGTAACACAGCAATAATCATTACAAAACAGAAGACGCTTGGAAAGCCATTTAGGCGAACACCGGAGGGAATCCCACCAAGTGCGTCAGTACAACTTACATTGTGTATGTATATGTTTACAACACTCTTACGTGCGACAACGATTCTAAAAATGAATCAGCTTGAAGTTGCACCTCCACCTCCACACCCATCATAACTTGCGCGGGGGTGTAAGCAAATCATGTGTGTGTGTGTGTGTATGAGTCGTAAAATTGGATGAATGAGACTAAGCGAAGAAGAAAACAAAAATACAAGCACTTAAACAGGTTTCTCAACAAGAAAAAAATTGTCGATAATCGGTTGCAAAACGAATAAAGAACCTCCTGGCGAAGGTTCGATGGTGGTGGTGCTGGTGGATGACGGAACAGGTATTACGAAACTCATGTGTCACGTAAACGGGTTTTGAGAAGGTGGTAATTGCTCCTGTCATTTGGTGATGATTTTCTTGTTTTGGTTCACGTAATCCAGCACTCCCGTATTATTTACCTGTCGGACCGATTACGCTCCCATGAGAAGGGTAATCAGAGCCGAGTTGTTTACCGGGTTTTGTGTGAGGGGGTTTGTGTTTTGTTTTCCTGCGGGAATTACGCGCTCTCTACAAGGTCGATTAGCGGTTCGTTGATTGACTCATTAACGGTTCTTTTTTTGTTCTTTTAATTCGAGCGCTTAAAGTATATTGAGTAATCTGAGTTCTTTTGGTACATCCAAAGGGCTCTGCCCCCCAGAGAGTTGCATGCAAGCTGACAAGCGACTAACACCAGTTCCCCTACTAACACTCTGTAGATCCGCACCGTGTACATCTACGGGCAGCCGATCATCTCGCTGTACGTGGAACAGCAGGAACGGCTCTGTCTGGCGCAGATCTCCAGCACTCTGCTGAAGGACTTTAGCTACAATGAGATCCACAACCGCCGGGTTGCTCTCGGGATCACCTGCATCCAGTGTACTCCGGTACAGCTGGAGATCCTGCGCCGGGCCGGTGCCATGCCCGCTTCATCGCGTCGTTGCGGGATGATAACTCGACGCGAGGCAGAACGCCTCTGCAAGTCCTTCTTCGGCGAGTGTTCCCAGCCGGCCTTGCCGGAGGGATTCCTGTTCAACGTGTTTCACGAGTGCGCCTGGGGATGCACCGGAGCGTTTTCACCGGCTCGATACAACAGTTCCCGGGCCAAGTGCATCAAGTGTTGCTATTGCAACCTGTTCTTCTCGCCGAACAAGTTCATCTTTCACTCGCATCGACTAACCCCGCACGACAAGTACGTCCAACCGGATGCTGCAAACTTTAATTCATGGCGCCGACATCTGAAGCTCCAGGGATCACCACCGGACAAGATCGTGTACGCCTGGGAGGATGTCAAAGCCATGTTTAACGGAGGAACCCGCAAGCGGTACATTCTGTCAACGGCTCGCAAGTTCAACGCTGCAGCTGCAGCCAGTGGAGGTTCCGTATCTACCGTTGACAAGTCGTCCAACTCGGTTATCGACGTGGGCCGTGAACCGGTTACTTCGTCTACCGTCTGCGACCTGTCGAGCACTTCATCCGTGGTCACCAAGAAGGAAGCGACCGAACCGATGGACGCCAGCTACAACAGCGACAGCTGCAGCAGCAGCACCAGCCCCTTTGCCCACATTCCGCACCTGCTCTCGCAGCCAACGCCCGTCACCGGAACCTCCATCGGACTACCACCGACCGCAGCGCCACCATCCCCGGCCGCGGTCGTCGCCGCAAACTCTGCCGCCGCTGCGGCCAACTTTGGCTTCAAGCTGTCCTGTCTGCAGCCGTTCTCGTTCAACGGAATCGGACACTTCCCGGGCATGGTGTCCAGCTCTGGCTACCTGGTTCCGCTGCTGCGTCCGACCAACCCGAAGAGCATCTCCGCGGCAGCCATGTCCGCGTTTAAGCCGGTGGTGAAGGTCAAGAAGAGGTACGCCGTGGGACACTTGCTGGTAGCGTCACGCGGATCACGAACGTCACGTCAACTCGTTGCATACTTGGTCTTGGTCACTTGAAGGTTCACGATTACTTGGAAAATACACAATATCTGAACACTGCTTCGCTCGTTGCAGCGCATCTGGTGGTCAAATTGCCAAATTAAAAGTTGCTTATTCTGACCACCAGGAGCGCTGACACCAGTTGGAAGATGTTTTCGGACTTCGTCTTGACTAAAACAACAATCATATTATTTTTTTAAATACCGTCATCAGTCATTTGGTCAGGGGGAGTAAGATTAGGTACATACACATTTCTGCATTTTTGTATGACCCAATATCACCCCCACACAGGAAAAAAATGATGGTAATATTCATCAGGAAATGGTGACAGATATTGTGGCAAAAAAATGATAAATTTTACCTCAGAAAATGATGAATTTTCATCAGAAAATGATGAAATTTACCTCAAATAATGGTGAAATTTACCTAAAAAATGATGAAATTTACCGCAAAAATGTTGAATTTTACGAAAGAATGTGTATTATTGCATTAAAAAATGTGTAATTTGTGGCTCAGAAAGTGGAAGGATACGTATTGAAATGTCATCCATTTCAGAGAACGTAAATAAAACATTTGATTCAAACGAATATTTTTTCCATGACTTTCAGGGTACTTTGTGCTTGATCACTCTAAGAACTCGGGTTGGTTTTTTAGCAAATATTACTTTAAAGTTAGACGGAACGCCAGTTCTTGGACAACTTTTGTACAACTTAAATAAATGTCTGAACAACACCCAGACTATTCTTCCAAAACAGTCCGGAAGAAGCACTAACACAAACTCACCAAAACAAACCACGACGGTGACACGAAATCTGCGACGATTCCTGGACGTAAACACCCGGCACCTTCCTCCAAACCGATCCGGAAGAAGCACCAACACAAACTCATCAAAAAAACGACGACGACGGCACAGAATCTGCGACGATTCCTGGACGTAAACACCCGGACACACTGGCACCTTCCTCCAGACCGATCCGGAAGAAGCACCAACACAAACTTACCAAAACACACAACGACGACGGCACAGAATCTGCAACGATTGTTTGACGCACGAGCGACCAAAACTCCCGGACACGCGACGATTGAATCACGATCCGACAGGCTTCTGCCAACCACTTTTCAAAACGTTGCGTTTGACAGTTGTCAATGTCCCTGGGTCAAAAGATGATTGAATATTGTACCTAAATTAGATGAATATTACTCAAGTATACGAGTAGCAAAAATAATGTTGAATATTCATCAAAAATTAAGTAATATTACACATTTTTTGTGTAAAACCTGTTTGACAAAAAAAAATTCGTCATTCAACAATTATAGAGGTGAAATTCATCATTCTATTTTTCAACATTCTGTTTCAAACCATCCATTTTTACATTATTTTTTGCTGTGCAGACCCAATGTCACCCCTGATGACGGTATCATTTTTTCCCTTTCTGGTCCGTATAAAATGGTGAGCTCCCGCTCCAAAATCACCGGACTTAATTGAATTGTTTGCACTTTTCGGAAGCACTTCCTGTGAAACTGTGTTTTCCGCTGGTATCCCGAAGGGATTAGGGAAACGAATCGTGAGAATCCAATGCACAACTTGACTCAACAAAAAAAAAGTTCATTGTCATAATCAAAAACGTGCGATTTCCGCACTTTTTGGATCCCTTTCTCTGTGTCGTGGAATTTAGGGATTCAGCGGGGAATATTTCTGAGCTGCTTAATGACAAAAAATATTTTTCTGGTTTTGGGTTTCACTACTAGTGACTCACTGAGATTAAAGGACCCAAATTAAAGTAAATCAAAATAATTTACTGAGAAATTATTGTTCGAAATTTTAACAAAATTCTTAAGCCTTCCATCCGTCATAAATGGATTGAACGCAAATTTCCATGAGTCAATATGAGAGAACAGAACCCCGATTGGTAGGGCATCATCACATTTCCTGGCACGTTAAAAATCCTCGATTCTATTCTCATAGGAGCGAGTTGAAGTTTGCTTTATTGAAAAGGGAAACAAATATGTTTTTTTACTTCTGGTATTTTAGCACGGACGAACGGACATGACACGGAGTTTCAAAAAGTGAAGCATGATTTCTTTTACTTCTTCTTGACGAAAACCTGCGCAATTGCGTGATCGCTTATGTCAAAGTTTCCGCGCCACGTGTTTTAAAACGTAAACAAAGCCAGCTGATGATGAAAATTCATGGGCACTTTTAAAAATGGTCGTATGAATTTATATTAAAAATACCATTTCTATCAGTTTTTCGTCCATGATAAATTACATACAACCATAACGACAAACTTAATGCCAAAAAACTGTTTCTAGCACCATACTAATGCTAAATGTTTTAATAAATTATTGCAGAAGACATTTTGAGAAATCATGCGTAATCGCGCGATGCTACTTTGACAACTTGAATGTAGATGGCGCAAGTGATAGTTTGCTTCAGAAATTTGAAGAAAATTTGTTCCTGGTGTCATGTCCGTTCGTCCGTGATTTTAGATACTTTGATTCATGAAAATATACAAAATTTCAAATTCGTTTTTGCTTAGTTTTCCGTGCCTCAAATCATCCCACGTGCGAAACTGTTGAACGAGTTAGTAATCGATACGATAGGACGCCTCGATTGGGGTGAGGATTCAGGGAAAATATTTTGCAGTTCTCCGGCACCCTCCGGCTGCAGTTTTCCCCCTTTCCTGCTATTTTCTGATGGAAAACCACTCCACACACGCCCTCTCATAGCGTACTCGTCGCCGTTATTTGCGTAATCGGTTTCTATCCGTTTGAGTTTTGAATATGAAATATTGGAATTTCGAGCGTTCCACCGTGTGAGGGTGAGAGTGTTAGGGGCGACAAAAAAGGTTGATAGGGTTTCTCTTTACAACAAAGAGTAGAGCACAGACAAGCGTCAAATCTTTTGCCAATAAATTACTCATGCATCTGAAGCTACGAAGATTTTTTTTTGTTTTTGGCTTCAGAATGTTTGGCAACTGTCAACACGCACATCCGAAATCACTCAGCTTTAGTCTCCCAGCAAGTGAGAGAAAATAATCATTATTCATCACTCCTTTTTGATTGAATTATGAGTCACAATCACCCAAATCTGACGTTTGTCCCACCTAATCATTCCTGAGTTATATGTTTATACGAAATTTAATGTGATTTTGATAAGCGTTTCCCATAAGAAATTTCAGGATTAAGAAGATTGCTTGCCAGTTTGCTTTGGTCAAAATTTGAGTAATAATAAGTCTAAAGTAAGTTAGTTTTAATAAGCGTTCATGGGTTTGACAGCTGTTTGTTTTCTTTTTGGAAGCATGCACAAGGAGACTTATTTCCGATTCATGACTGGTATACGCTCAAAAACAACTGCAAATTTCAGTCACTAAAACTCTTTCAATTTCCACGTCGCCTTGTCTGTGGCCAGAACTTTGCGGTTACAAAAAACGCTTAACCGGCGCAGGGACTGGGAGGATTATGCGAACTCCATTCGGGCTTAGATTTAAACGCCGTGATAATCGTGGCTCGTGGAGGGGGTCGTACACGCCACGTTCTATTTTCTAGATTTTTCCAACTTTTTCAACCTGGATTACATGGCGGCGAGCCGTTTCCGAAGGGTTTGATGGTGAATTTCATATCGATGTCGGCAATCAATGCGGCGCGGCGGTAGAGCAGTTGTTTGGTGGCAGGAAAGAAAATCAATTTGGAACGATAGGAAATTTGAAAGTGGAGCCTTTGTTGACAATATCGTTACATGGGTGTGATAAAAAGATTGAGCAAAATTGTGCCACAGACAAACAGTTGTAAACTTCTTTTAAAATTTATGAATCAATAATCAAAGTGTCAATTTGAATGAACAGATACTCTCCATTGCAAATTTGATTTCTCAAGAGCTCGTTTATCCACATTTGACAGTTGACAGTTTGTCTGTGGATGTCCCTGAAAAATTATAGAACTTTCTGGTTAAAACTATTACAGAACCGAAAAATGTCAAAAGTTTTGAAGCAATTTTTAAAACTCCCCAAACACCTGTTTTCAACGCTAAAAGCGCACTGATGTCATAGAAAATTGTCGATCACGATTAAACCATAACCGTTAGGTACATTTACAATTCCCACACGAACTGTGCATGCAGCTGTACGTCACGATTTTTTCGTAACGCACATTACATGTACTCATCATTAATAATGAATTTCTTCTTTTTCCATTCGAACCGCAATTCCACGTAAGCGTCCTTGTACTTTGTTTTTGAATATCCATAATGATACCCACTTCAAATATCTCTGTACACAACTTGGTCTTAAAAAAAATTAAATGAGAAGCGAATCGTTGTTGTTCTTGTAAAAAAAGGGTTTCATTATAAAAGTCTCGTCGCCCTCTAGCTGTGCTGCCGCGTGCTTTCTGATTAATGTTTACTAACTTTTTTTTAAATAACTGTAAGATGCATTCTTACTTGGCAAAAGAAGTTAGATTTCATTACAAGCAGCACTCAGGCAGCTAGAGGAAAACGATCACGTAATAATTATGAGTGAAATGAAGGTAAGTTGACGTTTTAAAATGTGTGATAATTATTTAACAACTTTTTATCCGAAAACTCAACTGGTTTCAACGTGTTTTTGACAGCTGTCATTTACACGCCTATTTAGATCTCTCACGCACGCCACGCACGCACGCAAAACCACTCAGTTTTCGTCAATAACGAACGTACTCAGAATTGAGTAAATGGATCATCTATCAGATTTGATTCAATTTCACTCAGACTTCAACATAAATGCAGTGAAATTTACTCAAATCTGAAAGATGCCTCATTTACTCATATCTGCGTAGGTTTGGTTTTGAACGAAAACTGAGTGATTTTAAAATGAGCGTGCAAAGACAGCATAACATTCTGAAATTCTGAATAATACACGTTAAAGGTAAACTTCTCAAACCAACCTACAGTATCAAATTTCAATGTCACATAAAGTCACAAAGTCCCTCTCTCGACCAAACTGACTAGAGACGTCGTCGTCGTCGTCGCCGCAGCCTGGTTGGCGCCAATCGGTTTTCCCGGCACAGCATTTTCCCACTCTGCCTCGCCATACTTTGTGTGATGACGGCCCCTGCCCCATTGTTTGAGGGAAATTGGCTAAAGTGCTGTCATAAATAAAGCTGCAGCGCGGGCTTCAAATTCCAGATTGTTCCTTTGCGCACACACGACGTGTGGAAAGCTTCTGTCGGGGAAAAATCCAAACAGCAGGATAGATTTCGCTGCCAAGGTTGAGCGCTCTAAAATTAGATGGCAACGAGACAAGCTTGGAAAGGCTTAAAATGCAATGTCATTTACGAGCTCAAAAACTGTGAATTTGCAATAAATTATGATTTATTGTTGAATGCTTAAACGCATAAATGAGGTTGCTAAATTAAGCGTGCAAAATGACAACACAACTGTCAGATTTTACACGCTAAAACATTCATCAAAATTAAAATTAATCAACTTTACTGAGTATGATTGTCAAACCGTTCTCCGATCTCTGTTTCTAAAGCCCATAAAAACTAACCTCATTCCGCTACGAAGCCACTAACTAGCGGTCAAAGCCTGGGACGACTATGTCCTCTTCGATTCATTCAGTTTTATTTGCGGTTCAGTTTCTCTGCTCTCCCCTTCCTCGAACCCGCCTCACCTGCCAAGGGCAAGGATTAGTTCAGTGCAGCACTGAAAATCGATAATTGAAAACTTGTTTTAGTGGATTTTCCATTCCATTTTGCTGCTCGTAAAAAAGTTTGCCGTTTTGTTCAGCGCATATGCAACGGGTTGGCAACACTTGAATGGGCCAACATTTTGGCCGGTTTCCTTCAAGGCCAAACTGCTTACAATTTAATCATTTCAAATAAACGAGAACAGTGTTGCCGGAACGAGTTTCAATGGAATCTCGCAGTATGGCGCCAAAACCACAAGCTCACTCGACTTCATGGAGCAACTTTGAGGTTAGAATTCATTTCTCGAGTTTACACCGGGCGTCGAAAAGTTGGCCTTGTCGGAGCTAATCCCACAGGATCTCGGCAACAAATGGCAACGTTTTCAAATTGAATGCCGTCTGCTGTCGAATTTGGCAGAACTCGAAACAGCATCAACCCAAAAGTTCCGACAAAAGTGCACTTGCAAGTCGTACCGAGGGAACATCAATTTGCACGTAGCCATCGTTAAAAGACGGGAAGAAGACAAACGGCAAACGGCAACACTGCAATCAAATAATGTGTAAACATAATTTTACCCAATATTGGGTAAGACGGTTACACGCCTACCAAAAAAAAACAACGAATCTTATGTCCAAATTTCATTTGCCCCATGGTTTCGTCAATGTTAATTTCGTCATTCTAAGAACTGCGTGTTTCTTAACCTCCCCAACCGACTGACATTGAGCAGAGGCGTGCCTTTGGCACTCAAAAAATGCTTCATTTTCGCAATCATCATAATCGATCCGAAAGCAACAACAACAAAAACCGAGTGGCGTGGAGTCTGTTTGTTTAAAATACCCGCCTTTTGTTTTGTTTGCTTTATTCCGCCGAGCCAAGCTCGTTTGTCGAAAGCAAATCGCACACCACCAAAGAATCACACCAATACCGAAACAATTCTGACAGCTGTTTTTACTATCGCAGTCGCCACCTTCGACGCCATTAACCCCGCACCGCACCTAGAGCAAAATTTAATGGAATTGAACTTACGCAAAAAAGAGCTCAATCGTACACATTTTTGTGTGTGAAGTCGTCGGCTCTGCTTCGATCATGCTTAGAAGAATAGACGGATTGAAAGAGGAGCGAGAGACCTCGAAGCGCGATTTCGAAACTCGAAAACCGACGTCTGGTTTTGATTGGTTTGTTTACATTGTGATTTTCCCCGAAAATTATGCAATACGCTAGACGTTGCTGCCATGGGGGATTCTAGTGTGAAGCAAGATTTCTACACTAACGCAGAGTGCCATGAAGGCGGACGCTATAAAACTGTCAGTTTGGTGTGAGCCCATGAAGCAAAAATTTTAGCAATAAACACAAAATTTCAGCATATTTCCGTAAGCGTGTTAACTTATTGCAATGGGTTTTGACAATATCACACTTTTTGGGAACGATTTAATGGCAATCGCAATTATGGCGCACGTGACACAGTTGCGTACTGTCACTTTCGTCCGTTGGCTCCAGATGGAAACCGCCAGTTCCGTCCGGCTGTTACTCCGTACAAGGAATACCGTCCGAAATCGCTGTCCGGCGGGCAGGTAACTCCAAATAAACCTCCAACTTTACCTCGAGCACGCTTCTTCCACTTGTGTGTATGTGTAGAACATTGTTCAATCGCAAGAAATGAACACACACACGTACCGGCAATCGAGCTTGATTTATTGCCGGAACACCTTCCGTTCGGATTGGTCGTGATTCAACCCTCGTTCCGGCGTAATCGTCGTCGTCGTCGTCGATAACCTCAAAATTTCCTAATTTCCCACACTCACACCACCGGCCATCAGCCATTCGGATTGATGAGACGTCGGTCGGTGCGAGGGTTTGTTTATCTTTCCTGTTACTTATTTATGAGTCAATACTGCACGACTGCGCCCCTCTTCCACGGATTTCGCTCCAATATTCATTGAATATTTATGACTGGACGCGTTTCCGTGAATTAATGGAACTAAAAATCAAAATCTATGATAAAATTATAAAACCCATGCTGCAAAAAAAAACGAATAGATCGATCACTAATTTTTAAAAGAAGCGTGGGTTTGTCTGTTTCCGAAAACAACAACAGTGCTGTCAAAAAAATGTGAACTTCATTTTACCCAATATTGGGTAGTTGGCTACGATTGTCTAACTTACTCATTCCTGAGTAAGTTCTTTTTTGACGTTACATGAAGACACCGTTTAAAATGTCAAATTTACATTTTAGATCGTAATCATAAACGTAAACAAATCAAGCAAAACAATGTAAATGGGCCAATTAATTTTGTAAACAAATAGTGTATCCCACTCACTCCTAATGTAAACAACCACTGACGTGAGCACTACACTCGATTTGGTGGTTAGAATGGCGTGTATTGTTTACATGACGAGAGCTGTCAAATGACGTCACGGCGTACACCCTAATCAAAAATCATGATTTTCTGAGTTTAATATCCCACTTTTCATACGATTTTCAGTTTTCAGTTCAACCCATATAACCATTTTTATTATTATAGTACCTGAACACAAAAAATCGTATGAAAAGTGGGGTATTGAACTCAGAAAATCATGATTTTTGGTAAGGGTGCATAACGTTATTGCAAATTGACAGATGACATATGACATATAGATTTAATACTATGAGAATGTTTATTTGTTTTGTAGTTTTTCCTCGTAATTATCTATTACACGTTCAAACAGAACAATGCTACTTGATTCGCAATATTTATTTATCATCAAATAAAACTATAAATGTAGAATTTTGCAAGTCTTACATCTGTTGGCGAGTGCAGTGTCAATGTTGCAAATTAATGCAAACATCGACAAGCCATCTCGCTTTCAACCGAGCGTAAATCAATAAGTATTCTCGAATGCTTACCCAGATGACGACATTCTTGTTCCAATCGAAACAACGGTGTGGTATGCGAATAATGTTTTATTTACCACATCTCGTTGACGTTTCTCTCCCATTAATAGCCAGTACAAACGCTTCACCTTTGTTTACATATTTACTCGCCACCGCGCGACAATCGGCGGCAGTGATGCCAAACCGCGAGAAACTGTCATTCGCACAGTCCCCGTTGTGCGTGTATCGCGAGCAAATACTAACTGTTTGTTTATGTTTTTTCTTTCTTTCTTTTTTCTTCTTGTTTTCCCCCTTCCATTCGTTTTCATCACGCCGAAATGACAACAACAACAACAACGCCAACAGATAAACCTGCGACTGATACTCGTCAGCGGCAAGACGAAAGAGTTTCTCTTCAGCCCGTCCGACTCCGCGGGGGACATCGCACTGACAGTGTTCGAGAACTGGCCCGACGGTAAGTTTGTTTACACTTATTTTCCTGTTTTCTTCCTCAGTCGTTTTATGAATGCGAATCGCAATACAGTAGTTGTTCGGTAACTGGGCGTTGTTTAACTGGGCTGCTTTTTAACTGGGCGCTCGATAACTGGGCCGTAGCCCAGTTAAAAAGCAGACAAACGTCAAAAAACCAAAACAAACCAAAAAGACCGAGGGGTTAATGGATGCAAAAGCATGTTCAATAAATAATAAAAACTTTTTTCCATCTTTTATTTCATTTCAAGTCACAATTAAAGAAATATGAAAAGTAAACATCGTAAATAAATTTGATTAACTTTTATTTTTATATTTCATCAGGAAAATATTATGCATCGGTGTTCCCCTCGTTATTTTTCGTTCAGCCCAGTTAGCGAGCAGCATTCGGTGACTGGGCTACGTTCTCAGCCCAGTTACCGAACAAATACTGTATAATTGGGTAGTGCAAATGCGACATGAATGAAACTGACAGCTAACGTGTCGGCCAGACAAGAAGCAGTTTTGTAGAGTTCGAAATTGAGCTAATCGTCAACATTTTCTTTGGATCAATTTTAGAGCAACTGCATGAACTGTCATTATGTTGCCATAATGGGCGTAGAAAAATGCCAAAATGCTGAACATTACTGATAAAACCAGGCAAATCGATACTTTTGAACTTCTCATACCAATTGAGGACCGTTTATAACCCTTTCCACTCGGCTTTAATTTTAGACAGTTTTATTAATTTTGTCGAGCAATAAAACGCGTCTCGACGTTGGCTAGCCGTCGTCGTCATTGGTCACCGTTAACCAAATTGTTTTGAAACCCCCTGCGTGACACGTGACTAAAACGATGACGACAACACTGGGGCCTGGCAGTGCTGACAGAAAATACTCCAGCGAGACAGAGAGCGAGGGAAACGGGTGCACGATGTCATCGCTGATGTCAGCTTATAATGGGAAACAATTGAAATTTTTAGTTCAATTGCAAATAGGGGAGAAGTTTCCCTCTTTGGGGCTGACAAAGAGCACAGAAAGGTACTAGTGGCACCTCCCATTGCCTGTACTGACTCTAGCTGTCATTATATGGCTCTTTGCCAAGGTATGTAGATTAGATAAGGTAAGGCGAGTTTTTTGTCTAGCTGTCAAAATAGTTAGCACGAAACCCGGATTTTATATGCAGTTCTGCAGTGAAAATTTGATTTTCCGGCCAAATTACACCGGATTTTTTTCTGTAAGGTTGTTAAACAAATACGCTTAAAAAAATACGCTTTTAAAACAAACATATTTTTCAAACAAATAAATTCAGCTAAATACGTATTTCGGTTCAGTTTGGCATGCTTTACAAACTAACAGAAAAAAATCCGGTGAAACTATTTTGACAGCTGGAAAACCCACCTTACCTTAGTAATCTACATACGTTGGCTCCTAGCGATCATCTTTTTGAAAATTTTATGTTCAAATTAAATAAAAATAAACATAGATTGATAATAGCCTTCCTCCCACCTTCATAATCCTTCAGTTTTAGTCAAAATCGGTCTTACTCAAAATTGAGTCCTCGAGGAAAATGTCACAATTGAATTTGCTTAATTTTTTTTAGAAATTGAGGGATTTTTGATGTGCGTGTAATTGCCAAACATTACTACACGCACGTTCAAAATCATTCAGAAATAAGGCATCTGTCAGATTTAAGTGAATTTCACTCAGAATTCAACGCAAATTGAGTTGAATTCACCCAGATCTAAGTAAAATTCACTCAAATCTGTCAGATTCGCCATTTACTTAGTTCTGAGTAGGTTCAAATTTGATGAAAACTGAGTGATTATGGAATCGTAGAATTCTGCAATAAATAAGATTTTGGTATCGTTAAGTGTCCAACACTAGTAGTTTCTGCAACATCTTTCCAAACAATGCCACCGTCGACATGGTTGACAGTTTTGGGCTAGACTGAGCGTCTCGACATGTCTGTTTTTGTCTGTTAACGGCGCAGAGCAGTACCTTCTGCCACCTCCTAAAACTTGGCGCGCCCTAAGTGACACTCACACAATGTCTGAACGTTTTTCTGATTATAATGTGTTTTGATGGGTTCCAAAAAAACAAAACAAATCGTCTCCAAGACCGGTTTCACCCTAGAGAAAGAGAGGTTGTTAGGTCACTGGCGGCATCATCAGCATCATCCACAGCAGACAGTCTGCGAAACGGAATATATTGAATAATTATGTAAAACTGAAGTAATGGGAGGTGCCACTTCATTTTGGAGGGGTCCATCAATAAGGTGCCGAGGGGAGATCTCATACATATTCAAGACGAAATTACGTTAACGCTGTTTAAAGTGGAGCCCGGGCGTTAATCAATGCATTGTCGTAAATTTGGCGGAATATGAATTCTTGGTGGGTGTTATCTAACTTAAATTCGAAAAAATATATAAAAAACCCATGCAGCAACTCCTCATCTTTAACTCAAAGGTTGATTAGTTTGATTCTACGTGTAACTGTCAAAATCGTGCACGCTCCCAAGTAAACATTCGACTTACAGATTTTTAACCATTTGAAGCAAACGCTTTCGCCTCAAGGGGCTGGAAACTCTAATATTTTTTTAAAATACTGAGTATATTAACGATATTCCAGTATACTTGTTAGTATACTAACCGAAAAGCAATAAACTGTTAGTATATTAAGATACTCTCAGTATATTGGTAAGTATACTGGCGATATGTAAAGGAAATAATAAGTATACTAACATATATTTTGATATACTGGTTGACATAATAATTATAGCTCTAAGAGTTTCCAACCCCTTGTTTCGCCTGATTGACAAAAACAATTACATGGCGCCCTCATGTCTACTCTTCGGATGGAAATGTTTTCCCTAATTTCAACAATACAGAGAAACCCGTCCAAAAGTAGTAGTTTATTAGGGAAAAATGCCCCACGCCACAAAGAAAGATGTATGCTGCGGTGTTGTAATTTGTCTTCATTAGCTGCCATTCTGCGTAAGCCGCCGTCGGATGGTTGCTAATATATTAAGAACCATAAATTTTAGCCCACTCCGGAAATAGCTCCCGGAGCTGGTTGGTTTCGGGACGAGGAACCAAACCGAAAATTAGTCACGGCCATTCCCGGCCCATCGGTCACGCGGCGATCGATCTCCAGAGAGGTTGAAGAAAGAGCGTAAATGGGCGAAACGTGATGTCTCACGTGTGGATTGTTTGTTTGTTTGTTTAATTTAGCGTGTATCAATCAGACTTTTGTGGGAGAGATTAATTTCGAGGGACTTATTCGGCAGAACGATTGTTGATTGAATTCAACATGGCCTATTCTCAATAAATGAAAATTCTACCCAAAAACATTAATGCAAATACAAGCCTGCATAAGGCTTTCTAGTCAGAAAATTACCAACACGTTCAAAGTATGTTTACATGACAGCTGGACGTTTGTTTGCATCAGGTTTCCTATCTCTTTCTAGCATTCTTTTTTTGCCAGGCGACTTCTAGCTGGTTTTTTTGACTGACCGCCCGATATGTCAGCCAACATACTTCGCAGGGCTGTGACAGCTCGAGCTCGATGTACAATAAGGCTTTCTAGGCCCAGTGAAAAAAATATAATTTAGCCCAAAAATGACGAACTTCTCGTCACAGTGTCCTAATGAAAACAATGATCGGGCTCGAGCTGTCACAGTCCTGCGAAATATGTTGGCTGACATATCGTGCGGTCAATAATAAAACAACTAGAAGTTGCCTGACAAAAATCTTTTGTTGGAAAAAGAGCTGCCATGTGAACATACTTTGAATGTGTTGGTTAATTTCTGACTAGAAAGCCTTATTTCTGAAGCTTTCACGTTGAAATTCGTAGAAATTAGAGAGCACACATGGAAAATTAATGTTTATGTTTATCAATGTTACTCTCAGAGTTCCAATCGAGCTGCCAACTAAGGGTTCCTGTCAGGCGACAAGACCTTAAAAGAAAAGGTTGGAACCCTTTAAAATACCTAGCTTTGAACAACAACATTCAAAGTACTATTGTTGTTTTTAATAAAAAAAACTTTAATTAATCCACCTTTAGGTGGTTGGTGCCTTCCTCGCATATTTTTATCAAAATATCTGAGATCCGGCCTCAAAAAATTTTTATTAAAAACATTAAAGTACTTATAACTTTAGATAGGGTTGTCAGATCTTCAATCTTTTGGGCTTGTTGAAAAGGTCTTTTGATTACTTCAAAATATTTGGGATCCAGCCTCAAAAAAGTGTACAAATAACACTTAAGTGCTCATAACTTTTGATGGGGTTGTCAGATCCTCAATCTTTTGAACGCGTTGGAAAGGTCTTTTAAAGGCCTTTCTAAAAACGTATAGTATGGTGGGTTTTCTCACAAAAACCACCCTTTTTACAATCTTCGGAAGTTTAGCTAAAATCGTTTTTTAAGCATAACTTTTGAAGTACTTTTCTAAACTTCATAATATCAACTAGGGTCTTGTGGGACCCCAAGACGGATCGAATGAGACCAAAACGGTCCAAATCGGCTCAGCCAGTCCGGAGATAATCGTGTGCATATTTTTCGGTGCATGGACTCACATCCAGACACACGCACAGACATTTGTTCAGAATTTGATTCTGAGTCGATAGGTATACGTGAAGGTGGGTCTACGAGGTCGAATAAAGAAGTTCATTTTTCGAGTGATTTTATAGCCTTTTCTCATAGAGGGTTTCACTTAAAAATTTCCATACAAAATGAAAATGAAATGCGCAAACGCTACTTTAAATTTAAATTAAGTATTTATAAATTTCAAGTTATAAACCCCATTTTAAAGCATACATGAATAAAAAAAAAACAAAAACTGTTTTACTGAAAGAATATGTAAATTTAAAGATATTTAATACATTCTATCAAAAAGGCACAAAGTAAAGAAAATCATGGTAATATTACATCTGGGAATGTGTACATCTTTTATGTCAGAAAAAAATGTGTAATTTTAACATTGAGAAGGTTCAAATTTACTTCTTTTAGGATACTATTTTATTATCACTAAAGAAGATCAGGAATGTTTTGCAATACCTATAAGTCAGCTTTACATATTTCACTCAAAATCTTTACTTTAGTTCTTTTCGGTAGATAATGTCCTGTTGAGAACAATCTTACGTGACTAATTTGACAGATGCCCCCTTACTCATTTCTGAGAAGTTTCGGTTTTGATGAAAACTGAATGATTTTTCAAGGGCATTCAAAAAAAATCACGTTCCGTGAAATTTTCGTGCAAAGTGGTGTTTTAAAAATATGGTTCCAGTCGTTTCAATTCAAGTACAATGTTTTTGCGAAAAAGTTTCCTCTATTTAGCCATAGTTCAGGCAATAAGGGTGGTCCAGCTTGGATGAAAGTGGTCAACAAAATGGTGTTTTAATGTTTTTTTTTTTTGTTGGCAAGAATCGATTTCAAAAAAATCTTGTATTTGTTTCTCTGCCAACGGATCGTGTAGGAACCACGTGACTTTCACCTAATGGTGCAAAGCCAATGTTAAACCTAAAATATTATTTATCCACGTAACACGTGACCAGGCCAAATTCACCTATTTGCATCTAGCTAGATTTTTCATAATTTCTAATGTGACCAAAATAGGTATATAATCGATATTGCGAGCATGGCAATAAATTTTGCGTGCCCTGCTCTCAAACTTACGTTTGTGCGTGCGTAACGTATTATTTATATTGTGCAAAACACACGTTAGGCACGTAAATTTCGACTTCAAACAAACTTTAAAAGTACCTCCATTAAAACAGCACTCTTTGTTGTGACGCAGGGTGCCATAATGGCGACGTCAACCGCCATAAAACAAACTACGCCCCCATTACTCTAGCGTAATTTTAATAAAAAGATCATTGTGATAAGAGTTTGTTGTGCGCGCCTGCAAGGTATGCTACCCGGCTGACGTGTGACGTGACGTCCTACGTGTGCGATATTTTTGCGCGCGCTCTTTCATGAATTATTCCGCTGCGGCATCACTACTACCTTGCGGGGTCTAATTTTAGGTCAGTTTTTTTATAATGTTCGTTGCCGCTGCGAGACCACCTGATGACGGATGTACGGGACTTGGCCAGGTCATTCCCAGTATACACCGTTTAAAAAAACTCCGGGAAATGTGGAGAGAATTTGCGCAAAAAGAATGTGTTATATCAAAGCTGTGTAAATTTACATAGTATTATGACACTGTCAATTTTTGTCACCTTCCAAAATCGAACTTTTTTACTGTGTACCTGAATCCGCATCAGTGTACGTATGATGCAAAATGAAATATTTTTTATTCTACCCCCGCGAAACTGTTTAAAATATTTAATTTGACTCTGTTTCTTCTTGAACAAAATTTGAGACGAAGACTGATTAAAGTTAAATTTTAAATGAAATTTTAGTGTAAAAAATACTCATTTCAGGTTCTACCGAGATTTGAACTCGGATCGTTGGATTCAGAGTCCAAAGTGCTAACCATTACACCATAGAACCGGTTGGTGAAAGGGGCTGCCAAATACCAGTTTTCTTCTGCTCTCCTCAACTCAACCTGCTCTCAGACTCGAAACCTTTAATGCACTGGCACAAATTACAACACTAAATTAACAATACACCTCTTGCCTTGCAGACTGGGAATCGGAAGCGGTGGCGAAGGCGGAGATCCTAAGACTTATCTACCAGGGCCGGTTCCTGCACTGCAACGTGACGCTGGGCGCGCTGGGGCTGCCGCTGGGCAAAACGACCGTGATGCACCTGGTACCACGTGATAATCTACCCGAGCCAAACTCGCAAGGTTAGTATTTTGGTTGGCGATGCGCCGCCGGTGAGCAATTCTCTGAGGGAAAGTTTATTTGGGTTTTATTGCGTCCTGATTGTGTCTTCTTGCCTAATAATTTTGACATGATGTTTTATCTGGTTTTTGGTCGACGATATTAGTATCAATTCAATAGTAATTTATTGCATTTTTATTTTTAAAAATATTTTTAAACAAAAATTAAATTCATTAACAATATAAAAAAAATATATGTTTTATGAAAGATGATGTTTATGCATAGCGTCTTTGAATTGATCCTAAAATCTTTTAATTTTGTTTATTTTGTTACAGGGCAATTCTCTACGAAAT
This sequence comes from Culex pipiens pallens, assembly GCF_016801865.2. Taxonomy (NCBI): domain Eukaryota; kingdom Metazoa; phylum Arthropoda; class Insecta; order Diptera; family Culicidae; genus Culex; species Culex pipiens. The sequence continues at coordinate 115,873,093 of NC_068937.1, forward strand.
CGGTCTTTTTTCTTCAATTTTAATTTTTGTATTTTTTAATCCGACTGAAAGTTTTTTGGTGCTTTCGGTATGCCCAAAGAAGCCATTTTGCATCATTAGTTTGTCCATATAATTTTCCATACAAATTTGGCAGCTGTCCATACAAAAATGATGTATGAAAATTCAAAAATCTGTATCTTTTGAAGGAATTTTTTGATCGATTTGGTGTCTTCGGCAAAGTTGTAGGTATGGATACGGACTACACTGGAAAAAAATGATACACGGTAAAAAAATTTGGTGATTTTTTTATTTAACTTTTTATCACTAAAATTTGATTTGCAAAAAAACACTATTTTTATTTTTTTTATTTTTTGATATGTTTTAGAGGACATAAAATGCCAACTTTTCAGAAATTTCCAGGTTGTGCAAAAAATCATTGACCGAGTTATGAATTTTTTAATCAATACTGATTTTTTTCAAAAAATCGAAATATTGGTCGCAAATTTTTTTCAACTTCATTTTTCGATGTAAAATCAAATTTGCAATCAAAAAGTACTTTACTGAAATTTTGATAAAGTGCACCGTTTTCAAGTTAAATCCATATTTAGGTGACTTTTTTGAAAATAGTCGCAGTTTTTCATTTTTTAAATTAGTGCACATGTTTGCACACTTTTGGAAAAAATATTTTTAAAAAGCTGAGAAAATTCTCTATATTTTGCTTCTTTGGACTTTGTTGATACGACCTTCAGTTGCTGAGATATTGCAATGCAAAGGTTTAAAAACAGGAAAATTGATGTTTCCTAAGTCTCACCCAAACAACCCACCATTTTTTAATGTCGATATCTCAGCAACTAATGGTCCGATTTTCAATGTTAATATATGAAACATTTGTGAAATTTTCCGATCTTTTCGAAAACATTATTTTCAAAATTTTCAAATCAAGACTAACATTTCAAAAGGGCCAAACATTCAATATTACGCCCTTTTAAAATGTTAGTCTAGATTTGAAAATTTTAAAAATAATGTTTTCGAAAAGATCGGAAAATTTCACAAATGTTTCATATATTAACATTGAAAATCGGACCATTAGTTGCTGAGATATCGACATTAAAAAATGGTGGGTTGTTTGGGTGAGACTTAGAAAACATCAATTTTCCTGTTTTTAAACCTTTGCATTGAAATATCTCAGCAACTAAAGGTCGTATCAACAAAGTCCGAAGAAGCAAAATATAGAGAATTTTCTCAGCTTTTTAAAAATATTTTTTCCAAAAGTGTGCAAACATGTGCACTAATTTAAAAAAAATGAAAAACTGCGACTATTTTCAAGAAAGTCACCTAAACATGGATTTAACTTGAAAACGGTGCACTTTATCAAAATTTCAGTAAAGTACTTTTTGATTGCAAATTTGATTTTACATCGAAAAATGAAGTTGAAAAAATTTTGCGACCAACATTTCAATTTTTTGAAAAAATAAGTATTGATTAAAAAATTCATAACTCGGTCAATGATTTTTTGCACAACCTGGAAATTTCTGAAAAGTTGGCATTTTATGTCTTCTAAAACATATCAAAAAATAAAAAAAATTAAAAATAGTGTTTTTTTGCAAATCAAGTTTTAGTGATAAAAAGTTAAATAAAAAAATCACCAAATTTTTTTTACCGTGTATCATTTTTTTCCAGTGTAGTCCGTATCCATACCTACAACTTTGCCGAAGACACCAAATCGATCAAAATATTCCTTCAAAAGATACAGATTTTTGAATTTTCATACATCATTTTTATATGGACTGCTGCGAAATTTGTATGGAAAATTATATGGACAAACTTATGATGCAAAATGGCTTCTTTGGGCATACCGAAGGCATCAAAAAAGTTTCAGTCGGATTAAAAAATACAAAAAAATCGAATGACCGAAATCGGAGAGAACTGCTCTACATCGGAAATTGCATTATTGCAACACATGAGAAAATCCAGTGAAAATAAAATCTGATATTTTAAGTGATTCGGCATATCTATTATAGCATTGGCGCAAATTTTTATGTCATATTCAATAGTTTTTGTAGATTTTAGCAAAATTCACACTGAAAACTATTTTTGATTTCACTGCGTCAATCGATTCTATACGTCAAATTTTCTTCAAAATGTGTCCTGGATCAATCTACCGGATTTGTGGTTCCAGAGATATCCTAGTTTCAAAATTAAGATCGATAAAAATCGGTTTTCTTGCATTTTTTGTTGGAATCAACATCCCCTCCAAATTTGAACTTGAAGACTGTTCAAAAATATAGGTAAACGAAGCATCTAGTGTTTATATGTCTTAGTCGACCAAGGAAGCAATGAGTTGCAGCTTTAAACACAATTAAAAAAGTTTATCTGACCTTAAACTTGGGTTTTAGATTCATATAATGTTAACAGTCTGTGCTTTCTTGTGACAACGACCATTTTGATCGAAAATGAGTTGAATGGTCGTTGTCACAAGATAGCACAGAAGTGACGAGTTGTAGAAAAATACATTTTTTTTAACTCCGTTGCAAGTCATTTATGTGGCATATTAAAAGCGTTTTGTGATACATTGAATGCTTGTGCCGAATCTGAAAATATATTAAAATTTTAAAATAATTTTAATATCACGCGATTTTTTTAAACTCATGAATTTTGTAAAGTAGGAAAGCCGAAATAAGTCTAATGCCAAAGATTTTAAATGGTTTCGTATATATTGTGGTTCAACTTTTTAAGTCACTTTCATGTATTCAAAATTTTGTTTTTCATAATATTGTATTTCAATGTAATATGGAAAACGAACAATTTTTTAAGTTATTTTTGCGAAATATTGCTAAGCATATCAAGACAATCAAGTTATTTTGAGCTTGAGAGACCACCCATGGTTGCCCCTCCGTTGGTGAACTAAACCGTAATTTATATAATTGGTCACCAACGGCGCCTGCCATGGGACAGAAATGTTAGTACCGCTTTTTGTAACTTTCTCAGAGAGTTGCTCTTTTCTCCTACAAGGTCAATCATATCTAATAAAATTTCCGTTTTCCATTTTAGATCAGCGGCAAAAGAGTAAAGGCGGCTCCAGTAGATGTTGTTCCACTAGTTGTTGTATATTGTAACCAATTTTTACCGAGTACTACTAACACCACTACTATTACATTTACCGTGCTGCTCCGAATACTACCCATTAACGACGCTACGCAACATCCACACACCGCATCCTGAGCTGAGCAACAATAGGCAGAGCTGTTGTTTCGTTGTTACGATTTCGTTCGAGAGAGTATTTACGGAGCCGGTACTTTTAAGTTGTTTGTTTTTCGTTTCGTTTGTTTTCAATTACGCGCTCCTCGTTTCGCAAGCGCGCCGATCAAGCAAAGTATGATAAATTTAAAGTTTAATTAGTTTTCTAAGGGCGAGATTTGCGCGTGGGCGCAAGATAGAGAGAGAGAGAGTGCAAGCAAACGCAAACGTGGTAAATATTTTTAGCGAAAATTCTATACATATACAAACAAACAGACAGACACACAGACTCACAACGCAACGGAAGGTAAAAGTGTAGTAATTATTGAAACATATGACAAAATTTAGGAATCAAATTACTAGCTCTATTTCGGCCGTTTTGTTGATCGGTTTCGCGCGCCAATTTAGTTTTTCCCCCATTTGGTTTTCAAAGAGTATGTTCTGTTCGGCATTCGTTGGGATTGATCGCAGGATTGTGGAGCAAGAGATTATTTTGTGAAGCTCGATTGTGGGACTAAAAATAGCAACTAGTTTACCGTTGCAATTGCGCGCACCGGTGGTGATGACCTAAACACATCGAAGCTTTTGTTGAGACAAACATCCCTACAAAGGTGGCATTTAGATCCAACATAAAAGCTCACAAAATGCATAACCAGTTGCGGTTAACGGTCGGATTTTTTTGCGATCTGACTTTTCGAAGATTAGAAATATCAAGTAAACCAATTGTTATCGTGTTCATTTAGTTTTCTTCTTTGTTTACGGTGAGATTGTACAAAAAATCTTCTTCTGTTCGATGGTACCGTAAGATGATGACGAGTTGGCTTGCAGAATCAACTTGCGTCGCGTGTATAGTTTTATATGGTCTTTGTAGGAAGATGTACGGAAAGAAAGAGAGGATAAAGTTTTCTAATCGATTGTATGTGTTCAGAACGTAAGAAACTGTGAATGTACCCCGAACTATGACTACTAATCACACACACACGCATCCAAAAAAAAAACAACAAATTCTGATAAATAGCCACTCTAACGTTCGCTATAGGTTCAATCAAAAGCCACTCATTGTAATCCAAAAGGTATAGATAGTTGTTCTTGAAGTCCCTTTCCCCTTAAAATCAAACTAAACCTCCCACGTACATATATATGCAAAGCCTTCCTTTATCAGAAAATGTCACACACACACATACATACACACTCGTTCTACTCTATTGTTGTTAATCTATTGTACTATCGAAACCAGAGCTATTTATACTTTACCTTGAAGACGAACAAGTATCCTTCTAATCGATACAGCGGACTGTAGTGACTAGTCTACCATGTATAAAATCGCATACAACCATCACTCAAACACACACAAACACACACAAACACATACAGACACATTTCCCCCCAACTGTCAAGTCTTTATCGCATTCTCATCGTTATCGTCGTCGTAGTCGTCGCTGTCATAATTATCTCAACACACTCACAGACACAGATACAAACACAAACACACACACAAACACGAAACATAACCATGTTCGATAACCGTTTGCCGATGTAAACAAACTAGAGTGCAATACAATAGTTAAGTAAACAAACCCGCAAAAACAAGCTTCAAATCAAATGCATCACATTAACAAAAAGAGGCACAACCTCAGTCGCAACATTTGCCCTATTTTGCTAAAATTCAAACGACTTATCAACCGAACATTTACCATGAATTGCAAGTGCTGATTTGCTTCAGTGTAGCTCCGATTCTACCAACCTCATCAACATCGATCATAAAAAAAGTATCCTGCGTCGGCCGGGAATCGAACCCGGATCAACTGCTTGGAAGGCAACTATGCTGACCATTACACCACCGACGCTTGTGATGGGCGGGGCTGGGCGCACACCATTGCAATCAACTCGTTTTGACACACTTGGTGGAAAATTTGATTTCAACTTGGATGAATTTGTGTTCATCCTTTGTCTTGATGGCATTTCAAACTTTGTTCAAATTTTTGGGGTAAATTTTGAATCATTGACAGGTTGATGATTTGATTCTACTTCTTTTCATTTGGTTGATTTTTACGAAATAAACAAATTATTTTGCAAAACTTTTAATATAACATTTCCTGCTCACTTCCAGTTGAGCTATTCACTACTCACCAGAATTCCGGATAAAAGTTCTCAAACCTCGATAAAAGTTTACCCAAAATTCATAAACTTCTTTCAATTTATGATTGAATTGTTTGTTCTAAAGAGGATTTTTTGGAATATTTGGTGCGTATTGTTGTAACAATCGAAGAAGTTTGACTTTTTCGTGCAATTTAAAGTTTTTTTTCCGTTTTGAAGAAATTTAAAATATTATCGCATTTAGAGAAAAAAAACTACAAAAATAACACATCCGTTCGAACATCAAAGTACACAACAAAGCAAATTCTCCAATAAAATTGCTTAAATATTTATTTAGCTGGCGTAAATTACTTGCACCACAGATATCATCATATTTTCATCGATAACGCAATTCATAGAACAACAAAAAACTGATCACAAAACGTAATTACTAAAATGAGCGAAAAACCAATACCAAAACAAGATAGATGAGACAGAAGAAAAATAAAGATTATATATTCATATTTGCTTTTTTTTTTAAACAAAGAACAAACAAAAAAACAATTTAATCAAAACTGAGTTCACGTTTGCTTCAATGCATAAAAATGTAACAAACTAAACAAATAGACAGCAAAAGCAAAACAATAGGCTGAGAGGTTGTTGCCAGCGGACTCGCTGCTGATCGATATACGGTTAAAACATAAACAAATAATAGAGAAAAAAACAAAAAAGAATAATCTTACAGCAAGATAAAAAAAAACTAGCGAAATGTCGAACAATTTAAACAGACAAAAACACACAGAAACATACACGCTCACTCACACTAACACAACCACACACGCGCATACAGAAAGAGGAAATATTTTTATATTTTTACGAAGAAAGAAAGAAAAAAACCACAAAGGTAAACTAAACTTAACTCCTAACCAAGTAGTTGCGCGCGCACGTAACTGTGTGTGAGGGCGAAGGGACAGAAGCGCACGTGGCTAGGCGAACGTGTTTTAAAACAAAAATCCACTAAAACTAGCAACACTGTAAATATTGTAATTAAACGAGAAGAGGAAACAAAGAAACAAAAAAAAACCGGCAACACTGTGTATAAAGGCAAAGACAAGTCGAGAGAAAGGGCAGAAATGTTTGGATCACTGGCTCCTCCGCAGAAAATACTAAATCAAAATAGTGAATAAAACGCTCCTCGATTGAAACAACAAAACACTGGCAACTCCATTTTCCCATGGCTTGGTACACAGCCGCACTTCATCATGCGACGAAACGCGGGGCGAGAAATTTTCTAGTAAAACAAAAAGAAAAAGAAGCAGAAGAAATCATAACTCAAGTGTTGCATTTTTCTCTTGAATACGCAAGCGTGGAATGAAATTTAAGGTTAAATAAATTCACAAAACTGGTGCTTACAAGGACACACACGCGTTCTGTTTTATAGTTTTTAAACCCTCAGAGAAAACGTCGTTGTACTCTTATTTTTTTCGTTTTTAAGTTTATCTAGAACAAATAAAACGGGGGAGAAAACGCGCATGAAAGGAAAAACTATATACAAGTGGAACACACGAGTGGAAAATCTTCTGACGAAAGCGTTTGGAAGTGAAGATTGGTTACGAATGAAGCAAAAAAAAATCGGTAAAATTAGGTATTCGATAACTATATTATAGCTATTACGTATTTTAAAGAGAGGAAAACTAGATGGGAAAAATACAAAAGAAAACTGCGTATATTGTAAGAAATTGAACTAAAACAAGTATAGTGACAAATTAATTTAAATAAACTGAAATGATGAAAAAAATGGTTAAAAGTGAATGAAAGAAGTATTGTGTTTGATTCTAACATCTCCGAAAAAATCCCTGCTCTAGTGTCTTTCAAAATTTGATTTTTATTTAATATTTCATTGAATTTTTACTTAAGCACATAAAACGGTGAAGATAGATTTACGAATTCCATTGCAAATCATTAAAAATAAACAGCGCTTTCCTAATTTTGATACTTTTTCGAACTTTTGATGTAAACAAAATTCAGAATGAATGACATTAAAGAACACATTCAACAAATTCTGAATTATATCTGTATATTTAAAAAAAAAAATGTTAAAATTTGTATAGAAACTTTGTTACGGGGGAGGGAGAGGGGGTCTAAAAATCCGATTTTTAAGTTACGTAATAAAAGAACGCTCCCTAAATGTTTCATGCTAGTCAAACATGATGAACTCCACACTGTCCTCTATTTATGGGACCACTGTTCGATTCATTGGATGAATCTGACCAAACTGTAAAATTTGAATCTTCTATCTTGTACACACCTACACTGAGATAGTGTCTCACGCCCACACTGAAACGCCCGATTCTGTTTCTAACTATCAACGCACTCATACATGGCCTTCGTGGCGCAATCGGTTAGCGCGTTCGGCTGTTAACCGAAAGGTTGGTGGTTCGAGTCCACCCGGGGGCGGAATTCTTTTTTGTGGTGTAGTAATTTTACAGTCTGGACTCGATATGCCGATAGATTATCCGGAGGCATGGCTTTCTACCTAAGGTACTCGCGATTGAGTGTGTAGTAGTGCGGTTGTCAAAATCGTTATCTCTGACTCTCTCACTCCACTGACACTGACATTGTTTATGTTTTGGTTTTCCTGGCACGGTCCATTGTTCGTTTGTTATTGTTTTGGTTTTAGTGGCACGGAGCCATGCACTCACACTAATGCAAAGGAAGATCGCGAGTACCTATGATATACAGCCTTGATCCGGAGGTATTAGACTTTGACAAACAAACTCGCACTTGTCAGCTTTGTTTGTTTACCGAAACGTCAGCCTGCATACATTTTGCATTGTTTGCGAGTTTGACAAACTGTCAAACACGAAAAAGTGCAAATTTTCGGGCTTATTATAGTCTAATGCCTTCTGTTCTTTTAGCATCAAATTTGAGTTCTACGACCCCATTTTAGTTGAATTTAAATTGTTGATTGCATATTGCATTTCTACAACGTAAACAAAATATTTTGCAGTAATGAAAACATATTATTTCGGGGTAATATTAATTTCTGATCGCTTTTTTTTTTTATTTTAACGCAAACAAAAGAAATTGACAAGACAACATTTATTCGATGGATCAACTAGGAGACCACGAACGAACGAACTGTCAAGTAGGACCTTTTCTGCAGCCCTCTGTCACGACGGCCATGTTTATGAAACCTAAATGTTCGACGCGAACATGAAGACAACAAAGAAGATGAAAAACGCATTTGCTGTCAAAATTTTAAAATAAACAAACCGCGTGATAAAAAAGGCATAATTTCATAATGTTGAAATGATTTCCATGAAAAAATAACGACACGGGACGGATTTCCAAACACAAGTTCCCGAAGGACCCTATCCGCCAGAGACCGCCATATATGGATAAATGCCCCGCGAAATTGCGATAAAGACGGTTTTGCAAGTCTAGCAAAACATTGTAATAGAGCCGAAGCCAAAGTGTAAACAAATAATCTATCCTGCTTTTTCCTAATATAAACATCAACTGACGTGAGCAGGACAGACTCTTTGTTTACACTTCGACTTCGGCCGTTTTACATTGTTTTGCTTGAAGTTAGAAGTTCAGATTTCTTCGAACCACTTCGCGATGAACTTCTTGTGATTCCACAAAAGGTCGGATTCTACACAAGCACGCGATTCCTTCGATTCCCTGTGCGAGTCGACAGCGGGAGTGGGCCAGTCCGCGTAGAAGGTTATCGAAAGATGCTCGGAAAGACCAGCTCCGCCACAATCACCGGAATCACGGATGTTTCTGCACTTGGTCGGTTTCTCCCTGAATTGTGAAACATTACAGTCAGTGTGACTGTAATGTTTCATAATGATAAAATAGTTTTTTAACCACTTTTTTTTCCTTCAATTCCGAAAAATGAACCCAACACAAAAGGGCGATACTGTTGTTTACATTTGCTTTGTGGTGTAACCTGGCGGGTGATACCTTTGTTTTGGTTGGGTTGGGTGCACCCTTACCAAAAATCATGATTTTTTGAGTTCCAAATCCCACTTTTCATACGAATTTTTCAGTTCAACCCATATAATCATTTTTATGGTTGTAGTACCTGAACTCAAAAAATCGTATGAAAAGTGGGATTTGGAACTCAAAAAATCATGATTTTTGGTAAGGGTGTGGGTGACGAATACGGTGGGGCGAAAATGTAGGCACGCTCTTTTAAATTTCTTTTTGTCAATTTTCAATAGCAAAAATACCTTAATTAATTTCAAATCGCTCTGTTTAATAAAGTTATTGCTATTTTTTGATACTTTTTGACAAAATTGATTGTTTTAATGCATTTTTGAATTGATAGAAATTGCAAAATATTGAATGTTGATTTTTCCAATGGGCAGGTTGAAGATTTTGCCCTTTTGAAATGTTTTTTCTGAGTTTTTTGTAGAACAAAATTAAACTCCAGAACACAGGAAAAAATAAATGAAAGGAAAATTAAATAAAACACGTCAAAACTATATTTGAGACTTAATCTTAAAAAAAATATTTTCATAAATATATATATTTTTTAAACGATGTTCAGCGGTTGAGCACCTCTGGCACGTGTTTTAAAGCACATCGATAAAGAAGTTACATCAAAACGTCCCAAAAATAACATCTCTCTCTCTGTTTTCGGTTGGCAGTCCTCTCTTGCCCACCCTGTTTGTGTTTGGGTCTCTCGCAACCTGCTGTCAAACATCAAAACAAAATCACTTCCGCACTCAACGCGAACAAAACAGCTCCAAAAACCCTTCCAGTTGTAATCCCTGAACGCGACTACGATGGAGTACTCGACGGAAGAACTGGACGCGCTGGCCCTGGAGAAGATCGAGACGGGTCAAAAGTTACTGGCGGATCTAGCCCAGCTGGACGGCGTCGACGGAGTGCGCAAAATTGGCAAGAAAATCTCCCAGGAACTCAAGTTCCTGAACAAGGTGAGTCCCTTTCACCAGCAATCTCTGGGAGACCTTGAACCTGAAGGATTAAAAGCCGTTGAACCTTCTTTCTCACAGGTGAAGAACGCGAAGAGTGTCACGATAAATCACATTTTGTGCTCGAATCTGACCCATTTCGCGTGTTTGGTGCAGTGTCTGATGAGCTGCACGGACGTGACTCACGTGGACTTTCCACTGCCGCTGGAGGATCGTGGTTCGAAGCTGCGTGTGGACATTGTTGCGGATGGGGGAGCGACCTGGATCAAGGTCATCGCCAGGAATCCCAAATCGCTGGCCGACGGAGTTCACGGGCGAACGAGTTACGGCTCCAAGAGTATTCTGGAACAGGCGGAAGAGTACGTGGAGGCGGCCGAGGCTAACCCGCACATGTTCAAACCTCCGCGAGTCGTTTTTCGCTTTCTCAGCAAAATCGACGACGAACTGATCGAGGAACTGCAGCAGGTCGGCATCACCGTACTGGTTCAGCAAACTTCCCAACCCGTGCCGCGCACGGAACCGACCGCCGTTCGGAAGCTCAATCTGGACATCACGACGCTGATTGCGTACGTCAGCGCCATGACCAACGGATCGTCCCACTGGGAGTACTCGGAACCGCTGCTCACCGAACAGGCCCGCTGGGAACGCGAAAAGCCCATCAAACCCCTTCTGGACGATCTCTTCCACGGGAAAGACCTCATCTGCTGCGAAACGGCTGTATCGTCCTTCCAGGAGATTCTCTCCATCCTGGGCGGACCAAAAGAAAAATCTCGCGCCGAACAGCTCTTCGAGCGCGTTCAAATGCTGCCCGATGTTCCGCTGCCACCGGAAATGCAAAACATTCGCGTCGGGGGCAAAATCAAACCTAGGAGTTTGCAAATCTTTGCCTTCGGAATGCAACACGAAGCGGTCACGGTGACGAGCAACGAGGGTTTCGTGCGGGCCGCCAGGATGCAAGGGCTGGAGGTACCGGTTGTGGTGCACGACGCACGAGCCCTAACCGAGGAGAAGGAAAAGAGCGCCCGGCTGCTCGAGGAGTGACGGAAAAGTGTGATTTGCGTGGGGAAACGAGGGGAGAAAAGTGTAACACAAAAATTGTGTATGCTGTGTTCATTTAAAATTTGGCGTAGGATTAACGAGAAAATACCAAAATTTACTAATTTATTAAACAGTACATATTTTGATTTGTGTGTTGAATTCTCGGTTGAAACTGTCATGTTTCCCTAAAATGAATGATAAAAGTGCACTCAAGAAAAAACATGTTTTTGGCTATTTTTGTTCCAAATTGATTTGGTTTAGGCATTGTAAATAAAACAGTTATGTTTAATACATTTGATCTGCTCTTCTCCTATCGAAGCCGAACCATTATCTTTAAAAATTCTTTTCAAATAACTTTGTTGCAGTCTCGTTTAAAAAAAAAAACTACGTAAATTTTTGCACAATAATGCCTCAACTGCTTTAATTTAGGCAAAATATTGCTTAAAATTGAGTAATAATTAAACAGCAAGAACAACAGTGATAAAATTACCTAAAACATACCTTTTATGATTAATTCCAGATGACCGTTTAAACACGAGGTTTTACTCTTACCCCTGGTGGCCAGCACTGAAGCTTATATTTTCATGCAAAAATAGTTTTAGTACAACCAAGTTAGCTTTCATGCTATAAAGCTCTAGCGAAAGCTAACACAACCTGTTGACATTGCACAAGAGCATTCTAGCTGTAATTTTGCAAGAGCAGCGTTTTGCATACCGTCCGGGCGCAAAATTGTTTATCACAACGTAAGGGACTTTTTTCACAGCTTTTTTCTCAACTCTGGAGTTTTTTTTTCAAAAAGGTCCAATAAACCAAATTGCAGTTTTAGCTTTTTGGGTGTTTTTTAATACCCCTGACTCAAGGCAGTTTCAAAAACACCCAAAAAGCAAAAACTGGAAATTTGGTTTATCGGACCTTCAAAAAAAAAAAAAAAAAAAACTCCAGATGTATTCGTACATATAAGGCTTTCTAGTCAGAAATTTACCAACACATTCAAAGTATGTTTACATGACAGCTGGACGTTTGTTTGCATCAGGTTTCCCTGGGATGGGATAAACAGAGAGAAAAAAACCTATTGTCAAACTAAACCACTTTCAACATGGCCGCTTCTGTCAACCTAAACCAGTCCTTTCTTATTAGGAGAAAATGAGAAGTATTGTAATTGGAGTTGAGAAAAATTAAAAAAAAATTAAATCAATTTCACAAATAATTGTAAATTGCATTAATAGATTGTTTAAAATATTTTCAATTGAAAGGCATTTATTTCTATCATACACCAAATGTTGACTTATCAGCATTTTCATTTTAAAAAATAATACATTTCATGAACTGACTATTCTTTTGCCCATTTAAAACTATTGTTATTTTTTTCGCGTTACATAGAAATGTCATCTAGATTGAACAATATTAAACCTGTGATTCCCATGAAAATAAAATGTGGCGTGAAGAAACAACATCGTACTGGATTTAAAAAGCAAACAAAAATAATGGCCACAGTTTAGCCTATTTGATTTTTTTTCGCACTTTTTTATTTCAACTCATTGCCACAAATTGAAAAACAAACTTTTTTGCTCTTTGAAGTGAATGAATTGGTACAAATTTGAATTCTTGCCAGCCATTTCTTTCGATTCTGACACCTTAGGGCGTGCGACCTATGGAATGTTAACTTTCTTCAAAGTTGAGTAAAAATTGCCGTTGAATTGGACGTGCTCCTCTTTGAGGAACTGGGAAAGATTAAAAAAAAAAATCTCCCCTCCCATTTAATGACTTGCAGGCTCGCTTGTAGGCTTTTTAGGATTTTTTTAGATTGAAGTAAGAAAACGCATTTAAATCGTATTGCATTTTTCACATCCAAATGAAAATTAAAAAACTTACTTATAAAAAACACATAAAAAATGAAGAAGTGAACATTTTTTGACTCATCTTTGATTTGCCAACCATTTCAAGTGATTTGTATCCGGCAGCTCCTTATGAACGGATCCACCGTAAAACGATGGAACATAAACTCAGGATTCTCCACCCACGTCCAACCGCAAATTTTAACAGCCAAATTCAAAAAAAATCTGCGAGGGAAAACTAAACAACATTTCAACCAAAGAAAAAGTCATCCGCATGCTTGAGCACTGAGTTGAAAAACATCATCAAGAAAATTTGAATTGTCAAGCTATCTGAATCACAGATTGCTTGATATTTGTTTTCGAACACAAATTTTCTTGCAAAAAACAGAAGAAGAATACAAACGTAAACACTCAAAAAGAAGACTCTATCCAGCCGTCCCGTCCCAGGTTTTTTTGACTGACTGCCCGATATGTCAGCCAACATACTTCGCAGAGCTGTGACAGCTACAGCTGAGCAATTCTCTACGAAATCGGTCTTTTTTCTTCAATTTTAATTTTTGTATTTTTTAATCCGGCTGAAACTTTTTTGGTGCCTTCGGTATGCCCAAAGAAGCCATTTTGCATCATTAGTTTGTCCATATAATTTTCCATACAAATTCGGCAGCTGTCCATACAAAAATGATGTATGAAAATTCAAAAATCTGTATCTTTTGAAGGAATTTTTTGATCGATTTGGTGTCTTCGGCAAAGTTGTAGGTATGGATACGGACTACACTGGAAAAAATAATACACGGTAAAAAAAAAATTGGTGATTTTTTTATTTAACTTTTTATCACTAAAACTTGATTTACAAAAAAACACTATTTTTAATTTTTTTTATTTTTTGATATGTTTTAGAAGACATAAAATGCCAACTTTTCAGAAATTTCCAGGTTGTGCAAAAAATCACTGACCGAGTTATGAATTTTTTAATCAATACTGATTTTTTCAAAAAATCGAAATTTTGGTCGTAAAAAAAAAATTAAATTTTTCAACTTCATTTTTCGATGTAAAATCAAATTTGCAATCAAAAAGTACTTTACTAAAATTTTGATAAAGTGCACCGTTTTCAAGTTATAGCCATATTTAAGTGACTTTTTTGAAAATAGTCGCAGTTTTTCATTTTTTTAAATTAGTGCACATGTTTGCCCAGTTTTGAAAAAAATATTTTTGAAAAGCTGAGAAAATTCTCTATATTTTGCTTATTCGGACTATGTTGATACGACCTTTAGTTGCTGAGATATTGCAATGCAAAGGTTTAAAAACAGGAAAATTGATGTTTTCTAAGTTTCACCCAAACAACCCACCATTTTCTATCGTCAATATCTCAGCAACTAATGGTCCGATTTTCAATGTTAATATATGAAACAATTGTGAAATTTTCCGATCTTTTCGAAAAAAATATTTTTGGAATTTTCAAATCAAGACAAACATTTTAAAAGGGCGTAATATTGAATGTTTGGCCTTTGTGAAATGTTAGTCTTGATTTGAAAATTCCAAAAATATTTTTTTCGAAGAGATCGGAAAATTTCACAAATGTTTCATATATTAACATTGAAAATCGGACCATTAGTTGCTGAGATATTGACGATAGAAAATGGTGGGTTGTTTGGGTGAAACTTAGAAAACATCAATTTTCCTGTTTTTAAACCTTTGCATTGCAATATCTCAGCAACTAAAGGTCGTATCAACATAGTCCGAATAAGCAAAATATAGAGAATTTTCTCAGCTTTTCAAAAATATTTTTTTCAAAACTGGGCAAACATGTGCACTAATTTAAAAAAATGAAAAACTGCGACTATTTTCAAAAAAGTCACTTAAATATGGCTATAACTTGAAAACGGTGCACTTTATCAAAATTTTAGTAAAGTACTTTTTGATTGCAAATTTGATTTTACATCGAAAAATGAAGTTGAAAAATTTTTACGACCAAAATTTCGATTTTTTGAAAAAATCAGTATTGATTAAAAAATTCATAACTCGGTCAGTGATTTTTTGCACAACCTGGAAATTTCTGAAAAGTTGGCATTTTATGCCTTCTAAAACATATCAAAAAATAAAAAAAATTAAAAATAGTGTTTTTTTGTAAATCAAGTTTTAGTGATAAAAAGTTAAATAAAAAAATCACCAAATTTTTTTTACCGTGTATTATTTTTTTCCAGTGTAGTCCGTATCCATACCTACAACTTTGCCGAAGACACCAAATCGATCAAAAAATTCCTTCAAA
The DNA here is from genome assembly GCF_016801865.2 of Culex pipiens pallens. Classification (NCBI taxonomy): domain Eukaryota; kingdom Metazoa; phylum Arthropoda; class Insecta; order Diptera; family Culicidae; genus Culex; species Culex pipiens. The sequence goes on from NC_068937.1 coordinate 115,888,473, forward strand.
AGATACAGATTTTTGAATTTTCATACATCATTTTTGTATGGACAGCTGCCGAATTTGTATGGAAAATTATATGGACAAACTAATGATGCAAAATGGCTTCTTTGGGCATACCGAAGGCACCAAAAAAGTTTCAGTCGGATTAAAAAATACAAAAAAAATCGAATGACCGAAATCCTAGAGAACTGCTCAGCTAGATCATTGTTTGCATCAAGACACTGTGACAAGGAGTTCGTCATTTTTGAGTTAAATTATATTTTTTTCACTGGGCCTAGAAAGCCTTATTGAGGGAATAAAAATAATTATCAAGTCATTATCAATAAAATCTACAGTTGTCACACAGTTTTGAAAGCCATGGGATTCCTTTTTTTTCTTGGTAAAATTTAAGATTTATTTTTTGTGCTATTTCTAAAATTTTAAAGTTTTAATTTGAGATCTCTGTCAAACCACCTTCACACCCCTCGGCACTCTCTCCAGCGCAACACCTACCCGTCTTCAACACGCCGTATGCCGAGCAGCAAACATGCAAAACATGCATTACAGACTTTTCAACATAAAATCCGAATATTTTATATCTCTTGAAAAGATTATTTTATTTTTTTCATTTTTTTTATTATATTTGTTTTTATTGTTCATGGGATTCTTTAAAGGCAGTGAATCTCAACAGAGATTACAGCCTACTTGAATCTCACTGCAAGGTGTACAGAATGAATTTGGAGTTATTTTCCTGCCACGTGGTGGCTGATTGCCATGTGGCGTCCTCTGATCGATGCAGCCTTCTTAGTGTGCTTTGATTTTTCCCTATCGAGAAATTAAAAGTGCAACATGGAGTTAAACTTTCTGTCAAGCTTCTGTGAAGTTTACCATGACAGTTGCGAAACTTTAACTCCATGTTACCGGCTCACATCTCTCTTTTTAATTTCTCGATACATTTAGCTGGGACCATGAGAATTTCTGCGACGCCGGAATGAATCCGGTTCAAGGCAAGTCCAGGGGCCTCGGATCGTCTTGCACCCTTCGGAGGAATTGTTCCCCAGACCATCCCCTAGGACCCCATGGTATGCAAAAGTCGTCATTTGTTAACGGCTGTCTTTTACAGAGCAATTTATCTAAATGATCCAGTTTTACGGGTTAATTCCCATTTAAAACTTGTTCCTGCTCAAGGCAAGCCAGTTTCCTACCAAATGGGCTGAAATTTTGGCCTGAGCCTCCATTTTGAGTACTCTTTCGGGCAATCTCATATAATTTTTGATTTGAGCAACTTTAATTTTTTTGACCCGGGCTAGTAGACATATTATATTCTAATGTAGATTGTACATATATGCCCGCATAGAAAAAAACCGTTTGAAAATCATTTGTTAAATATTCAATCAACATTTTACCAAATTGTATAGCCACTATTTGGTAAATCATTTTTTTAATTCCTCACCGTCTCTCAAATAGTGAACTATTCCCCATATATGTTGTTAGCAATATTCACTATTTGATTTTTTCTTCTAGTGACACTTTGTCAAATGCTTTCTGAAAGTTCATTTTTGCGTATATATTTTAGATATTTCACCATTTCTCAAATGGTATTTTTATGGTTTTAAATAGTTATTTGAGTGATTTTTCATGACGCGATACATTTTGGGAAATAGTTGTAACAATTCGAATTAACATCAATTTTTTCAAGGATTTTCGGAATTTTGAGCAAAAAAACAGTGCAGTTTTACTTTGTCCAAATATTTTAATATATTTTGTCATTTTAGTAGTACAATGATCGAATTAGTCAGTGTCTAGAGGTTTGTCTTGTCCAAAAACAAAAAAAAATCTAAGCTCGACTCTAAGCTTTCTCAAGGAAATTTCCCTACAGCAGGAGGTTGATCAATGTCGTACGCCCCATCCAGCGCAACGGTTGCATTTTCGATGCCAGCTCCATCCTTGACTTGAAATCGCTTGCGATAGGAAACGGCACAGCTGTACCATGCCGGTTATTAGTAGTTCGGAAGCTCTGTCCCTGATGGTCTTGCACTTAACGAAATTCAGGTTCAGATCAAAGCAGGCTTCAGGTACAAACCTTGAAAAAACAAAAAAAAAATAAACCAAAATGTACTTATTTACAATAAAATATTCAAGTCCAATGGTGATATTCCACTCTACGTTGAATAAATTACATCCTTGATACAAAACCTGCAAATTAATCGAGTTTCACATTAGAATTTATTAGATTATTATTAGAAATGAGAGAATTTAGAGAACATAATTTGAAAGCGCAAATCAAACAGAGTACTTCTGATTTATCCGAATTATGTTTGATGGGCAAATAATGGGCTTGACATAAAAAAGCAAATGGAAATAAAAAATAAATCTCCTCGTCCCACCTTTGTAAGAACAATTAGGTTTCTTCTCCTACATAGAAACCTAGATTGATATCCGGATTTCAGTCCTGTGGAATAAAAAAAGAAATCACAAAGTATCAATTCCGAGAGGTAGATTTAACGACATGCTCTTAAGGCCTTAATTCCACTAAAACACATGAAATGAAAGGTCGAAAGAGTATTAACCCTTTCAAATGTTACTGAAGAGGAGGACGAGGAGGAGGAGGGAAGATAAGCTAAATATACCTGTCTAATTGACCGCGTCAAACTTTGCCCACGACCGTCCTCGACAGTGTCGACTAGAATGCACAAGATCAGGTCCACACAATTCGGGATTCACCGAGATAATCTGTCGCTAAAAACTCATCCTTGTTGGTGGCAGCCGGAATTGGAATCAAAAATCTGGAAAGGTACTTTTCGTCGAAATCTGAAACAACAAGTTTGCTTGCATTAAAATTGGTTTTCCGGTTGATTTGTTTTGGTTGATTCGAACGGCCAGTTCCGGGAAGTAAACAAAACTGCTGGAGTTTCACGTAGCACTCTAGAAGCAGATTCTTCTGAAAACAAACGATCCGGAAAACCACTCAATTGTCTTCTTGTGTTGTTTCCTTGTTTTCCTCCTCGGCAGCTTCGATCTTTTTTTTTCTAGCTGCTCACGGATGTAAACAAACGCAACCAATACTTGCTGAGAGGATGGAAAGCAATTCTTTTTACACTCACTTTTGATAAAACAACACACGAACCGGCGCTTGTGTGCTACCTTGTGACACGGCCTACCTGTTAACAGCAGACGTGTTACAAGATAGCACACTAGCGACGGAACGCAAAAATAATGAAGGTGGTGATAAACAACCGCGAACCGAGCCGATCATGACGAAACGCACCAAAACAAGAGGAGTTTTGACTTATCAACTTTCAGCGCAGACTTCTTTTGTTTGGCGCTGCGCGTGACGGGCGAAAACAGAAATATAATCACTGAGAGAGAGAGAGAGAGAGAGAGAGAGAGAGAGAGAGAGGAGAGAGAGAGGAGAGAGAGAGAGAGAGAGAGAGAGAGAGAGAGAGAGAGAGAGAAAGAGAGAGAGAGAGAGAGAGAGAGAGAGAGAGAGAGAGAGAGAGAGAGAGAGAGAGAGAGAGAGAGAGAGAGAGAGAGAGAGAGAGAGAGAGAGAGAGAGAGAGAGAGAGAGAGAGAGAGAGAGAGAGAGAGAGAGAGAGAGAGAGAGAGAGAGAGAGAGAGAGAGAGAGCTTTGTGGAATAGCCTTTCACAACATATATGTTTTTGGTGTAAAATACAAACTGTGAGTTTATCAAAAACAGAACGTTTTAAAAAAATTACTCACTCTCTCTCTTTGGGCAAGTCCAGCCTGACGTGACCCGAGTAAATGCTGCACCAAGTCCTTCCGCGTCAGCGCGTCGTACGGTTCGTTCCCACTGCACTGGAACTGCTCATTCTGCTGCATTCCACTTTCGGTTCCCTTGATCTCAAACAAGTAAGCCGAGGCGGCAGTTGAAACAGATCGTACAGCTACATGATATACCGGTTCCCCTTGTTGGCCCAGTCCTCCACCTCACCACCACCCGGTCCGCCTGCGGTAGTTCCGACTGAACCAGCTCATCCGAAACCTTCTTCGCGCGCAACAGGGTCGTACCCGACAGCTGGCCGGTTGGCCCGCATGGTTGATCGTGGAGTAGAATGTGTCAAAGTGGTCAAAGATGCCGAACGGGAACGAGCTGCTTTGAGCGCATCCGGAATCTCGCCCGAGTCCAGAACGTGCCCCACGCAATAGTTGTTCTTGTCCGAGCTGATCATCTAGCTGTTGACAGTTCCGGTTCCTGTTTGAGCAGTTCGACCTTGACCTCGACCTTTAGAAGGCCGGCGGCATTTGGTTTAATTTTGTAGACCACTGAAATCGATACAAATTATAAACTAAACAACATAAAAGAACCAACCACAAACTCTACTCACAGTTGTCCAGCTTGACCGGCATGTTGGCGTCGTACTTTTTCACTCCCTCCGAGGACAACAGTCCTTCCTCCTCATCCGGCTCACCAAACAAGTCGCAAATCCTTTTTCTTTCCTCCTCCGGGTCGACCTTGATCTCCGAGCGCAGCACCGGTCTCCGCATGGCTTCGCCCGGTTCCCGCGATGAATTGTTCATCTTTTCGTAGCGCGATCGCTTGGCCAACCCTTCCGAGAAGATGCCGGATGTTTGAATGAAGGCACTCTTGTCCCGGCCGGCACCCGCCTTGCCATCATTGTTACATTCCGGTTTGATCCGCTGCTTGGGACCGGTCGAGGCAGTCTTACCGTTTCTAATAAAATAAAAACCATTATTCTAGGAACATTTTCCTCCTCAAAGATTACTCACGTGTCCTTGTTCCGGTGGGGGGCAAATTGGTTTATTTTTGGGCCTGAATGCGCACTTAAAACGAGATTTCAATCGAAAAGCAAAATGTGGTTGAACTTTTGTGTATATAAAAACCAAAACATTCAAGTTTTGATCCGAGCAGAAACGTCAAACCTCATGCACGCTAACCAGGCGATCTCAATTTTGAGATGAATGTCGCAAACCGGCTAAAAGTGAAACCACTCAACGTTGAGATGACCAACTCGATCTCAAAATTGAGATGGGCAGCTCGATCTCAAAATTGAGATGCGCCTGGAGCAGGAAAAATCGCAGAAAATCGGCGATTCAAGGTACTACGAATAGACTGATTAAATCGGTTTTGGTATTGTTTACAAAGTGGACTTAGTGAAAATTTTGGTGGCAACTTGTTTTTATATTATTTCATTAAACAGCAGTTATTTTGGGTATGTTTAAAATAAAGTCGAACCAAGAGTCGAACATTTATTGCACTAGTTTTAGCAGTAAGTGGAATTTATAGTAATCTTGATAGATTGATGTTTATTTTAGAAATTAATATAATTTTGTAGGTGCTTCAATACAAAGCCAGGTTACAAAGGTCTTCCGGACATACGTAACTCTTGGATGATCCGGAAGATGGCCCATGCGGCTAAATAGCTTATGATGACCCACTTGTTTCTGCTACAGCTTCCCGAATTTCCGGAACATCAATCGTTATGTGAGGGAGCGAAGAGATTTGAGGTTATTTTTTTTTTAATTTGTGGCAATTACTTCCGGGGGGCTAAACATGGTGTAAATATGTGTTGGAAGAGCCTTGGCAGTAGGTCAATTCCGGTTGAGGAGGAGGAGGAGGAGGAGGAGGAGGAGGAGGAGGAGGAGGAGGAGGAGGAGGATTAGTTAATTTAGTCGAATAGTAAGTTAGACAATGACAACATGATTCAAAATAATAATATTTATTGCACCCGTAGGTACTATGATAACAACAACAACTACGACGATGACAGAAATGTTGTTGTGGCGGGACGTACCTAATTGGCGCCAGCGACGACCGTCATGATGGCAACGGCTCGAAAAATCCCGAGAATCTGGTCTGAATTATGGAGGACGTGAAAAATCCCGGAAACTATTATGAAACAATTATGAAACGGCTATCCGTAACGAGGCTACAAAAAATCCGAACAAACTTTTTTTTTTCCTACACCGGCTAAAAACAATGTAAATAAAAAAAAAAGTTTATTTCATTGCTTTCAATTTATACTATTTGGTTTATGCCGAAACCGCCCAAATGCACAAACATAAATACTATTTTCTTTTCAATTCACAATGTCGTTCCAAGTTATATTCTATTTTTTTAGTGTACAGCAAATACTTGTCGAGAAATTTAAGAAATATCTGTCAAATAATCCATTCATTATCAAGAATATGATCAAATTCTTGCAGTATTTAAAAATTAAATTTACAATTTTCCAAATACTAACTATTCGTGAAAACATCACCACCATATTTTTGAACCAACAATTTGACAAATCATTATTATTTCCCATAAAGTAATTTAATGTTTCTTTATGGTCACTAAATCATCCTCGTTCATCCGGGTGTTCATATATGTTCTAATGTAGATTGTTAGGACGGTCACCCGAATACCAGAATGATTTGGTGCAATGGGGTTGAGACCAAACTGGTAGGATATTGGCCACACCCGGAGTGGCCATGGCCCTGGAAAAGGTACTACTGGGGACATTTATCGATCCATACAAATTGTGGCAATATGGGTATCAAAATGCATGGTTTCTGGTAATGGTAAAGAAAATGGCCATTTTCACAGGATTGGCCACACCCGGAGTGGCAGTGCCTTGGGGAAGGTTCTCCCGGGAGGACATTTACGGAACCATACAAATTGAGGCAATATATATCAAAATTCATGGTTTTTGATACTTCCTCTCCGGGTGTGGCCAATAAAAAAAGTACGTTTGCTTAAGCTCTACCCGCATAGTCAACAACCATACAGTCACCATTTGTCGAATGATTTTTCCTAAATGATCTTGATAATACACCCAATAGGGTGCAACCGTACATTTTCCATTCCCCAAACAATCCTACAATTTATTAAATAGAGTTATCTACGTGCGCATGTATTGCGTGTACGTACACGAAAAAAAGTGAGGTTAAATTTTGTACCGACCAGCAAATCAAATGGTGTGCTAGTGTGCGTGAGAGTGAGCTTAGATAACTCTATAGGTCGTTAGGTTATGTTACAATACATTTTTACAAGGGATTTTTTTCGTGGATCATAGTCGTACACTACACTCAACCCCCGGTGGTTGGTCACTTTTTCGTTTGACACTTTTTTAGTTTGTACCCCGATGGTTGGTCAAAGTCAAACTAAAAAGTGACGAACTGTCACTTTTTACACGGCGCTCACGCACACTATCAAAACAAAGGTTAGGTAGTGTGTGTGAACTCCGTGTAAAAGGGGTGTCAAACTAAAAAGTGACCCCGTTTGTTTGACAACAGTTGGTGTCAAACCATCGGGGTTCGAGTGTACCCCAAACTGTTCAATTCTCATTTTATTTGAACCGTACCACAAATTAATAAAATATGATTTTAAATGGTGAACTGCTTTACCGACACTTACCGACACCATTTGAAAAGGGAGGAGCCAAAAAATAAACTTTACAAATGTTCTGGGAACTGTGTATTTAACGGGAATGGTAAGTATATGATTATTAATGGTGAGCGTTTTTTTTGTAATGTCCGGGATTTGTTACCGCTTGATGATGATGTCTCCTGTTGATTCTTCCGTGATGCTGCCGCCTTATCTAATTGAGCTATCTCAGTTACATTACGTTTGGCGGTTTAAAATGCATTTTATTATGAAATGTGGCCTCAAAATTTATCGTAAATATATCGTAACTTGTATGGTAAAACCATACAAATAAATTATAGACCAATCACATGGCGAACAGTTATCGTTCTGATAATGGTCAATGAATTGTTTAATTATTTGGACTTATAAAAATTATCACGAAAATAAATTAGCTTTACATACAAACTATATGGCAAACAGGTTTATCGTTCCATGAATTGTTGAACAATGGTTTGAATTGTTGGGACTTAGGAAAATTTTCGCTGAACCTCAGGTATATCATTCCATGAAATGTTGAACAATGGTTTGAATTGTTCGGACTTAGGAAAATTTTCGCCATAATTCAGGTATATCGTTCCATGAATTGTTAAAGTATTATTTGAATTATTCGGACTTAAGATTTTTTTTTGCTGTGGTTCTTTGGCTCAATCATACAATACCTGTTTCAAATAATCCTAAGCGTTTGGCGAACCGTTATATCGTTCCATGAATTGTTGAACAATTGTTTGAATCATTGGGACCTAAGAAAATTTTCGCTAAAATTCATTTTTGGCTCAATCAAACAAAAACTGTTTGAAATAATACCAAACATATGAGGAATAATTATATCGTACCATTAATTGTTGTGCAATTGTTTCAATTATTGGGACTTAGGAAATTTAGGAAATTTTCCGCTTAGGTTTCTTTGACTAAATCATACCGAGTATCATTACTTTTATCATACCGGCTACAGTACTTTTATGTTCTAACAATAGCTGTTTTGAACCATCCTAATCGTATGACAAATAGATACCGTTCATTAAATTGTAGGAAAAAAATCAACCATTCGAATATGTCAAGATAAGTGTAACAATTCGGGAAATAGTACCATTTTAATTTTGTTATATGGTCGTGACATTATATCAACAATATCACAAATGGTAACCATACCAGAAATAATGTTCTTATGATTTCGACAGTTTCACCTTTGGTATTTGATTATGCGGGCTCTCAATTGGGTACTAAAGCCCTATGTAAATTTTTATGTAAAAAATGCGGTATTTTACGGTAAAAAACACGATTAATAACCATTTTTAATCACTTTTTTTTTTCATTTTAACCAAAAAAAAAAATAGGACAATTTTTTTCGATGGATCAACTATGGTCCCCTTGGAACGAGCTGTCAAGTAGGAGCTTTTCTGTCAAGAAGGACCGCGAGGTTGATTTTTCAAAATTGATTTAAAAATCCATTTTAAACTCTTTGTGGTCGTACAAAGAGTCATTGTACTCAGAAAAATAAGCTTTATTGCTGTAAACAATAATATCAGCAATCTAAGCTTCATTTCAGGACCCAATTGAGAACAATCTCAGCAATTTATTTAAATTTTAAGTTTCCAACACAACAAAAAAAGTACCATCTACAGACTTTTCCCGAACAAATAGAGACCTCCCATAGAAAAAATATGGCAACACTGGTGCCGGGGTGGGCAAAATGATTTTTTTTTTGACAGCTTGCTGAACGTTTTCAGATCACATCGGCGGAACAATCAAGCCATCTCGTCAACGGGAAAGAATCGTCGACGCACGGAAGATTGTGTGGCCACCCCGGGTTAGATTGCGCGCACCCAGTGAGTAGAGTAGATTCCGGTTGAGGACCGTTGTTTTTTTTCCTTTCTGTTCGGGGGGAAAAGAAAGGACGAAAGTCGGGCGATTAAGTTTTTGGGCTTTGTCGAAAGAAGTGAAATCGCAGGCCCCCTTCTCCCAGTTTTCCCCTTGTCATTGGAGAAAGATAAAAAAAATAAATTAAAACACCGGAGAATAGTGTTCCGAGAAGGAGGACGAGGACGAGTGTGTGCCCATCGGCAACTTTCCGGTTGGTAATGCTTTAAGCTCCCAGCGCCGGTGCGTGTGACCGCGGACGAGCGTGAATTGACTGAAATCTTCTGGTTGGAGCTGGGAGTTCGAGAGGGCATTTAGGATGGTAAGTTTTGAGGGGATTTGGGTTCCGGCGGGACTGGTGAGGTAATTTGGGCTTATTTTCTCGTAGGATGTGCAACAGTTGGAGTTGCTGTGCAAGCAGTTCTACGAATCGCAGGACGGGCAAGCGCGGGCGGAAGCGGAAAAGGCCCTGTATCTGTTTCAGGAGGATCCGGATGCGTTGCCCAAGTGTCAGCAGCTGCTGGAGCGGAGCAACTCCGGCTACTCGCAGTTGCTGGCGGCGACGACGCTGACGAAGCTGGTGTCGAAGAACATCCAGGCGCTGAGCATGCAGCAACGGGTCGACATCCGGAACTACATCCTGAACTATTTGGCCACCCATCCAAACCTGCAGTCGTTTGTGATTCAGGCGCTAATTGCGCTGTTGGTCAAGATTACCAAGCTGTGCTGGGTTGATTTGTACGAGGATGAGTACGTCTTCAGGAACATCGTGTCGGACGTTAAGGAGTTTCTCGGTGGTTCCGTGGAGCATTGCATGATTGGAGTGCAGATTCTCTCCCAGCTGACGGTCGAGATGAACCAGCTGGCGGAAACGGCGTGTAATTTAACGTTCACCAAACATCGCAAGATTGCATGTCTGTACCGAGACTCGCAGCTGTACGACATCTTCATTCTGTCCTGCACGTTGCTCAGCCAGGCCAAGGACAACTGCTGCAAAACGGCCACCGCAAGCCAGTACATGGACGAGGCTCAGCACGGACTGTTTACGCATCTGCTGAACCTGGCCCGCAACTGTCTCAGCTTTGACTTTGTGGGCACCTCGGCGGACGAATCTGCCGACGACATGTCTACCGTGCACATCCCGACCAACTGGCGGCCGGCCTTTCTCGAGTCGGACTCTGTGAAGCTGTTTTTCGACCTGTACCACGTCCTACCGGCACGGCTTTCCTGCTTGGCCCTGTCCTGCCTGGTCCAAATTACCTCGATCCGGCGATCGATCTTCAACAACACCGAACGCATCAAGTTCCTGGCGAAGCTCGTCAAGGGAGCTACCGACATCCTGAAATCATCCCACGGTCTCAGCGATCCGGAAAATTACCACGAATTCTGCCGCCTGCTGGCCCGGCTCAAGTCCAACTTCCAGCTCGGGGAACTCGTCACCGTCGAAAACTATCCGGAAGCAATCCAACTAATCGCCAAGTTCACCGTTCAATCGCTACAGATGTGGCAATTCGCCCCGAACAGCATTCACTACCTTCTTTCGCTGTGGCAGCGCCTAATCGCCTCCCTGCCGTACGTGAAATCCTCCGAGCCGCACTTCCTGGACACGTACACGCCCGAGGTCACCAAGGCGTACGTCACGTCCAAGCTCGAATCCGTGCCGGTCATCCTGCGCGAAGGTCTCGAAGATCCACTGGACGACACCGGAATGGTTCAGCAGCAGCTCGAGCAGTTCTCGACGATCGGACGGTGCGAGTACGAAAAGACCTGCGCCTTGCTCATCCAACTGTTCGACCAAACCGCCGGTCGCTACCAGGAAATCCTCTCCTCACCTCCGACCTCCGCCACCCACCATCTGGACATCCAAACGTGCGAGGGACAGCTCACCTGGCTCGTGTACATCATCGGTGCCGCCATCAGCGGACGCATTTCCTACTCGCACGACGATCACGACCTCCTGGACGGCGACATGATCATCCGCGTGCTCCAGCTGATGACCCTGACCGATTCGCGCCTCCCCGCTTGCGGCTGCGAAAAGCTCGAATTCGCCATCATGTGCTTCCTCGAGCAGGTCCGCAAGGTGTACATCAACGAGCACCTGCAGAAGCTCAAGATGTTCAAGCGGCTGTCGGAGGTGCTGGGCGTGAACGACGAGACGACGCTGCTGACCGTCATCAGCAGGAAGATCATCACCAACCTCAAGTACTTTGGCCACTCGGAGCAGATCATCCGGAAGACGCTGACGCTGCTGAACGATCTGACGCTGACGTTCAGCTCGATCCGGCGCCTGATCAAGCTCGACGAGATACAGTTTATGCTGAACAATCACACGGTGAGTTTGGCAAAGTTTTTGAAAAAAAGTATCTTACTGTAAGGTTAACACTTTTGTTTGTTGCAATTACCTCTAGCAAGGTGACTTTTCAAGTCGGTATTTTGAAAATGTATAATCCAGGGTGGCCACCTCGGGAAAAAACCGGGAAAAACCCGGGAATTTATTCCACCGGGAGAAAACCGGGAAAAACTCGGGAATTCGACTAACAAACCGGGAAAATATTTTAAGTTTAGTTAAAATTCGACAAATTCCTCTTAAATGACTTCAACGTATATTTTTCTCTATTAGAATATTATTCTAGTTATTCTAAATGAAGAATTCGGGAAAATAATGTTTGAATTTGTGTAATAGACTCAAGCTACTAGGCTTTGGTTGTTTTTTTTTTTCTGTTGAGTATTCCATGATATATTTCTTTGACGAGAGGGGAGAAGCAACTACGATTACCACTACACCACCGGACCCGGTTAAAAAAAAACAAATGTTTGATAAGCTGCAATTTTTCCGATCAAGTTCGCGGTTCAATAGAAAATTTACTCAGCGCAATTATTTTTGAAGTCTTATTTCAATAAGTATTGAATTTCATAAGCACAATAAACAATTTATTTTTATTTTATTATGTATTTCAATATGCAGGCCAAGAGTGAATGATACTGATATGATGCCTCTTCAGTTGACGCTCAGGCGAGGAACATCCTGGAAGGAGCGTCACTGACTACGCCCGAAGTCCTGTTAGATCATTCTTGATCAGAACAGTATAGCTCTGGTTCCTTGCAAGTGTCCTATTTTCTTACCTCCACGTTGGCTTGGTTTTCATGATGACCTAGCTGGTGGCCTGTGGAAACGGATCGTAAACCTTTGACCAGCGAGGGTCAGAGTCGAGACGGCTAGAAGAAAGGGGCGCGTCAATGTGGGAAAGGGAAGTTATTTGTGATTGTAGACGGTATTGTTTTGATTCGCAGTATGTTGAGTCAACTGCTGTGGATGTACCTGAGCATCGCACAACGGGGTTTCTCTTCTTTCCATTTCAGCTAACAGCTATCTTCTGTTTATTTTGTTTCACTGATTTTCTAAAACGGCTTCTGTTTACTATCCTCCATTTGATTTCGATTTTACTTATTTGATTCTCTTATTTCTCAACGCTTTTCCACTCTATTTTAACAATTGATGCTGCTGTAACAAACTGTCTGCTTTCCCTTAATTTGGCAGCGATGTCAATTTTGTTTATCATGTGCCTTTTCTTTATTTATCTATTTGAATAATTTCTCATCTTCCCTGAAAATTGCCCTCAATACAATCTAAGCTTGTTTGTTACCTCTATTTATTAACTATTGTTAATTTCTTTATCTACTTCATAAATTACTATCTTTCTTTTACTATTGATTCTTTACATAGTATATTTCCTTCAATGTCCATTGTTTTGAAACTTCACCTTTTTCTTAAGCAAGTGAGGTTCGAGCCCTTACTCAATTTAGGATAGACACAAATATTACTATTGTACTTTTGAAAAACTTTTCTAAAATGCTTAGGACCAAAATATTGTAACAAAACACCGCGACAAAAGAAATAGCAACAAATAAACACGACTCAACATTAGGGAAGATTTCAAGAGAAAACAATACACAGTAAATAACAATTAGTGTTTGAATTCAAACTAAAATAAAACAGTTTTTGCTTTAAAGAAAGTTGATAGGCACACTATAAATGGCTAGGCGCTTATACTTACATCAAACCCTACGTAATGTACCACCCCCGGCCGAGTTAAAATGCGTAACCGGAAAAGAAGGTGTGCATGCCTGGCACGAACACTCAAAGCGTGTTCTAGCGTGCTGCTCGTACTGACTCAGAGCAAGGGTGAGATGTAGGTGTAAGGGCAGTGCGTGTTCGTCGGGAACCTAGTGCATAAGATCGGTCAAGGCCCGTTCTTACACTGAAAATTGCGAATTGCGAATTGCGAATTATGTATTTCAATATCATCTTGAGGGTGCACAGCAGCCAAGGAAGTTGTTGTCTTTTTATTCCAAAATTGTCATTCTTACGGATTTAACCCTTCAACAATATGATTGTAAAAAGAGTCAAAATCCTTTTTTTGTTTTTTTTTTTTGCAGACAGTAACTTCAGGGAATAAATAACCGATAGTTCCCATAATTTCGAAGATACTAAAATTTGCGTACCGAAAATCGTGGTGCAAAAAGCTTAGCTTGTGTGCGCCGTTAAAAATAAGAATACAGTTCAAACCCGATTTTCCGAAGGCCTCGGAAAAAAATAAATAAATATAAATATTGAAATAAAAAGCCACAGTTTCAACATTTGCATGGAGTATGCGTTTTAAAATGACGAAAATAAAAATTTTAACGAAAAAAAATAATGAAAATCGAAAATTTTCAAAAATTCAAATGATTTTTAAATCAACCCAAACATGCTAAAAATTATTCTGAACGCAGGTGAATGGATCTAAAATTGATTTCAGTTGATTCCACTTAAAATTTCATTATAATTTTGAAGTTTATTGAAAATAATGGTTTGCCCCCTGATTTTTCGGGCCAATTTTGAAGGGGGGAGACAAAAACTTTAAATAAAATTCGTACCAGCCTAAACTATTTTAAAACGATTTAGAATTATGCAATCCAAGATGGCGGTCAAAATGGCTGAAATGAAATATTGAAAAAATGCATTTTTAAATTTAATAGGCAATCAACCACTCAACAGTGACTAAAATTAAGTCGCTGAACTTGAATTTGATGTTAAAAGTAAGAAAATAAAAAAAATACGAATTGTTTTTTATTGTTCAAACCTTTGGATAATCAAGACGGACTGTTTACAATTTTTACTGTAAAACATTTGGTGGAATTTCAAAAATCTGTTTTCAGTAGTATTTTATAAGATGATTTTTGGCTTTCTCAGTTAAACAAATTATTAAGGACAAATTGCTATGAAACTTTGTGCTTGTGTTTTTAAATCAGATTTGAGTACTTTTGTATAATTTTAAAATGTCGGAAATATTTGGTATTTAAGATATTTTTATATAGTTATTTGGGAATCTTTCAACAGTTAAATGCCTATCAAATTATCTTCAAATTCAGAACATTTGAAAAAATATCTTTATTTTAAAATTTATTTTAAAATTATAATTTAAATTTTAAATAAATTTGTCAGATGTTCTAAAATTACAATATTTTCAGAGTTCAACTGCATAGTAGTCATTTCAATACAAGCAGTCCCTTTTTCTTTTATTCAAACACAAAAATGAGTTTTTGTTGGGTTTTATTTAATTCTCATCTGAAAATTCCGTAAAAAAAAGATTAACTGAATTTTGACTGTTGTGTTGTTCAGAAAATCGCAGCACGGCAATTGATTTTTTACCATTCTGTGTTACTCAAAAATTTAAAAACATCCAAACATGTTTATTTTTTCTTTTTTTCAATAAATTTGGCACGGCTCACACAAAGGATGTATCGAGAATTATGTTTATGTTAGCGCGATCTGCGAGTCGCGATAGAGTACAGGCCAACTCAGAGGGGTTTTTTTGACAGTTATATTTTTTCTAGAAATCATCTCATCGATACCTAAATCCTTGCCGAAGATACTAAATCGATCAGCAAAAAATGTTTTAAGTAATCGATTGTTTAAACATATGGCACTTTTTCTTTTGAAGAATCATTCTTTTTAAATTTACTAAAGTTTTTTCAAAGAAAACTGAAGAGTATTTGCATTAATGTTGTTTTCTTTTGCAAATCTTTTCTACCCATACTCATACTCAGGGATGCCACATGATTTTTTAAAATGTCTGTGAAAAAGTCTGTGTATGTCTGTGTCTTTGTCTAAAATTCAAATAAATCAGTTTACAGTCATAGAAATCTATCAAAAAATGTGTTTTTAAGCATTTGTAGACTAACGAAATAAGTTTCGATTGATATGTTAACAAAATAACAATTTAATGAAGTTTTTCAAAAGTCTGTGTACCTCAAAAAATGTCTGGCACGAGCTCAAATGTCTGTGAAACACAGACAAATCTGTGTATCTGGCATCTCTGCTCATACTAAACATTGTGAATGTTATTTCCTGCTTTCCAGTAATAATTTACGTTATTCATAAATTTAATACAAAACGATTTTTTATTGATTTTAAGTTAAGAAAAATTGCGGAGCATGGAGATGAAAAATCACAAGCATTATGGAAATTAAGGATTTGGACTGAAAACTGTTAAAAACGGTTTCTTACTTTTTGTACTCAAAGCTTTCAAAGCTTTCTTGAGAAATAAAATTATTGAACCAAATGTATGCGTTCAAAAAGTATTTTGATACTAACGTCTGTCTATAAAAAAAAACAATGTAATTTGATTTAAAACTACATATATGGAAAAATTCCTTCTGGCCTCGGGAGAAAACCGGGAAAAAACCGGGAAATTGAAAATCCAAATCTGGTGGCCACCCTGGTATAATCGGAAATTTTGTTAAAATTCGTCTGGATTTTTTGGTTTTTCAACCAACATCCAAGTCGGAAATCCCAAACAGACTTTATTGAAAATTATCATCTAATTCTCGAACATTTTATATAATTTTCAAATTGTCTTTAAGGTGAACTCAATGAGCATCCTTTGAGCTTCTTCTTCTTCTTCGTGTTTTTCTTCATAGTAGTCATTAAAATCATTCTTGCCGGCCACAAGTTGCAGCTTCATAATGATTTGCAGGGTTGTTACGGGAGAGTCAAAAAAATCCGCGCCAAATCCGCGCCGACCTTAAATCCGAAACCGCGCGAAATCCACGCCATTTAAAAAATATCGCGACCAACATTTAAGAAATTTTATTTTTTAATGAAAAAAAAACTACATAATTCAGAAAGTATTTGATTAAAAAACTCGTTTTATGTTTAAAGGCTCCAAAAGAATGAAAGCAATAAATCCATTTAAAAAAAAATCCTCAAGAGACGGTCAAGGCAAGGGTCATGAAAAAAAAATCTTCAAAATAGAAAATACAATATTTAAAAACCTAAAAATTTAACTTCAAAAATATAACCTCAAAATTAAATCAAAATCTAAAATTATAATATGATAAAATTTTAATTATTAAAAGTCTGAATATTAAAATTTAAGAATTTTACAGTCTGTAATCCAAAAATCCTCGCTAAAATTTCACTCCGAAAGAAATTTAATTTCCGATATTTAAAATAGGACTTCAAAAATTGTGAAATTCCAGAATTTAAGAACTAAGAATTTAAAAGAGTTTAAGCGTTTAAGAGTTTAAGAATTTAAGAATTTAAGAATTTAAGAATTTAAGAATTTAAGAATTTAAGAATTTAAGAATTTAAGAATTTAAGAATTTAAGAATTTAAGAATTTAAGAATTTAAGAATTTAAGAATTTAAGAATTTAAGAATTTAAGAATTTAAGAATTTAAGAATTTAAGAATTTAAGAATTTAAGAATTTAAGAATTTAAGAATTTAAGAATTTAAGAATTTAAGAATTTAAGAATTTAAGAATTTAAGAATTTAAGAATTTAAGAATTTAAGAATTTAAGAATTTAAGAATTTAAGAATTTAAGAATTTAAGAATTTAAGAATTTAAGAATTAAAGAATTAAAGAATTTAAGAATTTAAGAATTTAAGAATTTAAGAATTTAAGAATTTAAGAATTTAAGAATTTAAGAATTTAAGAATTTAAGAATTTAAGAATTTAAGAATTTAAGAATTTAAGAATTTAAGAATTTAAGAATTTAAGAATTTAAGAATTTAAGAATTTAAGAATTTAAGAATTTAAGAATTTAAGAATTTAAGAATTTAAGAATTTAAGAATTTAAGAATTTAAGAATTTAAGAATTTAAGAATTTAAGAATTTAAGAATTTCAGAATTTCAGAATTTAAGAATTTAAGAATTTAAGAATTTAAGAATTTAAGAATTTAAGAATTTAAGAATTTAAGAATTTAAGAATTTAAGAATTTAAGAATTTAAGAATTTAAGAATTTAAGAATTTAAGAATTTAAAAATTTAAAAATTTAAAAATTTAAAAATTTAAAAATTTAAGAATTTTAGAATTTAAGAATTTAAGAATTTTAGAATTTTAGAATGTATAAGCTTAAGAATACTCAAATTATTTTAGATCTGAGATTTTTTTGTATATTGTTTTGAATTTGATAATTTTGACTTTTTAATTTTGATTTTTTTAAATCTTCAAATTTTGGATTACCCAAACTTTTGGTATTCTGAATTTCAGATTGCTAAAATTTTGAATTTCGAAATTTCAGATTTTTTAAATTACGATTTGAGAAATTTGGAAAAAATGAGTATGTATTTTGATTTTTGTTTTATAATAAAAACTATTAAAACATTTTTTTTCGAATTTTTGAATTTCTGAAGCTTTGAATTTGGAATGTTCTGATCTTTTTATTTTCGCCGAGAATGTTTAAATTTAGAAAAAAAAAAATATTTCTACCGATTGAATTTCAAAATTCGAAAGTGGAGGCCAGCTTCTGTTACATCCAATCAAGCTCATATTTGGCGCCCACCAGAACAAACCCCAATAATAGTTTTTGTTACCCATTCTAATGTCTAAATCTTCGGGAAAAGTTTGTAATATTTGATTTACAAAATTAAAAATTGAATAAATCCAGTATAAAATTAATAAGGTTAATAAATAAGGTTAAAAATCATTACTCAAAACTCAAAAGAAATTAAATATTCAGAGCCGGAGATGTTAAGAAATGACAAAAAACATATAAAAAATAATTTCTACATAATCTTCATCTTAATTTTTCGACGTTTCGTACTAAGAAAATACAAACAAACATTTTCAGAAGAAAATTCAATTAAAAAAAAATAAAATTCTTGCACTCGAAGGAAAAAACAAATTATAGTAATTCCTGATAATATTTTTCTTAATTACTTGAAAGTAATTCTATCTCTCTCAATTAATGTATTTATCAAAATTGCCATCCGTGCGAAATCCGCGCCTGAGCAAAATTATCCGGCTTAATCAAGAACTTCCGGCAGGCCTCGACCAGCTTTTCGGTGGAATCACCACCGGGAGGACCGGGTGGACGTATTTGACACAGAGCAACCAGGACACGAACGCGAATCTCCTCGTTGTTGTACGCGATCATTTTCAAGACAAATTTCCTTGCCAGATTGCGCAAATTTCATTAGCCAATGACATTACGGGACATTTAACATCCTCATACCTTCAGCTCCACCAGCACGTCGAACAGCACCTACGCCAGGATCATCCGCAAAATGACCTCCTTGGACATCGCGTTGCCGACTTCCAGCAGCGGGTCAAACAACAGTCATCGCCACCAAAAATCGCACCTTTTGGCTTGTGTTCCTACTTCAGCATCTGGTCCTTGGCTGCACAGCTCTCGGAACCGCCTTTTTGTTGATCCGGGCTATACTAACTCGGTCCAGGGTGGCAAAATCCTCAAAAGTTTCTTCCTTTCACGAATCCAGGGATTGTTTACTTGCAAATTCTTTTTTGTTTGCTTCGCTTGCTGCGATTTGGCCCGAAAACATGACAGATGAAAATAAGCGACAGCAGTGATGCCAAACCATGAGTTAGCAAATTAAATCAAATTGTATTATTCGGAAATTTGTGATTTTTATTGCTTGTAGTAAGCTTGTAGTAATCTGTTGAACTAACGGTTTCCGGATTATGATTATATCGAGGATCTATTCTAGTTTTTGACGATCAAATGGAGCCAAACATTTCAAAGGGACACACGGGTTTTGTGAACAGGAGTTTATCTCTTTCACTCAAATGGGATGCGCGCTTGTTTGCAAGGCTTGTGTGCCCTAATGAAATGGAAGGCACGAAATAGTCTTCTGAACGACGAGTGATCAACTTGTAAAGTATGAACTGTTAATTTTTGTTCAATGGTTTTGGAAGCGGGAAGTCAGGTTTAAAAACAAAGTAAAGGAATGTTTGCCTTGCGATTGGGTACTTAAGCCCTATGTAAATTTTTATGTACTACGGTAAAAAACACGATTAAAACCCATTTCTGATCACTTTTTTTCATTTAAATGCCAAATTTTTTTTTGACAATACAGCATTTTTTCGATGGATCAACTATTGTCCCCTTGGAACAAGCTGTCAAGTAGGAGCTTTTCTGTCAAGAAGGACCGCGAGGTTAATTTTTCAAAATTGATTTAAAAATCCATTTTAAACTCTTTGTGGTCGTACAAAGGGATATTGTACTCAGAAAAATAAGCTTTATAGCTGTAAACAATAATATCAGCAATCTTTTAGATATCCTTCATTCAGTGTTAAACTTAGATTAACGTAACTGCTCAAGTCATCCAAGTTCTTACTACTCACACTTACACTAATTTTCTTTCACCTTCTCCCTCCCGATCCCCTTTATATTCCGGTGGTGTTCACTTTGTATGCAATATTAGTTCGGCCACAACTTTTTTTCCACAAGAAACCGAACTTGGACTGACTTGAGGCCGTGTCCCCCACCTTGCTCCGTAAAACGAAAACTAATAACTTTTCGAACTACAATCTGGCAACACTATCACAAGTAGTGTTAAAAATTTCAATTGATTTTTTCGCTAATTTTGCTAAGAACCACTTAATTTGTTTCGTTTCGTTTACAAACATTGATCTTCTAAGAAAAATTAAAAGCGACCTGCACGTTAAGTGTTGAAGTCTAAAACACAAAACATATTTTGAATGTGCAAAAAATGTTCTTTTATACCCCTAAACAAAGGTTATAAAATGAAATCGTAACAGACAGGTAAAACCGACAGATTATTAATAAAATCACCGTCCCCTTTCCCCCCCCCCCACCAGCGCGAGCACTTTTCCTTCCTCGGAACGGGCGCCGTCAGTGCGTCCCGCTGCCGCAGCATGTTCTACACCTGTCTGGGCCGGCTGCTGATGGTGGACCTGTCCGAGGACGTCGAGCGGTTCAACACGTTCATGATGCCGCTGACGAACACGATCGAGAACATGGTCATGATGAGCTTCCCGAGCGAGGAAGCCCGCAAGGAGCTGATCGGGCTGTCGCGCGATCTGCGCGGGTTGACGCACGCGTTCAACGCGAAGAACCCGTACATGATGCTGTTCGATTGGTTGTGAGTACAATCTTTAATGGTTCTGGAGGCAATGGACCGTTGATATGGATTTGATTGTTTCGTTCAGCTATCCCGACTATTCGCCCCTGTTGATTCGTGCCATCGAGCTGTGGGCACACGATCCGGCCGTCACTACGCCGGTGTTGAAGCTGTTTGCTGAGCTGGTGTACAACCGATCGCAGCGGTTGCAGTTTGACGTGTCTAGCCCGAACGGAATTCTCTTATTCCGGGAGACGTCTAAGCTGATTTGCTGCTACGGTGAGATTTGAGAGATGTCTTTTTTGAAAAAAACATTCGTTAATGGCTCGATCTCAACAGGTGAGCGAATCCTGTCGCTGGAGGTGCCCAAAGAGCAGATCTACCCGATGAAGCTGAAGGGGTACGCAGTGTGCTTCCAGATGCTGAAGGCGATTCTCAGCGGCAACTACGTGAACTTTGGGGTGTTCAAACTGTACGGGGACGACGCGCTGGACAACGTGCTGAACATGACCGCCAAGCTGATCCTGTCGATCGCGCACGACGACATTCTGGTAAGTCAAACTTCAACCTGATTCAAATAAAGCGACTTATCGCATTCTCTCTGCAGGTTTACCCCAAACTGTCCCAGGCGTACTACATTCTGATCGAGTGCCTCGCTCAGGACCACATCACCTACCTGTCCACGCTGGAACCGCCCGTGTTTCTGTACATCCTCGAGAGTATATCCAAGGGATTGAATGCGTTAGGTAAGTCGTTTCCACAGGTTGGCTTCGAATTGAAATCCTAATTTTAATTTTCTTCCAGACGTACTCGTCGGTTCCGGTTGCTGCGCAACGTTGGACTACATCGTGACGTACATTTTCAAGCAGTTGCAGCTAAAAGGTACGTACAATGTCGACCCTGAGTGATGAGTAGTCAGTAAAAACGGCACTAGAAATGAGCCTGAAAATTGAAAATTTTCTCGAACCTCCAAGACTCAATCAAAATTAATCTTCAAAAAATTCCCCAATAAAAAAAAACTTTCACGTCAGGTTCTACCGAGATTTGAACTCGGATCGTTGGATTCAGAGTCCAAAGTGCTAACCATTACACCATAGAACCGGTTGAAGGTCGGAGCGCTTGGATGCGAACGATAGCGCCCAGCTGGGGCCGTGTTTGAAGGGGTGTGTGAAGCCAGAAGGGTGCGCGACGAAGCGCATGAGCGAAAAGCACAGAGAAAGAGAGAGAGAGGGAGAGGGAGACAATGTGTGCTATTTATAGACTTACGCCTACCCGGGTCAGAGCTGAATGAATTGAGGTGTTTGTTTTGGTTTTTCTTTTACACGCTAAGAAGGACTTGTCGAATTCTATAATTGTCATTTTTGTGGGAGGGTTTTGGCTTTTTGAGGACTAGTTTGGCCTGATTGATTTTTGTCTTCTGATTGGTTCTCAACGATTTCGCAAATGATGAAACTTTTTTTCATGCATTTCCTATGTCAAAAGAAGTCATTTGGCAAAATTAGTTTTCCCATTCAAGTTTCCATTCAATTTGCGGCTGGTCATTGACATTTTCATCGACATTACATTGAGGAGGATTTCCTGATCGATTTGATGTCTTCGACAGTGTTTTAGGTTATGATTTGGACTTTTCGGTGTAAAGTACTTTTCGATTGCAAGTTTGCACCTTCCAAGAAAAGAGCTTAACAAACAATGGCTTTACGAACAACAGAACAAAGAAAAGGGAACGATTTCTTGGGTCCTTTCTTCACCCTTTCTGGCTTTCTTTCGCTGCCGCTGTTGTCCATTTGAATTTTTCTTGGCCGGTTCCTTCCGAAGTGCTGAAACTTGTGAAATTTTCTGCTCTTTTCTATACCAATAATTTCGAAATTTTGGAATCAATTTTGGTCACTCTCAAATGTTTTTTTTTTAATTTGTGAGTATTATTTTAAATTTTGCAGAAGTCTTTTTTGCATTGAAAGTCGAACCAACATATCGTACTAAATACTAAAATATCGTCAGTTGAAAAATGAGGGCTTATTAGATGACACTGAGAAAACCTTTTTTTACAAAATTTAAGCTTTTGGGCTGTATCTTAACAAACAGTAGTCGACAATGTCTAAAAGGAATGTTGTATGAAATTTTCTCAGCTTTTCGAATTATGTTTGTGGGGGTGCTTTTACTTCGAGAAGTTTTTTTAAATTGCAAAAAAATAATCATTATTCTTAAAATTTCACCTGAAAGTACCTAAAATTTTAAAATGATGATGCTCTTTATAAAAAAGGGTTGAAATAATTTTCGTGGGTGACATTGGGCCTGGGCGTGAGATTGGGTCAAACAAATTTCAGCATTTTTGTATCCCAGACCCAATGTCACCCCTGTTGACGGTATCAAATTTGAATAAAAAAAAATCAAAGGTTTTCAAAACACGTTTTTGGCTATTTCAAACTAAATGTATGATATATGATTGTGTAGGTCGCACCCTAACCGTAGGTTTTCTAAGATTACAAGAATTAAGAATTATTTTACACCCTAAATAACGTCATGATTCGAAATCCGGACACTTAGTAGCTTATCATTTTTGTTATAGCTGACAAAAAAATCATGTAATAAGTTGGAAATGAAGAAATATCATCAGGATGTAGTATTAACAGTCAGTTTTAAGAGAATGCATGCAAAATATGTCTTTTCTAACAATTTTTCATCAGAATTTGAAAATTAAAATGACTTGTTGTGCTTCGAACCCCGGACACTGATAAAAGCTGATTCGAAATCCGGACACTTTTGCTTCGATTTCCGGACACTCGTTTTTTGCAAATGAATCGCACAAATTTGGACTGAAATGTTAGTGAATGGCATTATTTAGGTCTCAACTAAGCTGTTAACATCAAAACAATCGATATTTTATATAAAAATTTGCTAAAATTTAAAGAAATCAAAACCATAAATTTCTGTTTTGCCTTCCCGGTGCTTCGAACGCCTATGAAATATTTCAGTGAAATGTTTCGCATTTTTGGTAAACTTTTAATATTATTTTATTTTTTTGTTTTGGCATTAACTACAGCGTTCAAACAAACTTTAAATGAAAGTTGATGTTAGAATTAATCGAATAACACAGTTTGACATTCATTATATGAACTTATATCCAAATAATTAATAAAACAAGATGAAGTGTCCGGGTTTCGAAGCGTCCGGGAATTCGAATCATGACGTTGAAATTTCCAAACCTTGTTTCCACAGAAAAGCACATGCTGCTGGTGACGACATTCCCGAACAAAAAGGTGCGCCAGAGCGTCCTGCCGGAGAACAACGTGTTCCTGAAGGTGATGGAGCTGCACCCGGAGATCCTGCAGAACCTGCTGTCGACGCTGCTCAACATCGTCATGTACGACGACTGCAAGAACCAGTGGTCGATGTCGCGGCCGCTGCTGGTGCTGCTCCTGCTGTACGAGGACTACTTTAGGTGGAATGATTCTTGCACATTTATTTTAATTTAGACGTCTTTAACAATTTGAATAATTTTGCTTCAGACAACTCCGCGAAAACATCATCCACTCGCAGTCGCTCGAGAAGCAGCAGTCGATGGCCTGCCTGTTTGACGCGCTCATGGACGGCATCGAGCGGAATCTGCACATTCGAAATCGGGACAGGTACTTTCAAGATTGGCTTTGTGTTCCTGGGAAACCTAAATTTAACGTAACTTTCCTCTCAAACAGATTCACCCAGAACCTGTCGGCGTTCCGGCGCGATCTCAACGATTCCCTCAAGTCGGCAAACAACCTGGCCAACAGTTCGTCGGTGAACGAAATGGTAGTTTCCTAGTAACTTTAGAGAGCGAATGAGTGTGTGTGTGAGTGGGACTTGGGCAAGTGTGACGACGAGTGAGTGTGTGCGATTGATGCTAGAATTAACAACCAGTCAGCGTGCGGAAAGTTGCAAAAAAGACGCTTTCATTGACTTTTTGTCAGTTTCCATCCAACCCATTAATGCACATATATTTTTCACGTTCCTTTCGAGTTGTTTTGCATCTCACAAAAATAAAACAAAATATCTCTGACAAAAGTGCTCACTTTACACCACTCTTTTGCGTGTTTTTTTGTTTTGAACAAATTTAATTTTTTTTAAACATCTTTCACTGTACCTTTTTGTTTTTTCTTCGACAGCTCACTGTTTACTATTGAGTTTTTGGCATCACTGGCACAACAATTGGAACCGTTTGAATAGAAAAATAGTTAAAAAAAAACATAAACAATAGTAACCTGCTAAGCTGTTACTGTGGATGTTCCCTGCTTTACCGTATTTATATGTATGTGGTTGTGTGCTTCCCGTTACACTTCAAGAGTGTGAGTCAACTTTATGCTTTTGCTACTTTTATCGTTATTTTCAACCATCCTTAAAGCCTCTCTTGCACAAACCATAAAGTTTTTTTTTTCTCTCAAATTTTAATTATTTTACAACCTTTTTTTTTAACTTGGCCCTTCTCGTCCTCTTCGGATCTATTTTCCCATACAAAATCTTATAATGTTATGTGGATTGTAACACACCCTCAGCCGCTGAAATAGTACGTCATTTTTGGATGACGCCTTACGAAAAGCGGATGCAAAAATAGCCAAAAACCAATCATCATTGCTTTCTCCCTACAAGTTTCGATACAAATTGGTGGTGGCCGTCCATACAAAGCTGCCATGAAAATATTCGAATTTTATAATCGTGATTTGCAATCGTAAATTCTGCAGTTCTACGCATAATTGTCCCATGTTTAAAAAAGTGCAACTGTGGAAAACGTGATTGAAATTTTTCGACCGATTTCTGTGGTTCGCCAAATCGCCTTATATGTCCCTAATCACCCCAGTTAGCAGCTTACCGCTCTTATTTGTGATCCTCTTCGTAAAAACGTTACTGAATCCACCTTTAGGTGGTTGGTGCCTTCCTCACATTCATAAAGTAAAGACACTACACATCCTCAAAAAAGTGTGTAAATAACACTTATTTTTTATCAAATTATCGTGTATCAAAAACACTAAAGTACTTATAACTTTTGATAGGATTGTCAGATCTTCAATCTTTTGGGCTTGTTGGAAAGGAAAGGTTGGTTGATTACCTATCCAACGATTGGTCGCATGATAGATCCGGACAATTTTTACATCAAAATATATGAGATCCGGCTTCAAAAAAGTCTTTAAATAACACTTAAGTGCTCATAACTTTTGATGGGGTTGTCAGATTTTCAATTTTTTTAACGCGTTGGAAAGGTCTTTCAAATACCTTTCTAATAGTATATAGCATGAGGGACATTTACATTTACAATTTTCCGAAGTTTAGCTAAAATCGTTTTTTTTTAGCATAACTTTTGAAGTACTTTTCTTAACTTCATAATATTAACTAGGGTCTTGTGGGACCCCAAGACGGATCGAATGAGACCAAAACGGTCCAAATCGGTTCAGCCAGTCCGGAGATAATCGAGTGCATATTTTTCGGTGCACGGACTCACATCCAGACACACGCACAGACATTTGTTCAGAATTTGATTCTGAGTCGATAGGTATACGTGAAGGTGGGTCTACGAGGTCAAATATAGAAGTTCATTTTTCTAGTGATTTTATAGCCTTTCCTCATTGAGGTGAGGAAGGCAAAAAGAAAGAAAAAACTTGGTAGGACAATTATGCGGGTAATTCTCCACCAACTCACACGAAATCGGAAAAAGTTGCCCCGACCCCTCTTCGATTTGCGTAAAACTTTGCTCTAAGGGGTAATTTTGGTCTCTGATGACGAATCCGAGGTCCATTTTTCGATATCTCGTGACGGTGGGGTGGTACGACCCCTTTCATTTTTCTGGTTTTTACTAAGACACGTTTTTCAGTGATTTGTAGCTCGCAACCGTGAAGAGATAGGACTTTTGTGTAAAACCAGACGCCCGATTTGATGGCGTACTCAAAATTCCGAAAAAAACGTATTTTTCATCAAAAAAAGTTTAAAAAAAGTTTTTAAATTGCTGCCATTTCCTGTTAATCAACTGTCAAAAAAATTTAATGTACTTTTCCAATCTGAAATAACCCAGAAGGGTAATTTTTTCATTTAGAACAAAAAAAATCATTTCAAAATTACGTGTTTTTTCTAACTTAGGGGTAACATTTTAGAGTGTAACAATGTTCTACAAAATTGTAGAGCAGACAAAAACAAAAATTTTGATAGAGACAAAAACAAAAATTTTGATATATATAGACATAAGGGGTTTGCAAGTATTCTTCACGATTCGTGATTAGTAACCAAAATAACCCCTTAGAGCAAAGTTTTACGCAAATCGAACAGGGGTCGGGCAACTTTTTCCGATTTCGTGTGAGTTGGCGGAGAATGACCCATGCATAGAAGTGTTACGATGGAACATACAGACATGGTGTTGTTTTTACAGTTTGTCCTTACAAAGAACCAGATTTTATGATTTTTTTAAAGCAAAGTAAAATGTTAAAATGTGAAAATCGCCAAAAAATATATGGGACAATGATGCGTAAAACGGCAGTCAATGACTCTAAACATTTCGACGGTAACATTTTAAAAGGCATCATGTACATTTTGACACTTTCTGGGTTATTGCATATTCTGAAAGTACTCCTAATAAGCTACCTCTCCACCAAAAATGAGCAAAAGTTACTTCAGTAAAGTCTGTTTAATCATGATTTTAAATAAAGTAACATAAACAAAATCTCTGCCAGCAATCCCTGTTTATATAGCCCTGTCAACCTGTCAAACAAAAGACTACATGAACCTCGTGATGAAAAAAAAAGCATCATGAACAAAGCGCCATGTACATTCGGCGAAGAAAAACGAATCATAACAAAGCGCCCCCCTCAATGACAGCAGGGTGATATCGACGTTGGTGATTTCAAAAGGAGTTATGTTTGTTTTTCTCAAATAAAATTACGGAAATTATGTTTTATTGAATTTGGATGATCAAGTATCAATAAAAGCAACGTTTTTCATCGTTTGTTATCATTAGAACATCTCATTTTGCTTTTATATTAAAATGGGAGTTGAAAACAGATGCTCAACAATCAAATGCGGTTTTCTCAAAACGCATGGTTTGTACATGATGCTTTTTGAAATGTTGGCGTCGATTTGTTGAAAAAAAAAAAATATAAAAATTGAAATCGCAAGCCTAGGTTTCAACATTTGGGTGAAAAAAGTGTTTTTAAATGTATTTTATGGGCGCGTGTAAAATACATTTAAAAACACTTTTTCACCCAATAATTTCCAATCATTTGTTGAAAAAAAAAAATAAACCGATGTGTGGACGGAATTTTTTTTCTCGAAAAAAAAAAAAAAGTGGGACTGAACATTAGTATTTCATGTAAATTTTAAATGTCTTCAAATATGATGATAAACGCAAGAAAATGCATTTTAAGGGTGCACAGCAACCAAGGAAGTTGTTTTCTTCTTATTACAAAATTAATAATAATAATTTTTTTTAATAGTCAAACTTTGTTGTAAATAACCGGGGGGATGGCAACCCTATTCCGACCAAAGCAAACTGACAACAGTCGCATTAGCACGGTTGTCAAATGAGAGCCCACAACAAAAGCACTAGCTGTCAAATGGTAGCCCATAACAAATCATTGTTTGGGTTTTTGATTTTCAAATTTCCCGCAATTCAAACGATAAATACCTGAAAAAACACGTGAATTGTGTTGCTGATGCCAAATTCTATCATATCCTTGGAGATTCTATCCCAATATTGGCTGAAAATTCATATCGAAAGAAGTGATTTTTCTGTTTACCTTTTTTTGCTTTTTTTCTTTTGGTCGGTCAAACAGTGCGCCTGTACACTGTGAATCGGCATTACAAATTTTTCAGTTTGGTTTTACACATTTGCATGGGACTTTTGAGTTTAACAAGGATAACACACTTCGTGTTACCAAAGTAATATGAATAATACTGATTCTGAGTGTTTGTTATCTGAACTTCCAAGATGGCGGCTTCTTCGCTACCCCCTGTAAATAACGATGAAGACAGTAAGGGAGCGTTCTTTTATAACGTAACGCGAAAAATCGGACTTTTAGACCCCCTCTTCCCCCTCGTAACAAAATTTCCATGCAAATTTTAAAAATTTTGTATGGAGCGTAACACGGCCTCCGACCCCCCCTCCCCCCCTACTGCGTTACGTAATAAAAGAACGCTCCCTAATTTAGGGGATGAATGAAAAATTATATCGATAGTTCCCGTAGTTTTGAAGAAACTAAAATGTCTGTAACAGAAATCTGGGTGCAAAAGCTATGGTTGATGTGTACTGTTAACTGGTTTTCGGTTGATTAAACTTAAATTGTCATTAAAATTTTGAAGCTTTTCGAAAAAATATGTTTTGCCCTTCCTGATTATTCAGCCCGGCTTTGAAGGGGTGACATAAACTTTGAAAAATATTTGCAACGGCCTTATTTTATTTTTTTTTTCAAATCCAGCCCAACATTTGTAAACGTTCAAAATAAGTGTTTCAATAGTTTTCGAGGTATCGCGAAATGAAAAATTGTGGCTCATTAGATCACACTGAGAAAAACTTATATTTTACAAAATTTAAACTTTAAGATGCTCTCGACAACCAAGAGTCCGATCAACTAATTTAAAAAAATGTAGGAAATTTTCCCAGTTGTTCGAAAATATTTTCTTGATATCATAGATGAAATCGGTTGTCTTGTGAAAATTTAGCCAAAACGATTGGGCAGGCCTGCACTTTTTCGAAACATTTCTTCTGAAAATGCCTCTAAGTTGAAATCGGTGTATCAAAAAATGTGTTAAGTCATTTACGAATGCAAGTTTGGTTTTGCATCTAAACATGGTTTTTGAAACTTCATCCCCCCCCCCTTTATGGATGGTCCCAAACCAAGCTGTAGGACCTGGAAGTGAACCGAGTGGACCACATCCGGTCAAAATTCGTTCAGCCAAAGCCAAGAAAATCAAGTGCATATTTTTGAGCAACATCCCCACACACGCACAGGCATTTGTTCAGAATTTTAATCTGAGTCGATAAGTGTAAGTGAAGGTGGGTCACCGCCATATTGGATTGCAAGTTCCCACATCATGTTAGAACATGTTTGAGATTTGGGGAAATAAAAAAATGTAATTTGGTTATCCGGATTTGGTTATCGAGTCTGTATGCCTGTAATGTCTACTTTATAAACCATTTGTTCATTATTGTTGAATTCATATTTCGTTACTTTAATTTTTTTGTTTTTCCGTCACTATTTTTTCCTTTTTTCTTCTCCTTTCAGCTTGACTAAAAAATGTTTTCTGTTCCTTCTCTGGGTGTTAAAAATCAAGCATTTTTTTTGTTGATATAAAGAGTTTAACTTCAAAAATCTTGCAAACATTCTGGTTGTAGCCGTACTTGTTAAAAATGATACATATTTATCCTTAAAAATTAATAGTTTTTTATAATCTCTTCTCTCTAATTGTCTCGTTTCTCAAATTGGTTATTTCTTCTTCTTTCCCCCTTTTGTCTACCCCGCAGATGCCAGAATATTTTTCAGTTTAGACTTTGTAATTTTGCGTACAAAAACATGCGTAAAAGAGAGAGAGAGAGAGATAGATGGCACGAGCGCGTTTGAGCGGATGTTTGGATGGTAATTGAAATGTTTTTTTTGTTGGTGTAACAGATAAGTAAACACACTCTTACATACACTCACACGCTAGTAAAAGTAGTGCATTTTTTCGTTGCTTGCGCCAATTTGTTTGCTAAACTAGTAGAAAAAGCACTTGACAGCAAAAGTTGCGTGTGCGCGCGTGTGTATGTGTGTGCGTGACTTTGTTATTGTAGGAGGAGAAAAACAAATAAAAGAAAAGAAGTTTATAGAACAAAACAAAACCATGCGAAAGCAGAAAGTCCGTGAAATTAGTAATTAAGGATAACATTAGTAAAGCACTTTGTTGGTGTGGCTTTCGCAGGCTTTCGCCATCCGAAACAATTAAAGAAGGAAAAATTAAACTGGGAAGCGAGGAAACTAGTGTAAACGCATTTTCAGAGACCTAAGGAACAGAATGTAAGTTTTAAGAAAATACTGTTGTAAAGCCGCGTGTTCTTAAAAAGTAAGAAAAACATGCTAGAAGAAGAAAAATAGAAGGAATCATTTGAAAATCAAGCAAACACGTAGCAGTGGAAGAAAGTGGTGAAATAAAGCAAAAAAGTCGATATTAGATTTTGTATACTGGCTGTTGTTTGTTATCCGAAAGCAATAAAACGCGTTGATTTGATTTCTCTACTGTACTGTCTATTACGCTCCACGAAAACCGGAAATGATTTTCATTTGTATTTCAATTTGCCCCAAACTTTGTGGGGGCCTTCCCTATGACCAAAAAAGCTTTTTGGTGTCATTGTTTCACCCATACAAGTCTCCAAACAATGTTGGCTGCTGTCCATACAAAAATGGTACGTAAATATTCAAACAGCTGTAACTTTTGATTTGAATTATCTGATTATTGTGAGAAAAAATAGGTAATAAAAAATTACCGATTTTATTATTTATTTATTTTTACAATAACTCAATTTCCCAAAATACGTATTTTTTTATTTTCGTGTTTTTTACATGTTTTAGGGGACAAAACCCCGCAACTTTTGAGTTATAGAGAAGTATGGTCAAAAAATCTGCCTCCGAGTTATATTTTTTTGAAAAATAGTGATTTTTGGAAAAAAAATCTAAATTTCATGCAAAAAAAAAATGACTTATTTTTTTTACGTAGAATTGAATTTGCAATCGAAAAGTATTTTATAGATTTTTTGAAAGTTCTCAAGATATAGCCACCGAAACTTTGATTTTAACGAAATATTTTAAGTTTTTCGATTTTTTATTTAGGTGACCATGAGTGATTATTTCTGAAATTATTTTTTTTGAAAAGTTTAGAAAATTTGCTTAAAATTGATTAAGAGACATTGAAGAAAAAAAAACGACGACGACGTTTGGTTGCTCAGCTACAGCGGCTTTTGTCCCCTAAAACATATTTTTAAATCCTTGGATGGCCCACCTCTTACCCATACACATCTTTGTAGCATGGAAGGATTACGAGCAGATATCTTTCGATAATTCAATTGTCCGTATTTGAGAGTGTCCTAAATCTAACTCTACTTCGGTGTATGCCCATCCGTCTCTCTCATTTGTCATCTCAAGGCGCTCATACTTTCAAGAGTCTTTTTCATTTCACCAGATTGCTTACATCCATTTTGGGTACTGGAATCATTTCCTGTTCCACACACATATGAGCACATAGGGGTTTACCGCGCCCAGAATCGCGTTTCTTTGGACTGTTTCATATGCGGCCCAGTGACATCCTCATTAGGACTAGAGACCCTAAATAGGGAGACTGGTCTAAGCTTGCTAAATCGATCTGGCAACGTATGTTTTGAGCTTGGCAACACTGATAAGTTTTGCTGGGCGTAAAGGCAAATGCTCGTTTGGATACGTCAAACTCGCGTTTGTTTGGGTACGTCAAATTCACTTCGTCCAGTCTCCCTATTTAGGATCTCTAATTAGGACGTGAACCGATATACACTGAAAGAAAGGCGCATAGTAATGTCACATGTTTTACACATGAATCTGCCCCATTCGACTTCGCATGTGAATGTCATGTGTAAATCACATAGAAATTTTTCATTGCGGTACCGGCAAATTCAAGTGAAATTCTCATCAAAATGAAATGAAAAACACGTGAGATTCACATGTAATCACACATGATTATCACATGAAATTCTTTTGAAAATCGAATGGATAGCACGTCAAAATGCGTTTTTTTCAGTAGGTTAAAATATTTAATCAAAACAGCAATCTTTTTCAAAATTAGTATTTTATTTATCATATTGTATTGTATTTTTAATAACTATAACACAACAAAATCACATCTCGGCAATGCCGGCCGGATCGCACAAACATAAAAAAAAAATCAACAGGAATTCCCTTGCTTTACCGCATCGCCTCTTGCTGTTTCTCCGTCACTGGTCAATGGCCACAGGATATTCCTCCGAGCCCTTTTTGGACACTGTTTGCACTCGAAACTTTATCAAAATTCGATCCACTGCGGTCTTGATACTCCAGAACTCGATTTCCTGAAAACATGAAGAAAAACTTTTTAGCTAAGCATTTTTTTTATAACAATGAAAATGCTTACCGTGTTAAAAACGATTCCTCTTGAATTTTGTTTGTACAATATTAATTTTAACAAATTAAAACTTTTTGGCCTGAGGACGAGCTCCGCAAGTGCCTTTTTCTTTCTCGCCATCTTGCCTAATGAATTTCCGAGAAAAACTGCCCACTTGACTTTCAAATTCAAAACATACAGTTTTAACGTGGTTTCCACTTCACTATCATGGGAAAAGACTGATAGGGCCAATCCAAGAGAAATTCACTAGAATCCAACGTGAATACCATGCGATAAAAGAATGAAAAGGTTTTGGCTAGCAATCAGCTGGTTTCAAATGATTATCACGTCCATGTGGCATGTAAATCATGTTAGGGTCAAAGGAAAAGCATGCTGAATTACCGTGTTTATATTTCGAGCATCTCACGTGAAAAAACATTTGAATTTGCTATGTCAGTTTCTTTCAGTGTAGAGAAGCCGACCGTCATGACATGCTCTCCTTCACAGCCACACCTATGGGATGCCACTTCATTCCAAAGGTCTCTGCCTTACAAAAGGTTTACACAGTTTCTTGAACTCACGAAGATTAGTTGTCGCTCTCGTTGACTCCGGTAGCATGTTGAACAAGTTGTATCCTATGTAGAATAGCGAGTTCTGTGTGCACGATTTCTTAAAATTCAGCAATCTGATATCTCCTGCTTGCCTAGTAAAATGTCGATGAACGTCTCTTCCACACTGTACAGTTTTTGTCAAGTGTTGTGGTGCCAATCCGTTAACAACTTTAAAAATAAACACTAATGTACTATACTCCACACGTTGCCTAATCGACATCCACTGCAGAGAGTCAAGCATCAAAATTCTTGGTGTCAATCTGTCACATCTAAGTATCATCCTCATAGCTTTACTCTGTACGATCTGCATCCTCTTCCGTTGCTGGTTCGTGGCAAGAAACAGAATTGAAGCGCAGTAGTCAAAATGTGGTGCAATCAGCGTTTTGTAGACCATAATTTTGTTGTCAAACGATAGGTAGCGATTGATTCTGCAGAGGACACCCAACTTCCGAGCAGCTTTCCGAATAGTGTAGTCCACGTGTTCCGCAAAAGAGAGCTTTTCGTCCAACATTACACCAAGGTACTTGATGGCATTAACCCGCTCGACCAATTCACCGTCGACAGATATTGTACAGTTACTTTCACTCCTCCTTGTTGTCACTACCATGTATTTTGTTTTGCTGACGTTCAGTTTCAGCTTTTTCCATTTCAGCCAATCCGCGAACACTGCTAGCTCGTTATTCATGATCTCGTAGCACTCGTCTAGTTTGTCTCCAGCAACATATATCACGGTGTCGTCAGCAAACAGGTTAACACATGCCCGCCTAAGTGCTTTCGTCAGGTCGTTTATGTATAGGATAAACAGTAGTGGTCCCAGCACGCTCCCTTGTGGAACACCCAACTCTACTGCTTCTGCTTCTGATACTGAGTTGTTATACCGTGTAATTTGGGTTCTGTACTCCAGATAGCTTTAAAACCACCTCCAAACGTCCCCTTTAATCCTGTTTCGCCGCAACACTTCCAACAACTTCCGCCGATCAATAGTTTCAAAAGCACGTTTCAAGTCAACAAACACCGTTAGGATAAACTTATTGTTCTCGATAGACTGCTTCCACTTCAGCATCAACAGGTTAAGGGCTGATTCACACGAGTGCTGCTTTCTGAATCCTGATTGTTCCTCGATAAGTAATCCGGCCCGATCAACGTACTCCACCAGCTGCTCCCTTACAACCGTCTCCAAAACCTTCTCGTAGATTGGCAGCATGTTTATTGGTCTCCGGTCTTCTGCACGCGTCGAGTTCGGTACCTTCGGAATCGGCACCACCACAGATTTCTTCCATTCTTGAGGGAAAACACCCAGGTTCAATGAACTGTTGATAATATCGAGCAGCTTATCTCCTACAACATCCATAGCGTCCTCCAACACACGTTTCGAGATGTTCTCGACTCCTGCACAGTTTTTCATCGCTGCTACAATCTTTCGAAGCTTTTCCATAGAAATGGGTTGGAACTGGCTGAATTCCGAGATGTCCAGCGTACGCACAGTGGGTAACGGGTCTTGCTGAGGTTGATTCACAGTCGGGATGGAATCGTGTATCTCCTTCACACTCTTGATGAAGTAATGGTTCAGTCTGTTCGCCGTCTCTTCATCGCTGCACGGCTCAGTTTTGTCGTCGAAGATAATTTCCTTTTCGGGCGTTCCTCCAGGTTTTATCAAATCTTTTAAACATCTCCATAACTTCTTTGAATCTCCACTGCAGCTCTGAATCTCTTGCTGAACCGAACTATTTTTCGCTTTTTGCAGCTCTCGCACGTACTCATTCCGGAATTGTTTGTACCGTTCCCAGTGTTCCGCGCAGTTCGTTGTCTTGAAAATTTTGTATGCTTCGTCTCGCTTTAGTTTCACCGCTTGTAAGTGTGGAGTAAACCACCGTTTGGTGTCTGCTGAGCGTCGCATACGTGTTTCCGTAAGTTGTCCTACTGCTGTTGCTAGAGCTCTGCTAAACTGCTGTGCTTTTTCATCCACCGGCAAATTGTTTCTCCACAGGGTCTCATCACACAATAAAGTGTTTTGCAGCCGTCCCTTAGAATACTTTCTCCAGCATGTGTACTCCGTTTTCTTCTCCGGCATGTTTATTTTACAAACTCCTTCCACGTTGATTCCCAATGTCTCGTGATCTGTAATTCTCCAATCTGCTAGTACTTTTACAGTACAGTCTTCAACGTTTGCAAACACCAAGTCAATAGTAGTGCGGCTTCTGACACTGATCCGAGTGTGTTTCAATACTTTTTGCTCTAGTCCAACTGCATCCGCAATGTTTTTCAGGTCCCTTGAGTAGCCTTCGTTATTCCAGCAGATATTGAAATCACCACTTATCACATTCGTTTTGTCATCCGCCATAACTTGTTGAAGCCAGTTTTCAAAGCTGTCCAAGAAATCCCTGTCGCTGCTGCTAGGTGAATGATACACTCCTCCAAAAATACCGTTGAATTGTTGATGGTGAATCTCTATCGCCAGCATCCAATTATCCCCCGCAGTCTGGTTCGAAACAGTTGTCGCTCGTAGGCGATCGCCAACAAACATTGTCACTCCTCCAGTGTGAGATGATCGCGAGAGACAGTTTATCATGTTGTACTTCCGAATGTTGTAGTTCTCCAGATGGTGCGATGCTGTCAGGTGCGTTTCCGTCAGGATAACAACCTTTGGCTCTAGTTTCTCTACAAGATGCACCAGCTCATCAAAGTGCGACGATATTCCAGCAATGTTCATACTGATGACTTCCGGTTTCTCTGGTTGCTACAGCGTGAAATCGACTTATTTTTCTCGTCGTTTTTTGAACCTCAAGTAAACAGGACAGTCGACACTCCAGGCAGCATGGTCAACGGCAATATCCAGCTTCTGTTCTACACGGAACTTTTCACAGTTGATACATTTTTCTTGGGTCGCTTTACACTCCTTCACGCGATGATTTTCGCTGCAAATCGGGCATATCTCACTTTCCACTTTGCAATCAGCACCTTTATGATTGAATCCACAGCACTTGAAACAACGCAGAACGTCCACACCGTCGAAAAAACGGCAACGGTCCCATCCAACGTTGAGTTTTTCCAGCTCCATCACCTTAAAGAATGTCGCAGCGTCCAGTTCCACAATCGCAGAGTACTGGGTTGCCTTGGGTTGCTCAGGAACTTCCGCAGTTTGAAGTGCTTGAGACCTTGAAAGACGTCATTCTGGCTGACCAGCGTTTCCTGTAGTTCCTCTTCCTCATACTCCTCATTCATTCCAACTATTTTGATTGT
Organism: Culex pipiens pallens; assembly: GCF_016801865.2. Classification (NCBI taxonomy): domain Eukaryota; kingdom Metazoa; phylum Arthropoda; class Insecta; order Diptera; family Culicidae; genus Culex; species Culex pipiens. Next base: position 115,925,007 of record NC_068937.1, read on the forward strand.
AGGTTTAATGCTTTCTCGTACAGACACGTCAAATTTATCTCCCATTGCCTTCTTGACACTCTCCTTCAGCTGTTTCGACGATCCTTCATCCTTCAAAACTACCATTACCGCTCCATCTTTGCCTTGAATCACGCGACTGACGTTCAAATTTTTCGGGTTCACTTTCTTTTTCAGCTCTTCCCTTGTGCTTCCGGCTTCCGTACCCTGCTTAGGCTTGATAACGATAACCGGCTCCGGTTTCTTGTACTGCTTTGGGGCTGTCGGCTCTGCTTCATCTGGTGGTTTCGCTGCTTTTTGCTTTCCGCGCCCATTTTTGGTCACTTCCGCAAACGACAACGTTGATTTGGGTGTCTCCTCAACGTTTGCAACATTAGACACTGGCGTTTCCGGTTTATTTTTCTTGGTTTCTGATCGAAGAACTCGTCCATTTTGCTCCTTATTATCTTTTTGCACTGTCACATTAGAGTTATTTTTCACTAATTCACTTTTAACAATTTTTCGCACTTTTTGTTCAAAGTTTTTTACCAATTCGACGACACACGCGAGATCATTTAATTTGTTGACAATTTCATCTAATGTTTTATTACAGTGTCCAGCATCGTACTCATACCCGTGCAATGCATAACACGCATCACACACAAAGACTGCGTTGTGGATCTTTCTCAGCTGATCGATCTCCACCGCGGTAGCACCGGGCAAGCAGTTTGTGTGTATTTCGAGTCTACAGTGACCGAAACATTCTAACGTCTCGTCTTCTTCTGTGATGGCCTATCTACAATCACTTAGCTTAGAAAATTTCACTTAGCTTAGGAATTTGAATCAATGGAAATGAATCTGAGTTTCTACAATGGAAAAGTAATCAAATTAGAAACTGACGTTTGGTTTGGAAAATTTCAAAATCTACGGTAAGTTGACGTTTCCATATCAAAGGTAAACAAACAACTGCATAGCAACGTATATCAGCCCAGCAAGTTTTCTAAGTTGATTGTGGATGACGAACGTAAGTTGCAGACTTTCCTAAGTAACTACTTTACTTAGATGTTCTAAGCTAAGTGATTGTAGATAGGCCATGATCGGTTTCGCACACTGCGCGCAAGGCTGCATGTGTGTATCACCGTCTTTGACCATTTCTACTAGAGACCCTAAATAGGGAGACTGGTCTAAGCTTGCTAAATCGATCTGGCAACGTATGTTTTGAGCTTGGCAACACTGATAAGTTTTGCTGGGCGTAAAGGCAAATGCTCGTTTGGATACGTCAAACTCGCGTTTGTTTGGGTACGTCAAATTCACTTCGTCCAGTCTCCCTATTTAGGATCTCTAATTTCTACTGGTCTGGGCACTTGCCCGTGTAGAACAAACAAAAAACAAATGCAACAAGGGTACTTAGCTTCGAAACAGAGGCAGGATTAAAACTCGACGAAAAAATCAGTCTTCTGTTGCAAATCAGGACTGCACTCCAATGTTAGCTCACTGCACAGATCTTTCCTCGTCAACACAAAAATTTTGATGGAAAAACACTAGTTTTAACACCCTTTAAATTTAATTTTCCAGCCCGCTCATTTGAGACACAAACAACGGACACTCCGGCTACGTAACTAAATGTATATAAAAAATCTCGAAAATAAAATAAATACGTATTTTGGGAAATTGAGTTTTTGTGAAAAAAATATTGATAAAAAATCTGCATGTTTTTTCCGCTTGCATTTGAAAAAGTCTTATTAATACTTCAATTTTCGTTTAGACCGTGTTTTAATTAAAGAACCTTAGTCTGAGAATATTTTTATCGGAATCCTCGGGAAATTTCACGTAACATACTCATAATATAAAAAAAAATGTATAAAAATAGAAATAACAGGGCATGGTCTAAACATTTGAATGAAAGAAGAGTTTTAAAGTGTATTTTACACCTGCCCAGTTGTTTTGCAATCTTTAGTTTTCAAAAACTTTTGTGGTGCTGTACATTGGAATTCCACAAAAATTGAAAATATTTTTTATCGATTCCAGACATGCTAAATATGTTGTTAAACGCAGGAAAATGCACTTCTATTGTTTTCAATTTGTTAGTCTTCTATTTGAGCAGTTCTCTTCGAAATCGATCTTTTTTTTAATATTAATTTTTGTATTTTTTAATCCGGCTGAAACTTTTTTGGTGCCTTCGGTATGCCCAAAGAAGCCATTTTGCATCATTAGTTTGTCCATATAATTTTCCATGCAAATTTGGCAGCTGTCCATACAAAAATGATATATGAAAATTCAAAAATCTGTATCTATTGATGGAATTTTTTGATCGATTTGATGTCTTCGGGAAAGTTGTAGGTATGGATAAGGACTACACTGAAAAAAATGATACACGATAAAATAAAATTTGGTAATTTTTATTTAATTTTTTGTCACTAAAACTTGATTTGCAAAAAAAACAACACTATTTTTATTTTTATTATATTTTTTGATATGTTTTAGGGGACATAAAATGCCAACTTTTCAGAAATTTCCAGGTTGAGCAAAAAATCTTTGACCGAGTTCTAATCTAATCTAATCTAATCGAACACAGGCGCAGCCAGTCCGAAGAAAAAAACCGGGAAGAACTTATGGTTAGATTAAGCCTCAAGTTCCTTCTTGTCATTATTAATGATTGCAGTACTTTCGAGAACCCCCGAAGTGTATTACACTCATTAAAGCGGCCCGGCCTACTGCGTTAACCGCATGAGACAGATTCTATGAACGGATCCCACATTTCATAGAACCATCAGGGGAAGAAGAAGAAGCCGGGGACATACCGTACCAACCGGTTCGAGTTATTTATAGATTATAATGGTGTGTGGTGTGTAGGGGAATCGTTGGGGAAGGGATTTTTGTATTATATATTAGATGACCTTGTGACATTATTTCACCACTACGGATTAATTCACTCAAGGGGTATTAATCCCTTGATGGCCAAATGGCTAGAGCATCCGACTTCCAATCCAAAGGTGTGAGTTCGAATCTCACCCTGATTCTATGCGTTTTTGTTCATATTCAAAGTTCATTTACAGTCGAATAATTTCAAGGAGACCGGTCGGGAATCGAACTCTGAACCTTCCACTTATGAGGCAGAAGCCGTAGCCATTAATCCACGGGCAGGTCTGCAAAAAATCTTTGACCGAGTTATGAATATTCGAATCAACACTATTTTTTTTTAAATCGAAATATTGGTCGCAAAAATTTTTCAACTTCATTTTTCGATGTATAATCAAATTTGCAATCAAAAAGTACTTTGGTGAAATTTTCATAAAGTGCACCGTTTTCAAGTTATAGCCATTTTTAGGTAACTTTTTTGAAAATAGTCGCAGTTTTCCATTTTTTTTAAATTAGTGCACATGTTTGTCCACTTTTGAAAAAATATTTTTGAAAAGCTGAGAAAATTCTCTATATTTTGCTTTTTTGAACTTTGTTGATACGACCTATAGTTGCTGAGATATTGCCATGCAAAGGCTTAAAAAGCAGAAAAATTGATGTTTTCAAAGTAAACAAAAATTTAGATTTTTACTAAAACTGCGATTTTTCTTTAACTTTTATATGGCACTACAAAATAATTATGAATTTATGAAAATCCATGCGAAACAAATTGCAAATTTTTTTTATGAAGCATTATCAGATTTTTGTATTTTCAACTTTTAAATTGTCTGGAATATTTTGAATATTCAAATTAGATGGATACCTACATAAAAAAACAATATTGAATTCTTGCTGGTTACAATTTCATTCTCATTTGAAAACTGAATAAAAGAAACATTGACTTTATATCTGACGCTTTCGGAAAAATACAAGCCAAGCCAAAACTAGTTTCAATATCGTTGGCAGCTTCGTTTCACGTGTTGCTTATCTCGTTATCTTAATTGTAGGTCCACTCGAACCTGTTGGCGTTGTTCCAAAACGTACGATTTGAAGAAAGAATCCACAAAACTTGACGCTGCTGATAGTGAAGCCAGCTGATCGTACACTGTAGATTAGGGTTCATTGCACTCGATTTGCTTGTAGAGACTAATCTAAACCGACCAACAAATGATCATTCGAATGGACTTGTGAGAACGTAATGAATTGTGTGATTTTAGAAAACAACTATTTATTGCACTTTAAAGCTGTGGCAACCCAGCGATCACGGTCGATTCGATGCCCAAATGGTTCGACCCGCGCAGCATCTTGAAGAAGCCCTTGTCGCCCCACGTGTCACCGTACGAGTTGGCGATCAGCCAGTACGGGGTGCCGTTCTCCGTTCCCCATCCTACGATTCGGATGGCGTGCATTCCGACCTTTTTGCCGACCACGTGTTTGTAAACTCCACTGTGGTAGAAATAGAAATCTTCGAACACTTCGAAACCGGTGGCAACCGGTCCGTTGGTCATGATCTCCAGCTGGATCATCCGGGCGTTATTTGGAATTTTGTAAGCGGTTGCACCGAAGAACTTGTCCTTGCGGTACTTGCGATCGTACCCATTGATGCAATGGTGGAGACACTTCGGGTTCTTCTTCTCGTGATGACAACCCACGAACGGGTACGAGCAAGGTTCAAACGGGTACGGCTTGCAACCCTCGGACGAGTTGTACGGTGCTCCGCTAACCAACCCCGCGTCGACCCAGTACTGGAAGGCCGTTCCGTCCAGGAAGCCACCATTACACCCATTGCCACAGTCCTTGCAGCAACCCATCAAATCTTCCGTGGCCAGTTCCAGGTTGACCTCACCATCCGAGTGGATGCACAACCGATCGGACATAACACTCACGGTGGCCACTGCCCAGCACGATCCACACGTGCCCTGGTTCCGGACCGAGTGGATCGACTGACAGAACGGCCACTTTTCTCGCGCATCAAACCGGTCTGGAATCACTACCTCGTCCAGACTGCTCGCGTGCAGCCGTTTCGACGGAAGGGTAAAGTCCAGCGGACTCTCGTAGATGCCCTTGATCGAGCGGAACTCCCCGAAGCGGATTCCACCCCGGAACGCGGTGTCCGGGGTCCAGGTTTTGGCCCGGGCCAGCACCTGCTCCAGGAAGCTGTCGTTGAACGGCGGTCGTCCAGGCGGGAACTTAACGTAACGGTAACGCAGATGACCAAACAGGACCAGGTTGTCCAGGCCATGATCGCAGGAATTAAAGTGTGATCGCGGGCAGGTTGAAATCTAGACTGAGGATTGCGATCGAATGATTCGAATAGCGGCAGGTTGATAACGAAATTAGCGAAGATCAGCACATTTCGGTAAGAGGTAAGTGCACCATGAAGACTGATAAGAAGACAAGGAATGAAACTGGGACGAAAGCAAAAGCAATTTCTCTCGTTCAAACACATTTATTTATTAACAAAAACAATCAACAACATTTTACTAAGAGTACCACAACGATCAACCACCTTCAAACCTCCGGAAATCTCATATCCGTCTTGGCCAAATGTCGCTCCGACCAAACCCGAATCCGTTCCTTAATCTCGTCCGTCAGTTCGCTCCCGGATCCGTTGACCTGGCCCTTGCGGATAAAGTCCTGCGCCTTGGAGTTTAAAATTCCGGCCGCCTTCAGTTCTTCTCCGTTTACGGAGGTGTTATTTTTGAAGTTTCGAATGCTCAAGTGATCGACCAGCGTGGCCACCTGCTCGTCGGAGAGGTCGGGTTTGCCCAGGAAGGCGCCCACCTTGCGGATCGTGGCCGGTAAGTCCTTGTTCATGTCCTCGTAGAACATAAAAAGCACGTTCGGAAGTGAGCGTGCCTGCCAGCCTTCGCGCAGGTGGGACCAGTACGGTGACCAGGGAGCTGGGGGAAGAGAGCACAAGTTATAAAGTGGTAAAAGTTTTAAATGGAGGTTAAAAATACCATGCGTCTCCATCAATCTTTCAGTAATAAATATAACGTTTCATGGAGACGCAGGGTGTTTTGAAGCTTTTTAAAGACATCACCTGAAAGACAATACAATCTCAACAATCAATATTTTTTGTTTTAGTGTGTTCAATTTATTGATAATAGTTTTTTTTCTGTTTATCATTCAGATCCAAGAACAAGATAACCAAGTAATTTTAGAATTAAAAAGTGCTGTACTTCAAACTCTAATCAAATGGTGTACTAGCAGCAAAACTTGATTTTTTCAGCACTCGTCGTATTTATTCTACTCGGTTAACCCACGGTTACGACACGACTGTCATCCACATACAAAGCGAGTGAAGTCAAAATCGAACCAAGATCGAATCAAGTTTTAAGCGCGTGGCATTTGAAAAGGTCGTATGCGGACATAAATTACATAAGTAAAAACTTTTTTCAGTTTTTGTTTTGCTTTAGAAAGATTTATATTAAATCTCAAATTTGAACTAGGGGAACAGCATATAATTCCATCGAGAACCTAATGTTGGCATATCAGCACTTTGGTGTTCAGTTACAGCTAGTTTAAAGCATTTTCGACAGAAATTTAGTTAGTATTTTGAAGGCGTAATTCATTTTAATACAAAAAAAGCTATCCACTTAACGACCCCAGGGTCTTTTGTGTGCTCTGTTGTAAGTGTCTGCGCATTTCTAGGCGTCCGAAGGTTATGTGTGGTAAGTCACCCAAAACTTATTTTACGCAAATGGATCGACGTTTTACTTCCCCATCCGATAGACGGCCAGGAGGATAAGGCGGGAATCGAACCCGCGCCCCATAGCAACTTAGGGATCATTTTAATACAACGGACAGGAAATATCAAACAAATTTTATTTTGTTTCTCTCGAACGGCCAAGTAGAACTTTGTTTTATTGTTTTAATAAATTTTAAATGTGAAAAAAACGTAATGCTTGTAATTATCTCGCATATATATGCAAAAAAAAGTAAAAACCGAGGTAGAAACTAACACAAAAACATAACTTGGATAAAAAATATGTATTTATTTCATACGACCATTTCAAAAAACATACGTAAACAATATTGACAGCGCCTCTGGTGGGGACTTCAGGAAACTGAATGCATGTCAGATCCCAGGGTTAACCTCGTTGAATCAGGGGGAGAGGGGGTAATATGCACCCCCTAAGGGAAAACTGTGTTTTCTCAACCATTATAGCATTACTGTGGAAGAATTTTTTTCGATGTTCTTAAACAACTCAAGGGGTTGGAAACTCTTAGAGCTATAATTATTATGTTACCCAGTATATCAAAATATATGTTAGTATACTTATTATTTCCTTTACATATTTCCAGTATACTTACCAATATACTGAGAGTATCTTAATATACTAACCGTTTATTGCTTTTCGGTTAGTATACTAACAAGTATACTGGAATATCGTTAGTATACTCAGTATTCCTAAGTAATATTAGAGTTCCCAGCCCCTTGAAACAACTATTATTCTTCGTCATCCATGTGAAAAAAGTCTTAAAACATCTCAAAACTGTTCAAAAATATTCAATTTCTAAAAAAAATGATTCATTTCAAACAACCATGCGGGGCAAAATGCACCACAACATTGGGGCAAAATGCACCGGGTAAGAGCAGTTTTCACTAGTCACCACTAGATGACACCGCTGTTTTTACAAAGGAGCTTCACAGTGATGCATTTTGCCCCGACCACGCTTTTTGCAGAAAATTTAATTCGCGATTAAAAGCTCAAAAATTCCGACAGATGGCGCAAAGCGTCGAAGAATGACGATTCAAATTTTCGCTTTTCGGTTACATAGGAATGCAAATTTAAAATTGAATTTACAGCTCTTAGAACAACTTTTGAGAAAAAATTCAAGTAGTACGAATGTAAACTTTTTGCCCTCTATAAATTAACGCAATAAAAAAAATTTTGAAAAAAAATAATTTTTAAAAAATAATATTGTTTAAAATGATAGAGCAACAAAAGTTAACAATGTATCAGCTCGAATTTTTGCTCAAATGTTGTTTTGAACGCTGGAATTTAACAAAACAGAATTTGCATATATAACCTCAAAGGGCGGAAATTTCAATCGACATTCTTCGCTCTGTTCTGCTACTCAACACTAGGTGTCGCATGGCGTTTGGCTCTTGAACGGCAATTGAGAGATTCGACAGAAACGTGCACGCATCCTGGTGGCGAGTAGAAGCACTACGCAACGATGTTCGGAATGACAGCGTGCTTGGAAATATTTTTTTTTTGCAGTTTTTGATTTTTATTTCCTTCAAATATTTTTTAACGTCGATGAAAGTTATTGTAAAGTGTGGCAATCGCATAAACGAATCGAATGATGTATAAATCATAGGGGCTGAGTTAATTTTTCATGTTTTTTCCTCAAATTTACCAAAAAGATCTTTTGAAAAATTGATTTAAATATGATTTATTTAATTGATAATGCTCCTTATGTGTGTATTATTGATAGAACAAACTATTAGAGTCATATTACAGCATAATTACAATCATTTTCTCAAAAAATTGCCAGTTATTCGAATTTTTCCAAAAAATTCCAAAAAATCACCAAAATGCATTTTTAAGGTCAATATTTTGGTCAAAGGGGAAGAAAAGTAAAGTTTAAACACTTTTTCATAACATTTCATCATTACTTTTAACTTTTGCAACATTTAACTCAAGTTATCCAAAATATCGATCATCTTTTTAGAAAAATCGTTTAAACAAAATACCAGTCACAATTAATCACTACAAATCACCACGCATTATGATCGTTAGCGAAATTGCCACACTTTGCAATACCCCACTTTTCTGAAAATGCTTGATTTTTCATCATAAACGCGATTTTTTCCTAAAAACTGCTCAAACTGTATGGGGCCTGTCATTCCGAACACCGCTGAAACAACAGCGAACCTAGCGGAAAAAACGTCGTCGAATTCTTCAATTAAAGATGCATTTTTTGATGTTTTTGGACTCATCTATTTACAGAATAACGAAGATTATGGCAAAAAATATATACCTCAACACTTACAATAACAATGAATCCTTTTTTAATCGTCCAAAAATCATAGTGAAAATTCAATAAAAATTAGATGAAAACACAACATTTTAAAATTTTGCAAATAACTTAAGCTGTTTTTATACCATGATTTTTCCAGCATTGTTTAGCAGTGTTAAGCTTCCAATTTATATGATTTTTTACTCGAAAAATTCTTCCAAATACCGTTAAAAACAGGGGGTGCATTTTGCCCCGGGGGTGCATATAACCCCCTCTCCCCCTATTTTCGAAATATATCAAAAAATCTCAACCATTTGATACCCATATTGCAAAAAACTGAAATTTTCAGTATTTTTTAACGAAAATACGTAATTTTGTGAAAATTTTGAGTATTTTTTTATTATAACTTTCGAAATGTTTGAAAAAGTCCTGATCATTTCATATACAGTACTTGTTCGGTAACTGGGCTGAGAACGTAGCCCAGTCACCGAATGCTACTCGCTAACTGGGCTGAACCAAAAATAACGAGGGGACCACCGATGCATAATATTTTCCTGATGAAATATAAAAAAATAAGTTAATCAAATTTATTTGCAATGCTTACTTTTCATTTTTTTTTTCAATAGTAAATTGAAATTAAATAAAGGTTTGAAAAGTATTATTGCATCCATTTACCCCTCGGTCATTTCGGTTTGTTTTGACGTTTGTCTGCTTTTTTACTGGGCTACGGCCCAGTTATCGAGCGCCCAGTTAAAAAGCGGCCCAGTTAAACATCCCCCAGTTACCGAACAAGTACTGTTAACTGCCCCTGATCGCATAAATGTCCCATATGCATTTTCATCGTTTTTGAGTTAATGATGCAGTTTGGTTCAAAATCGTGTGCCCTTTCAGAAAAGCCTATAACATCCAGTACTTTGTTCTAGAATTCAGGAGGAAATCCAGTTTTTTTCGCGAAAACTTAACACGTAGCCTTATGTGTGGGACAAACTTCAAGTGCGTTTTTCTCAGCTTGATGTTTTTGCATATGGGACATTTATGCGAACATGGGCAGTGTATTGCTATAACAATAATTTTGAGTATTTTTCTAAAAACATTGCATTTTAAAAATACAGGAAAAAACGTATTTTTATGAAAAAAATCATGTAAATTGAAATGGATAGCTGATATCCCGATTCCGAATCCCTATAACTTTATAAAGTTTGGACGATTTTTCATAGTATTATAGTCAATGTCTCTCATAAAGCCCAAATCCCATAAGCTTTGTGCTTCAATTAAGCACTGGGGCGATCTTAACTGAGGCTGCTGAACGAATCAAAACCGGGGCATGACTGTATGTATTTTTCCGATCTGTGGTTCCAAAATTCAAAATATACAAAAAATTGTTAGTGATCTATTTGATTCAAAATACAAACATAAATGATGTTTAAATAGTTTACAATCAATTGAGTGAGTTTTGCAATGTATGTTTTAATTTTCAGCGCGCTTTTTTGTTCCCTAAAACATACCAGAAAATTAAAAAAAAATGAATCTTGGGTGAGATTTCTTTTCCAAAAAACACATATGCTATTTATTAGATATTTTTAGTTTCTCCTCATCCTCATAAAACAGTGTTCCAAGGAGTCCGTTTGTCTGTGTAAGGAAGAAGTTCGTCGTTCGGTCGCTCTTCGATAATAATCATTTTCGACGTGTTTTCAGTAGATTTATAAGTTTTCGTTGAAACGAAACGATTAAAACAGACATAAAGAAGAGAAATTTAATGAAATCTAGTGCAAATTGCAGAGAATTTTTAAGATTTTCTGCATTTTAAAGCAATATTTTCTTCTTCCTATTTATGTTGTTATTGTGCTTCTTGCAGCGCAATGCTTTCCTTGTCACATTGTGTTCAAACGTCAGTTTTGCTGCGTGGGCATGTCTCTTCTCTCACGCTGTCACCTCTCGGAAATATGAGTGCTTGTTTTGATTGTGGTACAGTAAAGCTAGAATTTTGCCAACGGTTTTCTGGGAACTGCAAAGGTTCTTCTAGACTATTTTTTCCCTTGTTTTGACAAGATTTGGATTATCATCCGCATTGTGTTCGGGAGTTTTCGGTAACTGCGCTTCTTAGCAACAGTGAACATGTTTCGGTCGTTTCACGTGAATTCGCCGTCGTCGTTTGAGCTGTTTCGTTGTATGATGGCATATTGTGAACTTGCGTCGCGTACGGAAAGTTTCGCTATCGGGCATTACATCTGGGCGAGGAAACGGCGCTGGATATGCAACATTTTTTAAACTGGACCTGGAAATCATCACCATTTAAGAAAGACAGCAGTTGCTTCGGAAATTTGGTGAGATCAGTCCATATCGGACTTTTTGATAACTGATATATTCTTGCTTGCTACTTACTAAATACACGCCAGTCCCAGTTTCGCCTGACGTTTAAAGTTTAAGCGGGGCCGGGCAATGCCCAGTGACCTCGGAATTGGACCGCAAGGAGCTCTGTAATTCTGAAATGGGTCACTGGAAGCAGCGCAAGGGCTGACACCACCTAATGCCCGGGACTGAGATAAGCTGAATCAGCATAACCAAGTCTGATACAAACTATGCTTTCCCATAATTTCGCTGCCGGCCAGCGGTTATTGGATTGGACCACACACACACATCCTTATAAAAAAGTGTTCCAATTTTGAGGATTTTGCACAAACCCTCAACTGTTCCAAATTTGAGGAAGTTTTTTTAAACAAGATATAAAAATAAAATTTAAAAAAAAGGTTGGGGTTTGGCTACAGTTTTTTTAACATTGAATGAAACAATTTATATCAAAAATCCCATAATATTTATCATGTTCGGTTGACTAGGAAAGCTAAAATGTTACACGGAGAAAATTGTTCTCAAAATCGTGAACATGCGTTCATGAAATTTGGAACCACGAACGTAGTGTTGACATTCCATGCCACGTTTTTTTAAAAATGATCTAACTCAATAACACAAGTCAAACTTACTCAGATCCTTTTCAAAGTAGTTGTAGAACGTTTCAAAATCGCCGACGTATCCTTGCGTGCGGTACAATTTGTTCAGATGATAGTAAGACACAACCACATCGGACGGATTTCTAGCAACGTAAATGACCTAAAATTATTCAATTCAATGAGCAAAATTTAGAAGCTTGTAAATGTTGCGATTAGTTTGATACTTTAGCTTGGACGTGAAAAATGCTCGGTGGCAGCAGTGAAATGGGGAAATGTGTCTTGATGAATCGCTGGCCGGTCAACGAGTTCAGATAGTCGTACGCTGGTTTGGAGGCTGCCTCGATGATCTCACGGTGCTCGGGACACGTGGCTTCCGCTAGAAATTGCTTCTTCACCTCATCGTGCATGTAGATGTGGAATCTGTAAATTTTATTATTTTTATTATTAAGTTTAATTAATTGCAATTCTGTCTTACTCAAAAAATGGGAATCGTTTCGTCAGTTTTTCCTTGCCAGCAGCCTCAAAGTCCAGGTCGTTGCAAATCAGCCAAAGCATCTCTTGAGTCCAAGTTGTACCCGATCGGGGGTACGTGCAAATCTATATTTTTTTGTAATTGTTTTATTGATCCAGATAGGAAATATCAGTCAACTCACCCAAACATCATCGGGTCTGGCTTGAAAGTTGTAGAAATTTTCGGCACAATTTAAAAACTTGCTGGGAAAGAACCATTTCTCATCGCCAGCTTGCACGAAGCCAGTTTTCTCACCTTAAACAATTATTTATACTAAATTTCTCGTCTAGTTATAAACACACACAATTTTACCATGAAAGTGCTCCAAAAGTTGCGAATTGAGCGGTTCCTCCACGAACTTTACACTAAAGGGAAACTTTTCCTCGCCTTTGTTATTGTTGAACTCCATCGTCCCCGCGAGAGGAATGTGCAAAGTCAGGCCTGTGCAGAGTCACTGTTCAAACCGTGTGTGTTCACGACGACCGTGCTGATCGACGGTTAAGCCAACATTGGTCCACCCAAGCCTCTCATTATTATGTGAATTCGGTGGTGTTGTTGATCGGCGTCGTCGTCGTCGTCGTTGTCCCACTTTACGCGCGTCCACGTGAAGAGTTGCGGGGTAAAGCATCCGAAATCGATCATTTAAAATTATTAAATCGTCATTTATTTTTTAAGGATTCTTAGGTAAATTAGAAAAAGCTATTTGTTTGGTAAATAAAAACCCAAGTTAAGATGAAATCCTAAGCTGATGAAAACAGCAAACAATTTACAATAATATTATTCTTATTTTTAAAAACAATTTGTCCAACAACTGCCCTTTGCCCCACACCCGAAAACAGAGCCAGATAAGCGTACGGGCCGAAAACTCACGCAACGCGAAAGGAGAGAGTTTTGGTAAAAGTCGAGTCAAGTTGCCGTCTCGGGCCCATCATTTTTCGGCACTCGATCCACGCGCCTTTTCGCGTCTGGTTGAAGCTAGTGACTGGTTCAAGTGGTAGATTACGGACTCATGAACACTAGAATACCCACCAATTTGATGTTTTGAATGGTGAAACCGGAACTAAAAATGGTTGAATATTCGGAGTGAAGCGGATTTTCATTAATTTATTTTAAATCATAGCTGAGTAATAATTTTGAAGCAACCTCAAAATTCATTTGTTTTTATTTGGCCGAAAATGATTGAGGCAAAGCAATGTTCCTAAAACCAGTTTTCACCAACTAAAATTTAGATCTCTTTCTCCGGTCTTGAAAACTGAATCATATTTTTGATGTTTAAATTTAAGCATAACAAAAACAATTCGTTGAATTTTTCATAACCGAAGTAAAATTCTTGAATGCTTCAAGCCAACTTGAAACAGACAAGCACTACTGAGTATTCACTAACAGAGAATATTGCTAATAACTCGTATCGTAGATTTCCAGGTATGAATAAGTCTAATGCATTTTTATTTGAAGTTTATGTCCCTCGACTCTCAATCAAGGATGAATGTAAAGTTAGCAAAGGAATTGGGTACTAAAGCCCTATGTAAATTTTTATGTACAACGGTAAAAAACACGATCAAAAACCATTTCTGATCACTTTTTTTCATTTTAATGCAAAAAAATAATAATGACAAGACAACATTTTTTCGATGGATCAACTATGGTCCCCTTGAAACGAGCTGTCAAGTAGGAGCTTTTCTGCCAAGAAGGACCGCGAGGTTAATTTTTCAAAATTGATTTAAAAATCCATTTTAAACTCTTTGTGGTCGTACAAACGGTCATTGTACTCAGAAAAATAAGCTTTATCACTGTAAACAATAATATTAGAAATCTAAGCTTCATTTTAGGACCCAATTCAATTGAACTTTCAGACCTTGATCCCAACAGGGTCGAATTATTTTTCCCCAAATTTTGATAGATAATCAGTGGGTTGACGCCTTTCTCACATTTAAAGGGTGCTATCCAAAATGCAAAAAGTGCGTAAATAACACTTAAGTGCTTACAACTTTTGATAGAGTTGTCAGATCTTTAATGTTTTGGACGCGTTGGAAAACTCTTTTGAATACCTATCCAGAGATCCGGATCCGGACAACGTTTTCATCAACATATTTGAGATCCGGCCTCCAAAAAGCGTATAAATAACACTTAAGTGCTTATAACTTTTGATAAATTTATCAGATCTTCAATGTCTTGGACACGTTGGAAAGGTCTTTTCTTACAAAAACCACCCTTTTTACAATCTTCCGGACTTTTGTTAAAATCGTTTTCTTAGCACAACTTTTGATGTACTTAACTAAACTGCATTATTTTAAATAGCGACTTATGGGACCCCAAGACGGATCGAATGACGCCAAAACGGACAAAATCGGTTCAGCCAATGTCGAGATAATCGAGTGACATTTTTTGATCAACATCCCACCACACACACAGACATTTGCTCAGAATTTGATTCTGAGTCGATAGGTATACATGAAGGTGGGTCTAAGAGGTCTAATTGAGAAGTTCATTTTTCGTGTGATTTTATAGCCTTTCCTCAGTAACGTGAGAAAGGCAAAAAAATGCGTTGAAATAATTCCTGATTTTCTCAATTCCTCAAATGTTTTTTTTGTGGTTTTGAACAAGCTGCTTTGACGTTTAGCATTGATTCAACAAAAATCATGATTTTCAAATCAACAAAACGTTTTGTTGATTCAAATATGCCATATTTTTCTGCGTTTATAAACTTTGGAGAAGATGTTTTTTTTTTAATAATTGGACCATGTGCAGGCATTTTTGTTAGCTAGTGTTATCAGTTAATGAATTCCACGCCAAATTGACCGAATAATTACAATTCTGAGCTAGATTGTTTTGTTCAAAAAACCTATTTTTTGTTATTTTTCTATAAATATTGAGCTACAGTCCAGACTCGATTATCCGAAGCCTCAATTATACACCCAAACGAAAAATATATCTCAAAATCTGCAACAGTGAATTTGCTGCAGAAAATGTTATATTTTATTACATTTTTTGCAGCAAGCCCATAGATCATTTTTGCCCGCGCGTAAACACGTCAGCGATCTGCAGTTCTCACCAACACATAGAATGCTGGCGCGTCCCCGAGCAACAATCTAGAGAGAACATTATGTTCGCGCTCTGTCCCTCACCAATCATCCAGCGTCCATGGGGCGGTGGTAGCGTGTCGGATCAGCAACCTAGAAGTTGATGGTTCAATCCTCGTTCTGTTAGGGTGTTTTTTTCTGCAATACAATCAATCTGCCGTCGGTAATGTCGATAATTGTAGGTAACGGGCAAAAATGTCATACCCCTATATCGCAAAAAATGCATGAGGACAGTTTTCATGCAGATTCTGATATACTTTCATGCTGCCATGCATCAAAATCATGCGACCGCCGGTTGGGTGTATGAAGTTTTGATTATCCGAAGTTCGATTATCCGAAGGTTTGTATGGGACTTCGGATAATCGAATCATGAACCATTTTTTTCAGTTTTTTTCTTTTTCTTGTTTTAATCTTCAAATTCGAGTTGTGCGACCCAATTTTAGTCGAAATTGAATAGTTGATTGCCTTTTCAATATTAAAATGCGTTTTTTTATTACTCAGTCACCGCCATATCGGCCACCAACTTGGATTACACAATTTTAAATCACTTTAGAGTAGTCAAAAACTACACTACACAGAAAAAAAAATAATAATACTACAATATTACAATATTACATCTGGGAAGGAGTACATCTTTTATGTCAGAAAAATGTGTAATTTTACCTCTGGAAATGTGTAATTTTACCACTTTTCTGGTGTAATGTCACTTTTTCAGTCTAAATTGAAGTAAAATTACATCATAAAAGAGGTAATATTCAACCTTCCAAAATTACAGCTTCCAAATTTACATTATTTTTTTCTGTGTACGATGTTTTTTCTTGATTCGATTATCCTAAGTGAAATTTTTCCGAGGCCTTCGGATATTCGCGTCTGGATTTTATTTAATTTCACTCCAATTCGACTTGAATTTTCCGCTCTGGCTGGGAGGGCGGCCTATCTCGCCTAGGGAAAAGGTCAAAATTTTGGGGGCATTGAACCACTCTGGGCAATGGACCATTTTTGATTTTTATTATACACCCAACTGGCAGTCGCATGATTGTGATGCATGGCGGCATGAAAGTATATCAGAATCTGCATGAAATCTGTCCTCATGCATTTTTTGCGATATAGGAGTATGACATTTTTGCCCGTTACCGACAATTATCGACATTACCGACGGCTTTTTGTTTGTATTTCACAAAAAAACACTTATCAGAACGAGGATTGAACCACCAACTTCTTGGTTAATGATCCGACGCGCTACCACCGCGCCATGGACGCTTGATGAAAAGTGAGTGAAAGAGCACCAACATATGCTTCTCTGTGGAGTGTTGCTCGGGGACGGGCCAGCTTTATATGTGTTGGTGAGAACTGCAGATCGCTGAAATTTTTACACGCGGCAAAAATGATCTACGGGCTTGCTGCAAAAAATGTTATAAAATATGACATTTTCTGCAGCAAATCCAATGTTGCAGATTTTGAGATATATTTTTCCTTTGGGTGTACAGTCATGAAAACTGCAAGCAAAGCTTACTTTGGGTAAATCTTTTATGTTATAAAAAATCTGTAATTTTAACTCTAAAAATGGTAATTTTATCCACTTTTCTGGGGTAATGTCACTTTTTCAGTCTAAATTGAGGTAAAATTACATCAAAAAAGAGGTAATATTCAATATTCCAAATTGACACAATTTTATACATGTAGAATGGTGGAGGGTTCTGCTTGAACGCCTTTAATATAAAGAGGGAGTCCTCCTAGTGCATTGCAGTGACAAATTTGGCTTAAGTTTTAGTTTGTGAATGTTAAAAACCCAATGTTTTATTTTTGCAATACGTTTTAATTTTTGTTGGAATGATTTTTTTATCAATTTGATTATTTTTAATTCATATGGGAGCATAGTAAACCTATGATATCTACATCTACATTTCAAATAGCGCAAAATCTATTTACAAAGCGCTATTCGAAAAGTTAAGTGGATCAACAGATCATTTGCTTTTATTTTGCTTAAATTTAAAAAAAAGCTTTTCCTAACAATTACACTACATTTCATTCTCATCAAACTTTCGGCAACCCAGCAACAATCGCACTTTCAATATCCACATGGTTACTTCCGCGCAAAATCTTAAAGTATCCGTTATCTCCCCAGTCGCTGTTCCACGAGTTGGCCGCCAGCCAGTACTTGGTCCCGTTCTCGACGCCCCAACCCAAAATCCGAACGGCGTGTTCACCGGCCAGATTTCCACTTGTGTGCTGATAGATACCGTGCTTGTAGCTTGCAAAGTCATCAAACACCGTGAAGGTGGCCTCAACTGGTCCGTTGGTGAAGATCTCCTTCCGTATTTGCCGCTCGTCATTGGCGATCGAATAGGTAGACTTGCCAAACGATTTGTCCTTTGCGTACGGCACGTTGTAGCTTGGTAGGCACTTCTTGATACATTTTGGGGTTATAGAATCCTTGCACGGACTTCGGGCTCCATTTTCGACGTGGACGCAAGGTTCAATTGTGTACGGTCGGCAACCCTGATCCGATCCAAACGGACCTCCGCTGACCAGTCCCTTTTCGATCCAGTACCTCCAGCCGGCTCCGGGAGCACCTCCGTCACACCCGTGGCCACAATTGGTACAGCATGTTAACAGATCTTCGGCGGACACTCGAAAGTGAACCTTTCCTTCGGAGTGGATGCAGACACGATCGGACATGGCCTCGACGGCACCGAACGCCCAGCACGAACCACACGAGCCCTGGTCACGGATTTCCCGGATCGTGGGACAGTTTGGCCACTGCTCGCGCGCGTCAAAGTTCTCTGGCAGATCATCACCCTCATCCAGATCGTGCAGCATGACCGGAGGCATAAACTTGTCCGCATCCTTGTGGACTCCCATCAGACCTCGGATGTAGGACATTGGCGTATCCGGGTGGAAGTTCCGTCCCGCGCGCCATGTGGTCGCCTTGGCGTTGATCTGGTCGATAAACTTCTCCGACAGGGGGTTGATTGGGACTCGATACATGGCCCACAAGACAACGATAACCGTTGCTGTCAGCAATAGAAGTTTCATTTTGTAAAGTTTCCAGAAACTATTAAAAAAGAAAAGAAATATTTGTTCAACTATTAGAGGATTCATCTTTGAATAACTGAGAGCCAACTTTTTGTCAGTTGATCTTACCCCACGCACCACCGGATGACTAATGGTGCCATCAATAGCAGATTGATTTGGCTATTGGACGCCTCTCAAGCCACTGAATACACGTTATACTTAGTCAGAATTTCTTTGTAGGCATACGTACTGGTTTGTGGACATAAGTATTGCCTCAGGAGTTTAAGATTAGAACAGCATAAATGAATCTATCTCATGGTTTTGGGACAAAGGTATTTCAATTTCTCGGGTTATTAAATGGAATAACTTGAGAAAATTTGTGTAGGAATCTTTTATGATTAAATTCTTCATCTAATAAATATTCTATCAAATATTCATCTGTTTAATCGCATATTGTTGCAAATTTTATTCGAAATCATACCGTCATCAATTGTCAATGGGGTCACAGTTTTTTTTTAATCTGGAGTTTTTTTTGGAAAGGTCCAATTAACCAAAATTTCAGTTTTTGCTTTTTGGGTGTTTTTAATACCCCTGACTCAAGGCGGTTTCAAAAAACACCCAAAACGCAAAAACTGGAAATTTGGTTTATTGGACCTTTTCAAAAAAAACTCCAGAAATAATCTTCAGTTTTGTGGTTTTCAATCGGTGTTCAAGTAGGCTGATTGATTTTTCCAAAAAACTCACCATTTTGTTCTACAAAATCGCCATATATTGAACCTTACATTAGGCTGAAGGGTTCCCACGCATACATTTGGTTCACATTTTGACCGTCACAAAAATTAGTGTTAAGATCGATCCAACTTTTTTCAAAACTGTTCACGCTAATGAAACATTCTGCCAGACAAGACACAAACCAAACTTGCGTTCAACATTTGGCGGGAGATTCAACACAGCCTTACAAAAATCACACTTTGTTTTAATCGAAATACTAGTTTGCTTTAATTCTTCAATGTTTATTGCTGAAAATTTAAAATAGTTCAATTGGGTTGAGAACTAATTTGCGCTGTAAAATGTAGTGCAAGCAAAACTTGTTACACAAATTAAAAACGTAAATCTAAAATATAGTGGAATCAAACGTGAATATCCAGCCATGTTGCATGCACTTATCTCTTGAGTCTGCAAGGTAAACTTCACATAAACATAAACTGAAAAGTACATACATCCATGAAATTTTAAAAATTCTAACCCGTTTCGTTACGCCGATATGTCGCATCAATGATTCATCCTACGTCAACGGTCGCGTCACAGGCCCCTCCGTAACAAACCCTTCCCTTCCGGCCCCTCCGTAACACACTGATAAGATATCGTCTTGTTTACACTGCAGATATTCGTACCTTAATTCTCTGCACATGCAGCAAATCGATATGCAGCAGGATTGAGGACTTTTGGCGTGATTTGAAAACGTGATTCAGATTGAGGTTGGAAATACTGATTCAAATACTTTATAATTTCATTTTATTATTTGATTTCATGCATGATACTTTTATAACAAATAATTTATGCTGAAATTGTTCAATTTTGTTTAATTTTTTGTATAAACTTTAGTCGTATTAATTTGTAAGCTCTAAGTTTCCTTAAATTTATTTTGTACCCGTTTCGAAATTTAAGCAAATCTTGAAAAAAATAGTGTTTGTAGGAACATTTTAAAAAAGAAATTTTTTACCCTCTGAAATCCTTATTTTCGTAGAAATAGTTATACCAAACGCAGAATCAATGTTATAAATGTCCTTAAATAGTGAAATTGAACGGTCCAATGTTGTTGTCGTATAAAATAAGGATTCAAAATGCAGTATTTTGTGAAATGATTTTTATCAGTCGAATAACAAAATAGCTATCTAAACGTACCTCCAAACAAAATGAAATTTACATAAAAATAACATGTAATGTGAGGCAAATTTAACACCTGCTATTTATTTTGCATGATTCATAAAGGAAACTTAACAAACCCCAAAAATAGCAATAAGTATATGTTTTTTGTTCAAATTCTGCGATGGGTTTTCGATCTTGTTGTTGCTTCTCGATACTCTTTATTAATTTGGGCAACTCGGCGTTCTAATTCATTTGAGGCAATTTGTGTCATCAAAAGCAAAAACACACGAAAATAGTTTCTCTAATTTTTATTGCTCCAATAATCTTTCGCCTTAATACAGGTTAAACTGAGCTATGTTTAATATCTTTTGAGCGTAGAACGCTTCCTACTGATTAAAATATTCGCTAATCGGAATGATACGACAGTTTCAAGTCTTTTGATTCACTACTTCTTCCCTCTTTAAACCTTTGGCAAACCGGCAGCAATCGAACTCTCGATACCCAGATGATCGCTTCCGCGCAGAATCTTAAAGTAGCCGTTATCTCCCCAGTCGCTGTTCCACGAGTTGGCAATCAGCCAGAACTTTGTGTCGTTCTCGACGCCCCAACCCAGGATACGGATTGCGTGTCCTCCGAGCATTTTTCCGGCGGTGTGCTGGTATACGCCTTCCTTGTAGTTGAGCAGATCCTCGTACACCGTGAATGCACCTTCGACCGGACCATTGGTGAAGAGTTCCTTCTGAATCTGCTGCTCGTGGCTTGCGATCGAGTAGGAGGACTTGCCGAAGAACTTGTCCTTGGCGTACGGAACGTTGTAGCTGGCCTGGCATTTCTTGACGCATTTGGGGGTCTTGCCTTCGCCATTGCACGGACCGCGGGTTCCGTTCACGTGATGTTCACAAGGCGAGATCGCGTAAGGTTGGCAACCCTGATCGGATCCGTACGGACCTCCGCTGACCAGTCCTTTGCGAACCCAGTAGCTCCAGGCAGCACCCGGGAACCCTCCGTTACATCCAAAGCCACAAGTGTGGCAGCACGACACCAGATCTTCAGCCGACACGCGGAAGTGCACCTTACCCTTCGAATGGATGCAGATACGATCGGACATGGCCTCGACGGCACCGAACGCCCAGCACGAACCACACGAGCCCTGGTCACGGATTTCCCGGATCGTGGGACAGTTTGGCCACTGCTCGCGCGCGTCAAAGTTCTCTGGCAGATCATCGCCCTCATCCAGATCGTGCAGCATGACCGGAGGCATAAACTTGTCCGCATCCTTGTGGACTCCCATCAGACCTCGGATGTAGGACATTGGCGTATCCGGGTGGAAGTTCCGTCCCGCGCGCCATGTGGTCGCCTTGGCGTTGATCTGGTCGATAAACTTGCCGGACAATGGACTGATGCGAACGCCCTTGGCCGCCACTGAGGCTACGGCCAACGCTGCTACCAGCAGCAGATATCTCATTTTGTTT
This sequence comes from Culex pipiens pallens, assembly GCF_016801865.2. Taxonomy (NCBI): domain Eukaryota; kingdom Metazoa; phylum Arthropoda; class Insecta; order Diptera; family Culicidae; genus Culex; species Culex pipiens. The sequence goes on from NC_068937.1 coordinate 115,946,749, forward strand.
TATTTTCTGTAAAAAAGGAAAAAGGAGCAAACGTCAGTAAAGTAGGTCAGGTCAGGCCAGATTGTGGTGCAATGGTTCGCTCGAAGGCCTCTCGATGCTTTTCTGTATTTTCATCCAAACAAGGAAAGTTATTTTCAAAGTTGTTGATCATTGAGCGCTACATAAATGGAACAAATAGCTTCTCGTTCTTCCCAGATTAGACCAGTTTGAGTAATGATTTACAGCCACCAATGATGACGGCAATCTAGACTAGAACATTCCCTTATCCGTTGAGGGTAAGTAATTTTATGGACTTTCGCTGACAAACGAAAGTAGCGAGTAAAATTTTGAATGATGATATCCTATTTGAAATAAATATTATTCTAATGATAAAGCATAACACTTTAATAAGTCAATATTGAAATTGCAAACAAAATTATTCTACAGTACAACTTTTCCTCGCTCAAGGAATAATTCTCTGGGATTCGGTGAATAGAGCATATTCGTTATTTGGTATTTGGCTTAAAATTTCATACACGTTTGATATACCCAAAGAATCAACTTTTCGTAATTCAAAAAGGCTAACAAATGTTTAGAAATCCGTATCTTAAATGAAATGCTCTGACGGCTTAGTGTCTTTGACTAAATTTATTTGTTTACGATCAATTTTAAACCCTTTTCTTTCAACATATTCCAATGAAAATGTAGTTTGAAATTTTAAATACAGATATTTTAATTCTATTTTGTCCTCCGACAAACTTGAACTTCACAAGAATCAGGGAAAATCGTTTAAAAAATCTGGAAACATCTTATCTTGTACGAGAATGTTGAAATTAGCTAAAAATGTAAAATTTTAAGAACACAATCAACAAAAAGTTGCTTTTCCCATTAAAATTCCCATTTCCCCCTTTTGATTGGGCCAAAAAATCAGGGGGCAAATTTTTTTTTCAGAAAACATCAAAATTTTAATCAAAATAGAAGTCTAGTCAACTGAAAATAACCTAAAATGCCTGTTTGGGGTGGTTTGAAAATATTTTGAATTTTTATGAAATACCGATGCACAGCACCACCAAATCTTTTTTTTCCCTAAAAATGGTTTCGCCAATATTCAATCATTTTGGAAACCAATGATTGCAAAACAACTGTGTACAACGCATTTTATAACGCTTCAAATGTTGAAACCATGGCTCGTAATTTAATTTTTTATACTTTTTTTTTATTTTTTTGCCCACCTCGACTTTGGTCAGAGTCGAGGGACATAAACTTTGAAAAATATTTACAACGGCCTTATAAAAGAAAATAAAAAAAAAATGTTCAAAAATTATATATTTTCCGACTAAGGTTTACAAATGAAAAAAATCTTGGTTAATAAGTTTAAAACACTGATGAGTGTTTACAGGTTACATTTCCAAGCTTTATTTTAAATTTATAGGATCGCATTCGTTCAAATCAAATTTTAAGCACTTGTGACGCGTAAATTCCATTGATTGTGGGTCAACGCTCGGTTTCCCCTGGATCGAAATTGGGCCACACAACACTTTCGTCATATTTTCACACTCAGCTGTGTGCTAATCGGACATCGAAAATAAAGAAAGCGAAAAGTTTCCCACCATCACCACCACCACCGACAACAACGAACTGATAACTAAAGGTCAACTAGTGACTTGTTATTGCAGTTTGTAATGTAAACATGCCATCTTTTCTTAGGTGCTTCCAAGTCGGTGCATCTCTCCGCAGTTATTTAATATTAACTGATTTGTTTGTAAAACTTTGCTTCCAGTAAATTCCACTGCACCAGGGAAGCTATAATTACATTATCTGTGATGGTGAATCATTCTACGCAGCACTTTTGGTGCACTTTAAACCTGTGAGTTGTAACAATTTGATAACTATTTTTTTATAAGGAAAGCATTGCACTGCTAGAAGAAAGAGGCTTGGAAACAAAATATTGCAGTGCTCAAGATTTCAAAATGGACAACTTAAAACGATGTTATTACGGACAACAAAGCAAAGTGGACTTACCTCGAGCACTACCGTATGAATAATGATGGCCGAGTGTTATTGATTCGACAAATGTAGGCTTCTGCCTGCTGGGTTGAGCTGATCTTACCAACACCAGTTCCACCAGCGGCATTCTTTGTTTTGAAAGCTACAGCACTGTGAAAATTTGTGGGCCAGTGTTTGTGAAGTCCCGGTTTGAAGAGAGACAGGACAGAGAGCTTGTTTAAATACATTAATCTGTATGTGGTTCATTCATCAAACTGAATTCATTCTTGTTGTGCAGCGTGGACACCAACCTTTGTTGCGTGCAATGTGAATGTTGTATGCTGAACACGTGATTTTGGAATTCGTTTCAAAGCATAATATTTTTAAAAAATTTCAAAAAAGCATCTAAGCTAAACATTACTTAATCTAGACTGGATTATTCGAAGGCCTTGGAAATAATTAAGTTAGGATGATCGAATAAAAAATAGTATTCGATGACTTTTTATGATTTGAGCTTAAGCTGAAGTGATAAGGATTTTTTAAACCCAATATGGCTGTTTAAAATGGAGGAATATAAACAATGTTGTGGAATTGACTCAGGAACACAAATCGAGCCAAACATTTCATTAGGGCACAAAACCAAAACGTAAACATTCGGGATTATTCCACTATTCCCTTCATTATTACACTCCCTACATGCCCTCCAAGAATCAGATTGATAACAAACAATTTCCTATTGAAAAAATCAAAAACTCAAAAGGGCCCATAACAATATTCACTCCGAACCAGAAAAAAGTTCAATTGTGCCCTTTTCTTTTTCGTTAGTTTTTCGTAGTTGAGGAACTTTCTATGTTATAAAGTGAACTTTTCATACATTTTTAACACTAATTCACTTCAAAACAACGTTTGGTTTACGTTTCACCAAAGATTTCTGCAGAAAAAAAACTTCGTCGAAACACAATATTTAATACGGTCCTGCGGATGCTGTTCAGTACACCTTTGAAGAATTTTTATGTTTCACATGCCTTATTCTCAACATTCGATCACAAAACTTCACCAATTAACATAATGTTTGCTGAATTCCTCATTATTTCTAACTGAACAAAAGGTCCCATAAACATCATTCAAAACAACAATCGGATGACAGCGCTTTAGTGCCCTATCAATTCTCTTCGAAATTGCATCTAGAAAGGGCCCATTATGAACAACAGTTGGAAAGTTAAAAGGGCCTAATAACGAGATTTTTTTAAATTATGAGTTTTATTGCGAAAATCAACATAAATTAAGAATCATTCAAGCAGAGTTGAGGATAATGATGTGTTTTATCGTATCATAAGTAAAAATACCATCAGTCAAGCTTCTTTTTTAAATAGGAATTGAAACAAGTTGTGCACTTTTTGCAAGCGATTTTCTCGAATCGCGGTTTTTGGTTTTGTGCCCTAATGAAATGTTTGGCTCGAAATATGGTAAAATTATCACCCGAAAATGAGATTTAAGGGGTCTCCCGGGGAAAAAATTACAGCTAAAAAATTCACTTAAAGGTACTCTCGAACCCAAAGCGATGCACTATGGGCCAACTCCATACAAACAGGCGGCCAAATTATTTTTTTGCTTTTTAAATGTTTTTTCATACAAATTTGGGTAATTGTATGGTATTGAAATGATATACGTCGATTTTTATGACTTTTCATGTTTTTCAATAGTTGATTGTTTATAATAAATAGTCTTTTCATACATTTGCAAGTGCAACAGAATTGCGTATATATTGTATTGCAAGTTTATATTATTGAATTATGGATAAGCATCCCCACTTTAAGGACACAACCCCTCCCTCCTCTTTCTTTCACCCCCCCCCCCTCCCCTCTTCCTTTCCAACAAAATTTTGTTAAGTGTAATAAATTCATTTTAAGTCAAACATTTATTATTTATTTGTGTGTTTCTTTTTGTGAGTCCATGCCATATAACTTGAGACCCCCCCCCACCCTTACGGGCATAAACTGCGAAAATTTTAATTGTTAAATCAAATAACAGAAAAATTAATTTTGTTCAAAATATTAATTATGAAGTAAAACGATAAAATACAAACCACATTCTTAAAATTCATTTGATTATAGAGTTTGTGACAGCTTCAGGATATGTTAAAGGTACTTTTTATGATGTTTTGTACTAACCAACATAGAACTTAAATGTGCATCAGTTTCATGGATTGATCGCAGAAATTCATAATGCTAAGTCAACATTTTGCTGAATACTTTTTCCGGTATCAAACTGAGATTCTCCAGTTTCGCTTGAGAAACTTCGGTACGAATACCTTATTTTGACTAAGTTACTCAATTTTAAATGTAGGCAACAGAAAATTCCAATAAAGTCATTTCGAACTTCTTGAAACCAGGTATTGATTTTTGAAGCGACGATGCCCACGAAGTAGGTAGCAAAGCAAGTGAAATAAAAGGGCGCATATGTAGATTGCAGCAAATTTTGATAAAACGTAAATGTTCAAAATGGCATATCTCCGAAAACGCAAAAAATCGCAGGCTGGAAATTTCAGCAATGTTAGATTATGATCCAATCTTTCAAGTGATCTTAGTTACATGTTTAGCATCGGTTAGCAAAAAAAGTACTCGATTAACAAACACAAAAAAATAAGTTTTGTCAAAAAAATGCTTCAGTTATTCGATAAAAACTTCAGTTTTTGGCTTGGAAACAACATTTTATCTATTAATAGTTTCAAAGCTTATCTCATTACCTTTCCAACGATGTATGGTTGTCCTAATAAAACATTTTAAATGGCTGAGCTATGTTAAAATTAAACAATCAGCCTTTTTTACGAAAAACGCTAGTTGTTTACTCCATTTTTTGACTTTCAGCTTGCGTATCTCCGTAATGAACAAACTTAGAGCTTTGAAAATTTGGATTTTTCTTAGTTAGAATTTTTACTTTCTCGATGGAACACTTTTTTCTTTGAGTTTGAAAATTGTACATTTTTTCCACTAAAACTCTAATAACTCCTTTCAGATATTACCGATTGGGTTGCCTCACCTCGCATTTTGTTGCATTTTTTAGGTTCTTTCAATTGCATTTTGAATTTTGAAATTTAATAGAATTTTCCTTAAGTTACAGCTTTTTAAATATTTTTGGCGTTTTTGAACCATAAAACTTTGTGTACCGATTCGTCCCACTTCCCGTTGACCTAGAGTGCTCATATTTTGGCCAGATCGTAGTTTTTTGTGTACAAACAACCCCTGAAAATTTCAGGCAGATTGGCTAGGTCAATGCGAGATGGGTATGCTTTGCTCGTGGACTCGCCCTTAACCGGCCAAATATATGAGAGCTTCCCCTAGATGATACGGAGAAACCTCTTTTTATTTTGACGATTTCTTTGAAACTACGCAACATTTTTGGAATCTTTTGAATGCAATAATAAGGTTTGATTCGTATCTTAGAGCAATTCCAGCTCAAATCGGGAATTTTTCTGGTACTTTTATACCCGACTTTCTCCGATTTCAATGAAACTTTGTAGACATGTTATCCTAGGCCTATATAAGCCATTTTTGAGTGTATGGAGCCAATTATACTCGAAAATAACATTTGAGAAAGGCGTAAGTTATTTAAATATTTTTGTATTTTGTAATTTAAAGATTACTGTATCTCGAAGCCATTGCATCGTATCAAAAAGTGGTCAAAGAAAAACTTGTAGGAAATTAAAAATTTCGCTTTCCTAAAAAAATACACTGAAATAAAAATACACGCTACTTCTATTAGATTTGTCAATTTTTGAGTTTAAAAGTTAAATTTAAAGGTGATGTCAATATTTATTTTCGTTCAAACTTTTTTAGGAAGAAGCCTAAGATGTTTCAAAAAGACTTACAAAAAATGCAGGATGGTAGTCTCTTCTAAAAAATACAAAAATTATTTATTAAAACTGTTTTTTTTTTAAAGTGGTCTAAACGCCAAAATTTTTGAAAACCTATAATGGGAATCAATTCCCCAGACAATTTTACATAAAAGTCTCCATATCACCTACAATAAAGTAGATCCAAAACAGATGCGTGTACCCTAAGTTACAATGAAAAAGTCATTTCCAACTTTTTTTTTCCAAGGGTTCAAAGAGCCGGTGAAGTTGCATTACTAACTTTTTTGACCCCGTTGGGGCTACAAGTCGTCAGTTGTGTGCTATCTTGTGACAACGACCATTTAGTACTTTTCGAGAAAATCGATTTTTAAAGTTTGTTAGTAAATAATTTCAAAACTATGAATGATAGAGCCAAACTTTTTTAAGCAATCGGTTCGTATACTATCGCTTAACAAACGCTCCAAGTTTCAACTAATTTGGTTACACCTGTTAAAAGATACAGTAAATTATGTAATCAAAAATCTGAAAAGCACGTGTCACAAGTGTATTTCGAATGTAAAATTGTACTACGTGTCACAAGTGTGCACAGAATTCCCATACAAACTAAAATTAGCTCAAATCAATGGTCTAATCGACTTAATCAGTATATTTTTATAAACAAAAGGTTGCATTGCCTTTAGAAAGTATGTGTGGACATAAATATGTGAAAAACAAGAAAAATTTTCCACATTTTCCAACAACATGTATGACGTGTCACAAGTGTGCACAATCATTTCGATGATAAATTGGTCTATTTCACAAGTGTGTATTGCGATATCCGGGAAACGGAAGCGAATTTCCAAAATCGGGTTAAAGCATCTTGTGGTGTTTGTTAAGTATATCAAAACGTCATCATTAACTCATTTTCGACCAAAATGGTCTATGTCACAAGATAGCACACAGCTGACGACATATTATTGTTCATGATTCTTCTGTCTAAACAGGTCTAAACCAAGATCACCCATCCGTTACATCTCCGGGGAAAGTCACGCGTCATGGTTGAGAAAAATAAGCGCGTTGTTTTTTTTGGGAGACCCACAAACGATAGTCTAACTTTGCAGCCTTCGGATCGAGCGTTTTGGAAGAAACTCCGCGTGAACCAACATGTACGAATTTGTTAGTGGCATTTGCACCCTGGCCGTGGCCTTTCTGCTGCTCTGGCAGGTGGTTCCGTGGTTGTACCTGAATTTGCTAGGGCCGAAGCTGTTTGGACCGAAAATTCGGCTAAAGGAGATGGGCCAGTGGGCCTGTGAGTGTCACGTGTCACACAAGTTAGGGAGGTTTTGAGTAATGAAATCGTGTTTAATATTTTTTAGTGGTCACGGGAGCAACCGATGGAATTGGGAAGGCCTTCGTCAAAGCCGTAAGTAAACCTTAGATTTTATTTAAAGTGTTCTGATTGTGAAATTTATGTTGAATGTTTATTCACAGTTAGCCAAGAAGGGCATAAACTTGATTCTCGTGAGTCGATCTCTCGCCAAGCTAAAAGATGTTTCCAAAGATATTCGTGAGTTGAACATCCACCACAAACTGATTTCAAATTAAAAAAAATCTTCTTGTTGTAGAAAATGAATTCAACGTTCAAACCAAAATCATCGCTGTCGACTTCACATCCGGTCCGGAGATCTACGACGTCATCGAGAAGCAAACGGCCGACCTCGAGGTTGGCGTTCTGGTCAACAACGTGGGCATGAGCTACGCCAACCCAGAGTACTTCTCGGCCCTCCCAGACCGACTAAAGTTCTTCGACCGCATGATGGCGTGTAACGTGACATCGGTTCTTCGGATGTGCGGCCTGTTTCTCCCAGGGATGGTCAAACGGCGCAAGGGAGTGGTCATCAACGTAGCGTCAATCTACGTGTACCTGCCAGGCCCGTTAATTTCCGTGTACGCAGCGTCAAAAGCGTTCGTGGCCAAGTTCAGTGATGCTTTGGCCACCGAGTACGCTGGGCACGGCATCACCGTCCAATCGCTCGAGCCAGGCTTCGTGGCAACGAAATTGTCGAAATTTTCTCGAACCAACATGGTTGTCTGTACGCCGGAAACGTACGTCACAAGTGCTCTGGCCACAGTCGGATTCTCTCGACACAGCACAGGTTACTTTCCCCATGCGGTGCTTCTTTTTTGTGTCAATTTACTGAATTTCCTATCCCCGTCCTTATGTCAATTTATATTTCTTAAGGCTGCCGCTGCTGCCGGACAAATACAAAAATAAATTAATAATTCAACCAAAACGATTGTTCAGTAGCCTTTCCTATTAGGAGGTCATGTAAAGGAAAAAAATATGTACCGTAAAACGGGGTGACTTTGATAGGTTTGAGATTTTTCCGCAAAATGAAGAGTACAATTAAGATACGTACGGAATTGTTTAGAATCATACTGACCGTGGTAGAAAAGTGTTCAAAGTACCTCAAAAAGAACTTATCATAAAAATTTGAAAAGTTTAAAAAGTTAGTTTACTATAGTTAAGAAAATGTCGATGAAAGTCATTATTTTTAACGTCTCAAAGTGTCATGATTTTTTCAATGAACACGATTTTGAATCGGAAAACAGAATGCATTTTCGGATTCTTTGGACAATTTTCTACTAGGAGAAGGTTAAATAAGTTTCAATCAAATTCAAATTATTCGCTCTACAGCATTGCCTTGGCGTTCTCGATTGCGAGATTCCTACTCGAAACTAGGTGTCCGAAGGCTTGATTGTTGAGGCAATTGCAAACCTCTTTTTACACCTTAGCTTCCATCCACCCCGGGATTCGAACTGACGACCTTTGGATTGTTAGTCCAACTGCCTACCAGCGACTCCACCGAGGCAGGACCCAGGGAGACGACTCCTACACCTGGACTGAGCTAACGACCTAACCTTTTTTTAGGCTAGTCCGGGACCAACATTTACTTCCCTTCCGACGGAAGGCGTGATCAGACAAATCTCGTTTCGAAAAATGCCACCGGGACCGTCTGGGATCGAACCCAGGCCGACTGGGTGAGAGGCAATCACGCTTACCCCTACACCACGGTCCCGGCTTAAATAAGTTTGTAAATAAATAAATAAATAAATAAATAATATGTGTTTTTGAAACACAATTTAAAAAAAAATCTCCAAATTTATAGGCAATTTTAGTTGAACAAATTTCATGTAAAATGTGAAAATTTGTGATTTGTACTTTGAATTCAGTTTTTAATGCAATATAAATCGATAATTTCATAAACAAAAATAGTTTCAACAAATTTCAGGCAAAATTCCAACATTTTAACAATTTTACCTAAAATTTGTTTGTATTTTGTTAAAAAGCTTATAATCTTAGTTAACTAAATACAAACATTGATTTTTTTTCTTAAAAACTTTATCAGCTACTTAAGTACTGGTACATTTAACGAACAAATAAAGTTTAAACATCTAAAATATGATTTTAACAAGAAACACTATGACTATCAAAGTCACCTCGGAATTTAATTTAAGAATTTTTAACGTAACTATTTTTCTAAACACTATTGAAAAAACTTTTTTTCCAAAAAAAGTGCATGGACTTTGTGTGGCCTACCCCAGTACATGTTTTAAAAATAATAATCTTGAGAAAAACCATAACTGTTGGAAAATATTCCAATAACAAATTGAAATCCTGTCAATGTCACCCCGGTTTACGTTACAAAAATTTTGCAGTCAAAAATTTATGAAATTTAACTTTTTTATAATTTTTTTAACGATAAAATTGGACAATTAGTTGTTGAGATTTTGGCATAAGAAAATGGAGGGCTGTCTTGAAAAACTAAATTTTTCTTGTTTCTTTTAGGCTGGTACAAATTTTATTGAAAGTTTTTGTCTCCCCGCTTCAAAATTAGCCTGAAAAATCAGGGGGCAAAACATTTTTTCTTTCAAATTTAACTAAAATTAGCTGAAATCAATTTAAAATGCGTTTCCTTGCGTTTAGAATCACTTTTAGCATGTCTGAGTTGATTTAACCCTCTAACGCCCAGAGCTGTTTGCTTATCGTAAAAATAGTAAATAGCTTAATTTTGGTACAATAATGCAGGAAATACTTTACTTTGACCCACAAACATCGAATTGGGGAAAAAAAGTATAATTTGAAGTGGTGCACCAGAACACCATCAGGAAGATGAGCAACTTTTTTTTTAAACCACAAAATCTCGTTTTCTTCAAATCTATTGGTTCATTTGTTTGAAAACACTTTGAAATGTGTTAAAAACTACTTATTCTTTGCTGTAAGACCATATTTCTTATGTATTAACTAAAAATTCTAAAATCTCTGCATTTTCAGGTTTCTTTGATTGGCTCATTCAAAATCCACAAACAACAATTTTCGTGAAAAATCAGGAAAATAATAAAACTATTGGTCTAATAACAAAGTTTTGTCTTGTTTATGAATAGTCAAAACGTTTATAAACTTTTGTTTTGATAAAAATAAGCTTTTTCTGTAATTTAGAAAAAAGTGCTCCTGAATATTTAGTTGCTCATATGCTAGGTGGTGCTCTGGTGCACCAAATGAAAAAGGTTGAAAAACACTTAAAACCGGTCCAAACTCACAATGTTATTCACATGGGTTCTTGTCCAAGGTTCAAATGATAGCAAAACATTTTTTGTTTCATAAAATTTTGTGTTTGGTAATTTTTACGGGCTTTCGAAAACAGGTCTTATTTATTTCCCTAAAATTGAACCATTTTTGTTTACATTTCACACTGTAACTTTGCTTGTGCTTAACCAAATTTGATGAAATTTGGGGAGATGTTAGTATACATTCTACATGAACACCTGCAACTTAAAGCACCATGAAAAGTTGTGTCAGTTCCGAGTTATTTGAGTTCAAAGTTTTGTTGCTCTGGAGTAACCATGGGCGGGAGAGGGTTAAAAAATTTTGAATTATTAAAATTTTTCGATAATTAGGTTTTTTTTCGCTATTTTTTTTTGTTTTCGTCAAATCTTTCATTTTTTTAAAATTAATGATTGCAAAAAAACTGAACTAGTGTAACATGCATGCCCCTTTTTCCATGCAAATGCTGAAAGTATGGCTTGTTACTAGTTGTTCAATATTTATATTTTTTTATTTGTTTTTTTTTTATTTGTTTTAAATTGTAAAAAATGCGTAAAAGCATAGTCTGGGACTCTACTAAAACTCCTGTAGACTTCCATTTACTAAATATTTAGCAAATGTTAGTAAAAAATACAGCCAATGTTGACCCATACTTTCTAAAAATTCAAAGAATTCTTTCAATGCTGCTTAAAAAACGAAAATTGGTTTAAAAATATCTGAGCAAAAAGTATGTTTGATCCACGAGAACAAAAATTACGAAAGTCCATACATTTTCGACAAGTTGCTCAAACGAAACCATAACAACGTTTTTAACTAGGTATTTAAAAACATGGGTTTTATAGAAAACCTAGATGTTTGGGTTGTCCAATTTTATGCACTGGGCCAAATATTCAATATAACGCTCTTTTAAATTGTTAGTCTTGGTTTAAAAAAAAATTCGATAGGATCCGAAAATTTCACGAATGTTTCATATTTTAACATTGTAAATCGGACCATTAGTTGCTGAGATATCGACATTAGAAAACGGCGGGTTGTTTGAGTGAGACTTAGAAAACATCAATTTTACTGTTTTTAAACACTTGCATGGCAATATCTCAGCAACTAGGGGTCGTATCAACAACGTTCTAAAAAGCTGAACATGGAGAATTTTTTCAGCTCTTCAAAAATATTTTTTTCAAAATTGGGCAAATGAGCACTAATTTAAAAAAATTAACAACTGCGACAATTTTCAAAACAGGTACCTAAAAATGGCTATAACTTGAAAACGGTGCACTTTATCAACATTTCACTAAAGTAATTTTTGATTGCAAATTTGATTTTACACCGAAAAATGGAGTTGAAAATTTGTCGCGACCAATAGGGGAAATTCTCGTATGTTTGGCAGGTTAAGCACTCGCTCCTAACTCCATCCAATTTGCTGATTTTCACTATTTAAACAACTAATTTTGCAAAACTTTTGGTAGAAACTTGCTTGCTCACTTTTTATTGAGCTATTTATCACTCGAGTTCAGTTGAAAACGCTTTTAATTAGCTTTAATTGAATGTCAAAGTTCTGACCTGCCAACATTAGAGGCACGCTGGAATTAGATGCTGTTCCCCTACTTAGATTTTTTGAAAAAAATCAGTATTGATTCAATAATTTATAACTCGCTCAAAGATTTTTTGCACAACCTGGAAGTTTCTGAAAAGTTGGCATTTGATGTCCTCTAAAACCTATCAAAAATAAATAAAATAAAAATTGTGTTTTTTTGCAAATCAATTTTTAGTGACAAAAAGTTACCGTAAACTGGGGACACATGGGGCGAATTGGGACAGCAGTTTAAACCATGTTGGAGCACAATATTTTGATTTTTCTGATTGGTTTCGGTTAGAACAGACTCAGACCAACAAAATGTGTACATCTATTTCCAAATTTAAAAGCTTTAAGTGCTCTAAAAACTGCTGCCCCTATTCAGACTGAAGTCCCGATTCGCCCCAGATTACGGTAAATAAAAAATCGGCTTAAAAATCACCATGTTACATACACATCATTGTATTCATCGTAACGTAGGAAAAATTTCGGATGATTTCAGAAAAACTAAACAATCTTTCGCTTTTCAAATTCTAATTGTTTACAACCATAAACTAAGGGGTTCATATCTTTGTATTAATGATTTGTTAAAATACTCCACTTATTACACTAAACCTCGATTCCTACTAAACTGTAACAAATGCCATTTGTTGGACTGTCTTCGCATATCCGCAAAGCAATTATCGCGGACGAGACTTGAAATGAATGAACTCTTTCGCAAATAAATTACGCGGTTGTCTGGAGATCACGCACACGTGTCTAAGAAAGCTAGGAAATGAAAAGCTAGAATTATTTGGTTTCCGCAGCCAGCTTGGCCGCCCTCTTGACTGCTCTGGCGCGAATGTTGTTCATCGTGTTCAGGGTGATCTTCTGACTGACGTAGGGCGAAAACAGGCCGATCATGTCGATGCCAAGCTGCAGCAGCGAGTGCGGATAGTAGCCGGTGGTATGGCGGGCAACACCAAGCGTGGCCAGGGCACTGGAGACGAACGTTTTGGGCGCACAGGACATCCACGTGGCTCGACGGATCTTGGACATGTTGGTCGCGACCGGACCCGGCAGAACCGACTGGACGGTGATACCGTGCCGGACGTACTCGGTTGCAAGGTCATCGCTAAACTTGTCGACGAACGCCTTCGAGGCGGCGTACACGGTCAGCATCGGTGCGGGGATGACCGCCGAGAGGGAGGAAATGTTGATGATCGCTCCCTTGCGCCGTTCGACCATGCCGGGCAGGAACAGGGTGCACATTCGCGTCACCGAGAAGATGTTGCATGTGACCACTTGGTTGATGAACTTTTCCTGGTCGGGCAGTGCCAGGAAGAACTCCGGGTTGGCGTAGCTCATGCCCACGTTGTTGACCAGCACGCCCACCTCGAGTTCGGCCGTTTGCGCCCGGATGTTGTCGTAGATCTCCGGACCGGATGTAAAGTCCGCGGTGATGATTTTGGTTAGGACCTTGGATTCCGCTTCAATCTCCTTCGCTACCTCTTCCAGCTTGGACTGGGTCCGGCTGATGAGCACCACGTTGAGGCCCTTCTTGGCGAGCTGTAAGAAAAAGGAGATGAAGAAGAAAGGGGGCCGGTCAATGAACGATCCATTGTGACACGTGACGTGAGATGGAATTAAGGGTGGCCTAATGGTGCTGTTGTGCACTTTCTCCGCGTGTTGCACATCAACCAATGCAATGACTTACAACTTTTGAAGCCATTTGGTCACGGTGACCTGCGGTCCGTACATAACTCTCTGCATCTCTTAACAAAGGTAAACATTGTGTGATGGTACATAAGCCTACGAAGCCACGGATGGTGTAACATTAATGCTTTCATAACGTGTTTCATTGAATCAATTTGAGAAATTTCAACGAAATTTAATAAATCGTTTGTAAACAAACTGGTGCCTACATTTCAGAATGGTTCCCGAATAGTTCTATACTATCTTAAAAAAAGCTTTTTATAGTCCTCTACACTGTAGAAATTTCCCAACCCATTAGTACTTTTTGTTCCTTTTCGCCTAAGTTAGCAATTTAACACCCCCTCTATATCAATATATTGATGTATATAAAAAAAAGTACGCGGTAAGAAGCATGGCTGCATTCCACCCTAGCTGGCCTGGGTTCAATCCTGACCGACTCTGGTTCCCGAGCAGACGGAAATAACCTGGGAATAACATTTTTTGACGTTTGAAAATATTAAGCCAATAACATTTTACGTTATTTATAACAAGATTTGTTATTCTTTGTTGACTTTTTTGGTTATTAGATTGTTATTGTAATAACAAACTAATAATACTTTTAGTTATTCTTCGAACAAATCTTTGTTGTTATATTTCGTTTTATATATAATACTTTTTGTAATTTTAACAGTACAGTTGACTCTCTGGCTGTCGATCTTCTCGATATCAATATTGCTCCATGTACCGATAAATTCTTCAGTCCCTTCAAACTGCATACATCGATTATCTTTATTCCTCGATATTTTCGCTTGCTTGAAAGATCTCTTCCTCGACGGTCCCTTGGATTCTTTTTGCTTCAAATATCTATTCCGGTTGTCAATAATTTCAGTTTCTCATGGCTTGCATAGACATTTTTCTTTGAGAAACGAAGCTTTGAAGGGTGTTTGACATTTCTTTGTTTTTGTTTGCTGGGCGTTGCCATGATTCTCTCCCATAGCTGGTTATAAAGAAAAAAATAATTTCAATCGAGTCTTCATTTTACATCGTTCTGTAAACTGATGCTTCTCTTCCTCGACGGTCCCTTGGATATTGACAACCAGAGAGTCGACTGTATTTGTTATTGTCTGCCCGGGTTGGCATTTATTGAGAAGATACATGTTTGATAGCCGGCTTGAGTGCTACGTTACACACAAAAAAATATTTCCGAATGTTACATCATTTGTGATGTAACACTTTTGCACGTCATTAAACATTCGAATTTAAATGCAATTTGATGTAAATTTGCAACAAATTATACGTAAAAACATGATTTTACGTGTGATTCAACCGTTTACGTCGAATCTCAAGTTTACATCAACTGAGTTTATATGTGATTGATTTTTTTCGTATCGAGTAAATTCACATATTTTTTTCTGTGTAGGCCATTCCGCCAAGATATGTGGGTTGTTGTGCGAATTGTTTGTTTTTGTCATATTAAAGTTAAATAATTTAGTTTTAGAGCAATTTTAGAAACTTTTCATGTATGTAATAAATTTTTCTGATGAATCGTAAACATTTTTTTTCATCACAAAATCTGTATTTTTGTGGATGCTGAATTTTTGATGTCAGTGACAACTTGATCTTGTTTGACAATCGAGGATCACTGCATCAGGACAACCAACAACTACCGACAGGTGGCCTATGCATTTTTTTAATTTAAAGCTTTCGTTCCTCTGATAACAAAATGAAAAAATGATCTGGCGATGGCCTCCAATAGGAGACTTGTACAAATCCCACTTGCGTAAACAACATTCTCAAAAAAAAAAAAAAAAAAGAAAACTGCTCTTTATAAACCTGCAAAAGAATGTGTCTGAGATAGAAAGATGTATGAGAGTGAGTAGTCATTTCTCATAAAACTTAATTCACCTATGTGATTGGTGCCTTCCTCACTCTTTACCAAAAATGGATCATACAAAAGATTAGGAATTTATACACGTCTTGAAATTAACATGGTTTTTCAAACGGAACTAACTAAAACCAAAAGATCCGGCTTCGTAAAAGTATATGAAAATCACTTAAGGATGCACAGCAACGAATTAAGTCTGTAAGAAGTGTCTTCTTATTCCAAAATTGACCCAATCCTGCAACAATGTGATTGTAAAAATAGTCCAACTTTGTTGTAAATTACTTTAGGGGAAAAAATATTTCGATAGTACCCGTAGTTTTGGAGATACTAAAATGTCTGTAACAAAAATGTGGGTGCAAAAGCTCTGTTTGATGTGCGCCGTTAAGTGATCATAACTTAACCAGGTCGGATGGTTGATCCGAACATTTTTTTTCATACAGATCCGGCTTCAAAGAAGAACATAAATATCACTTGAGTGGTCATATTTTAAGACAAGGTTGCCAGATCTTCAGAAGTATGGACTTGTTTGGAATGTCTTGCAATAACCTATCCTACGATAAATCGGATCCGGATATAGTTTTCATACAGATAAGTTAGACGTCAAAAAAGTATATAACTCTCACTTCAGTAGTCATAACTAGAGGCAGGGTTGCCAGATCTTGAACATTTAGAATCGTTGGAAAAGTCTTCCGATTACCTTACTAAAAATGCTGGGAATTGAGTTGATTTCTGGCCACTTTTGTAACATCCAAACATTTGCGAAAAAAAAACATGTTTAAACATAACTTTTTAACTTCTTTTCGAAACTTCAAAAAGTTTGATACTCGATGCATGGGACTCAAAACCAAGTCGAATGCAACCGGTTTGGCTTATATCGGTACAGCTAGTGCTGAGAAAACTTAGTGACAATTTTGATAACACATAGACACACAGACAAATAGACATAAGTTCAGTTTTCGATTCCGGATGCTGGCCAGGATTAGAACCTTACCTCAGTGAGGTGGGCAAACCGTTTAATTTTACAGAGTTGCTTAGATTGGCATGCTCAAAAAATGTTCAGAAGAGAAAACATCCCGAAAATATTGCTAAAAAGTTAGATTTTCTGAAACAATTAACCACCCAAATTTTCAACCAAGCCAAACGTTGCCCCTTTCCATTTGCAACAATTGTTCCCGAGACACCAAATTGCAATTTTTGTCAGAAGTTCATTTTTTACATACTTTTGGGTAATGGAGTATTATGCACTGAAGTAATGGATAGGTAATAGACAAGATTGTCAGATATAAGAAACATCATGATACATTAAACATCATTAAATATCACCCAATAACGGAAACATAAAAAATCTTAAAACTAGTAACATTGACTTTTGAATTATTTCCGCCACTTAAATGGTCTTTTGAAAACCTTATTTTTATATTGTTTTTTTCCTACATTTTTGAACCATAACTATTGAAATTGCTCATCAATATTTATGCTTTTCAATTGCGAGTAGTGCTTAAAGGAAGTGATTCCTATCGACTTTCAACCCCTTTACGTTCACCTTGTCGATCGAACGTTAGCCTTAGAATCGCTGGTAACGTTTCTTCATTACAGCGGCCAAAAGCGACGTTTTTTGTATTATTACCACACTCCATTCCACGCACCCGTCTGGAACGGTTCCCGTTTGCTCAAGTAGTTAGCACCATTCGACAAAAAAAAAAACCGTGTTCAAAACACCTCACCCAGCAAGTTCTAAAGTTTCCCGTCATTCCCGATTTGCGCGTACTTTTGAGCCTTTCCCTCCTTAACGCTAAATGCAAATCATCGGAACCGATTGAGGAATACTAAATCAACAATTTCGCCCAACGAGCACACAACAAAAAAATGTCGACAATTTTAATACGCTATTACGAAGCGCTTCTTGAAAAGGTCGTGAAGAAATGCCCAGCATTGTAGTTTTACGTCAAACGGTTAGGTTAGGTAAAAAATAACTATCTTCAAACAATTGACGATGTTATTGGGCACACTCTTGATGGTTAAATGATCATCACTTACGTCAGCACTTTTATTGTGTGGTCACTAGAATCGTTCTCCTGCGTGTTCGGGTTACAATGTAGTGAGACCTTGAACTTGGTTGATTGTGCAACACGTGCACCACTGGACGTTGTACTAAAATTACTGCTCTTAATAATTGGAATGCAAATCAGGTTGAATGCATATTGGCAGTAGTGTTCAAACAGGTCAGGTTCTTCTTTTATGGTACTGCACAATTTGTCGATTTATAACTTTTAAAAGGTTTTGACTTGAAAATAATAAAACTTGTACTAAATATTCGAATTTTCTGTTGTACTAAAGACTTCGATCATTAAAGAATAAAATTGAGAAATTTCTTTTAAAAACAATGTTTTTACTTGAATTACTTGCATATCAAGATAAATAAAAAAATATTGATGTACTAAAACCTGTACTAAAACAGCACCCCCTAATAAATACTGACTCACCAAGTCACAAAATTCACACGTGTAAATATGCAAATTAAACAGCACGTTGTCGCTAAGTAATGACGTGAAAATCAACGTGTCAACACAGATGCTGCCCCTTGGCGAAAAGGGAATTGAGAAGAAAAGTTCCGTCGGGGGCAAACAAACACACATTCCGGCTGATTTTGTTTACAAAGTCAGTACTGGAGAGCAGTGAGTGGCCGGACAGCGTGTCTGAGTGAACAGTGAATGCAGTGTAAACAGTTTACAGACGGACAACGATTGTTTGACTGAAAAACAAATTTCTTATTTTATTCGAGTTTAGTACAATATTTTTTTGAAGGTAAGTTTTCAAAGTTGAAATTGGTTCTAACAGCAATATTATAGTACAGTTTACAAACTATTGAGGGTTTGATTAAAATTTGTTTTTTTTATTTGAGTTTAGTACAATGTTGTACTAAATTACGTTTAAATTTAACCCAACAGAAGATTTCGAATAAATATTGATCTTGAAATTCTAGCATGATTATACTTACAGCTTTCGCGTATGCCTTGCCAATTCCATCGGTTGCTCCGGTTACCACTGGAGAAAAAAAAAGAGAAAATATCATTAGGATTTCTCCACGGACCTGTCAAACCTGGCAACGCAACGTGGCCCGCAGGTGACTAACGGACTTGCATTATTGATCAAGTGAATTAATTATACCCTGCACTCGCATGCTGAGCTCTGCGGAATCGTAGCAAATTATTGGGGAAGTGCCCCTTGCAAGGTAGGCAAGATCGCGACGACAAGTCGACTCTTCCTGGCAGTGAACTGTACAGTGTACAGTACTGTCACTGTTGTATCACAGACAAATAGATAAGAAAGGCAAGTTTTTTTTTTAAATTTTAGTACTTGAAATTACATCACATTGCATTACATTCATTGTTTCGTCTGATTGTCTGTGTAACTTTAAAAGTCGTTAAAACGCAAACCTTCCTAGAAGTTTTTGAAGAGAGTACTAACTTTACGACTGTTAGCTGATCGATTAGCAGATGCAGTGACGATCATCGGCGTCGTAATTTTGCTGATTTACGGTTGATGAGGGGTCAAATAATGGTTACGGGTGGCGTCAGTGTTGCACACCTTCGCAATTACTATTACCGTGATTGAGGGGGAAAAAGAAACTAGTGGAAGTTGGTGGAAGTGCCCATTTAGCGCTGTCCCACATCACCCCAGGTAACGGTACCAGGAAAAAAAGGGCGAGGTTACACGCCCTTGAACTTCAATTTGCAGTGTTGCTGGTTTTTGCGCGCGATGTACTAAAATGCGGCTCTGTCAACGTTTTGTACTAAAAAACACGTGTTGGGGTAGGCATTCTTCAAGCTGTAATTAGTGTAGCGTGCGCGACAATAATTGACACTGTTTTAGCAAACGACACATTTAAGTAGTTGTTCTTCAAAATAATTTTTTTTTATTTACTCAAAATAATGAAACAAATTGGAACTCAAAAAAGTTAGATTAAAATAGTCTAGATTTTGGCACGCTCACTTTGATTGTATTTTTTTACTTCATTTTGAAAAAGTGATATCAATTTAATAATCTTATAATTCAAATTCAGTTTTTTTGTTAATTCCAAAGCAGAGATGATCGGACATCTTTCACCTTTTTTCACAAATTATATTGTCTTCACAAGATTTTGTTTCCAAAATCATAAAGAAAAAATATTTGATGTTATAACAGCTTGTTGTTGACTATTTATCACAATTAAGTTTTGTTTGGATCCTCCAGTTTTTTAGGCTGATTTTTTATTGTAAAATGTTGCTTATTTTGAAGATGGATGAATTAATCATTTTTTATTCTGTTTGCCACTCGTACCATGCTGTCCTCGTTGCTGGACTTTTGATACTCCGTCGACTAAGAAAATCACACCTGCTGATATCGTGAAATCAAAAGATCGTTACTTAGAAACAGTCGTTAACCTTTTCTTAAAAAAACGCCGTCGAGCGCAAAACCTGTTTTGATAACCACAACGGAAGTTGAAGCCCTAAAGAACGCATTTGAATTTCGATGAAGGTTTTACCTTTTATTGCTAAACTTTTATTGCCAAAAACACATAAAACCAAAATCATTTTCTTCGCTGTATAGAAAAGGTTTCAAATTCAGCTCAATTTAATTTCCTGACAGTGTTTCAGATGGAAAAAGTTTGAAGTTTAAACAAAAATTAATGAAGAAAAAAATCGATGCACAACTGGTGAAATTTCAAAACCTAAGAAATCTGATTGAAACTACGGCACTTCTCATTTTATACCGCTCTTATTCAACACTTCTGATGCAATCTTGTGCGGCACTTATTTATGTCACAACGTAGCATTGCTACAGCGATCACCTTTTTCTCATCTCGAAATGACCAACTTGCGATCAGGGGGAAAAAAAGTCTCTCTCACTTGAGCAACTGCGACATCGGGAGGGAAAGTTAAAAAATCCCCCTCTGAACGTGTTTTTGTTTTTAAAGTCTGAAAACATAAATCGGGGAATACGCATTCCAGATTCGGGGACCGGTTTTTGGGACTTTCTGCAAGTCATTGCGAATTATTCCACTGGGGATTATTGATTTTGAAATTTTAGGCGTAATTTCCAAAATTGCATTGGAATAAGAGATTGCATTTGTATTTTGCTGGTTGAAAACAAATATGCCAAATAATCTGGATTAATTGATATGAAACTATAAATATTAAGGTTCATTGATCCTTAACCAGCATTGACGTCACAAAATTCAATAACTCTGATGTATCCCATATTTTTCCGAAGCAAAACAGAACGCCAAACCAGTTATCAACATCAAGCTGCAGCGCAACCCAATTCTACGCTGATCATAATGAGTTGCAGAAAAAAGCGGTGTAAATCTGCATATTTTAGCATCACATTAGGTGGCGCGTCAAAATAAAGTTAACCTTAACCCAAATATTGCCTTTTTACAAATTGGTAGGAATGTCAAGTTTGAAGAAAGAAAAAAAAAGAGTGATCACTGATCACTGATTATGATTTTTGAGCTAGTTTCCAAGAATGGAACCAACACATGGCTCTAAATATTTGACCGCTTGTTTGACCAAAACCAGTGCTGCTGAAGGACACGAGACCGTGTTTTAACCCTAAATTTGTCATAATTCGATAAGCCAATGATTGACAGGTAGGGAATCGGTTTAGGGTCTCATGCAAAGCAAAGCAATCCACTTTAACGACCCCCGGGTCTTTTGTGGGCTCTGTTGCAAGTTTCTGCTCATTTATAAACCCAAAACTGGCAGCGCTAGTCCGAGAAAATGATGGTCTCCAGTCGAGAGAATAGTGGTACCATTCACGGACGCAGAGAACACAGGTCGAGATGGGCGATAGAACTATTCTCTCGAGGTTCATTTGCAAAAAAAGTTCATCCGTCAAACAAAAAACCAAAAGTGTCGACAACGGGAATCAAACCAGAGACCTTTGACAAACCAATCCAATGACTTAGCTGCCTCGGCCACCACAGCTTGGTGACCAAGGAGAAGTCAGAAGTCGATGTATGACACTTGTTGGAGATTTATTGATTCAACTAACGAATGAACTCATTTGTTATGATGGTGTGAGTTGGTACCATTATTCTATCGATTCGACAATAAATTTTGAGAGAACGATTATCTCGACTCTGAATTTTGGGTGTAGGCGTCCGAAGATTATGTGTGGTGAGTCACCCAAAACCTCTTTTACGAAAATGGACCGATGATTTACTTCCCCATCCGATAGAAGGCCAGGAGGATAAGGCGGGATTCGAACCCGCGCCCCATAGCAACTTAGGGATCGGCAGCCGAAGCCGCTAACCACCGCGCCACGAGACCCTAATGCATCGCTATTAAATTATTAGCCGTCGCGATAAGTAGTTTAAATTTCGGTATACAATATGTGGATTAATCCGAATCGATTCACATGAACCATTCGTTGATCTTTAAAAGACTTTTCCAATGAGCCATAAGTAAGAAGGTTTGATTTTTGACACTTTCAACAAAATACTACTTATCGATACTGTTAGGATGATTTTGTTTGTAGCACAATTTTGAAACACTCAAATATAATAGATAGCTTAACAAAAAAAAAAATATGCTTCTACAGAGGCACCTCTTTTTACGCAGAGACGGTACGCTTTTTATTTCGTCGATTTCTTTTGAACTATAAAAAGCATTTTGTAGATCTGCGCAAAACGTACAACAAGCTTTTAAAAGATTGCAAAATGACAAAAAGAGGTTTCTCTGTACAGTTTATAAATTATAGCATGCCTACATCTATCTATAAGTTTGAAAGTGTAAGAAAAAAGTGAATCTAAATTTGTGATTTTGTGGGATGAAATTATTTTTAAATAAATTTTCATTTCCTCATTTGTAAGATTTGTGGCCAACAAACAAAAATGGATAGTGACTGAAATGCATAAAATACGCATCCTAGTCGCAATGTTTAAAATTTGCGTTTATCACACAGATAATTCAACTTCAAGTACCTAAACCCAAACTTATAATCCATGCGGATAGTCCTTTCAAAAATAAACGAGAGGAAAGACCTCTCGCGCTACAACAACAACATTGTGTTCATTCGTTCATTTAAACAGTTCATCCCATTGGGTGGCTTATATGGATAAATGACCCAAGTAACCGCGAAGCACTAAATAGCAGCATTAAAACATTTAATCAGCACTTTTCCCTTGAGAAATATTTCAAGTGGCGCACAGTGATGCCGGTTTAATGCTTAACCGAAAGCTCGAACAAAAACAAACTGCTTTATCGACGTCAAGGCTGGGGAAAAAAAGAACAGCTGCTCCACTCACAACTTGGTGGTGGGCCTCCTTTGTTTTTTTTCCTGTTCCATTTCATGTGTGAGTGTGACACTTTGATGTTATTCTTGCATTTTTCTCGTCGATCTCCAGGATGCGCGCCAGCCAACTGATGTATTCTGAAATGGATATTTGTTTTGAAAGTTTTAATCGATGTGGTTGATGCATCGAACATTAATTAAGACTTTCTTTCTGCTGTTTCGAGTTTCCGTTGTCATTTCGTTGGACGGAAATTATCGATTATCACTCAGCAAATTGCGGCCATCCAGTCAAGTGCAGTACAATTAATTACGGGTCAAAAGGGACAAGCACTGGCTAACGGCTAACGGGAACTGCTTTTCCGAGGAGTGCTAGGTCCACAGTTAGCAAAATTTCACAAAGTGTATCAGACTTCCGGAAAGCAGCTTTTTGCTTGTGAGAAAAGTCATTCAATTTATCAGAGAACTTTTGATAATGTCCTTTGTGCTATGGGAATATGTTTTGAAAAATTTGGCTTCATTACAGGCTGCAGTTTCCCACAAAAAAAACAAACAAAAGAACACTTCAATCAGCAGGAATTGAACCCAGTCCATGCAAAAATAAAACTGAAGCACACTTGGGGAACTGCGCCATAGCCTGCACGCTTATTGGAACGGTATGTCGGGAGAAGGATTAAAGTCAATAAGAGCGTGCCTGGTTGAAATGTTTCCCGTATCGATGGGTTACTTTGTTGATAAACATCAAATAGGGGGATGGCGTCGCTATTTTTAGACCACGTTTTCCACTTTTTCTCATCGAAACCGACTACTTTATCGACTTAATTTTGCTGGGCGAGATAGGACGCCGTCTATTTTTAGACGATGACTCAGCACTTTTCCACTCTTGCACCTCAAAAAACCAGGTGGCAGCACGATGTAACGCCACGTCCCTATGCTTTGAAGCACATTTTCAAGGTCGTAAATGGTGATTTAATACCAGTTTAATGCTGCAAAGTTTTGGTACTTTGAAGCATTCGCAAAGCTTATTTACTACTTCAAAACATTCCAGTGCTGATTTAGTACTGAATTAATACTTCAATTTAGTGCTTGTGGTTACTTGGGGACCGCCACTTAGTCACTTAGTTGAACCTGATTTTCAAATTTTGAAATCAGAAAATTACAATCACAATTTTTAGCATTGCAATTTTAACATTGAAAATCGTACCAATAGTTTTCAGCTGCAATATCGTCAGTTAAAAATTACAGGCTAATTAGGCGACCCTTAGAGCAATACATTTCGAATTCTTTGTAATGCTGTATGTCAGAAACTATTCACCACATTTTAAAGGTATGTATCAGAGAGAAAATTATAGAAAAAATTTCCATCTTTTTAAAAGTATAGAATTATTTTTTAAGCTCAAAAAAATCTTTATCAATCAAAAATTTAAAACGGAACATTTTATCAATAATATAAAAAGTATCGATAATCGATAATCGATCAGAAAATTCCTTCTCTAGATACAGAATTTCATACCTTTACATAAATCATTTATCTATTGTTCTGTTGCACCCAGTATGACACACTCACCTGCCCACGATCCCAGCTCCTTCAGCCGGATGCTGGACCCGAACAGCTTCGGCCCGAGCAGGTTCTCGTACAGCCATGGGAACACCTTCCGGAGCAGCTGGACGGACACGACGAAGACGCATACCCCGCCGAAAATGTCGTACGCGTTGGCCATCTTTTTCGGATTTTTCCTGAGGGACAGAATTTTGACCAACCCTGTTGAGCGGGGGGGTGAAGAAGGCAGGCTTTTAAGTTATATGGCACAGTCACAAACACTCGCGGTAGCCCTTAGGAGCCGGGGCAGTAGGCGACGCGATCCGATAACGACGAGCACCGATTGCCTACTGAAAGCTCAATACGGAATGACCTGCTGGACGGTCGCGAGTCGCGCGCGATCGAAGGAACCGCTGATTGGCGCGTATTTAGCACGGGAATATCACCGCAGTAGGCGGGTGTGAGTGTGGCGGGTAAGTGTTGGTATCTCTCCTACACAGTGTCGACAAATGATCCCGAAACGCACACCACGGAACGGAATGCTTTCTTTTCAACGAGAGCCGGCTTGCTTAGATTGCAGCTAAAATGTGTCGTTATCAGCGAGCAATCACGAACACCAAATAATGATACTGAATTTTAAACTCGTCACGCACACCTGACCTCTGGTAACTCTCGCTAGTAACTGGCTGACAACACGCGTTTCTCTCTGAGGCTGTGGTGCCCGCAGCGAAGCAAGGTCCAGATTTTACGTAAACAGTGGTTTACAATTTTTGGAAGTGGTTCCAACGCGATGACGACGCGGCGACGCAGACCGACGACGACGACGACCTAAAGAGCGCAATTCTCCGTGAAAACGCAAATCAATTTGATAACTTTCTGCTAGAAACTATTTTTTTAAGCATCGGCTGCTGTTCGCTGCTGTGATAGTTTTGTTTTAGTTTTTAAATATATATTTAATCTTAACAATCCTTGACCTGATGCACAGTTTATACTAACAGGCTATCGTAACCAATAAAACAACAAATTACTTAAACAAATTAAAGTGAAAAAATGTTCCAAACACACTGATTCAAAACCTTTAAAAAAATCTTGCTGAGTACTAGTTTGAAAAACATTGCAATCAATACAGACCCAAAACATCACAATTATCATTGGATAATAAAAGTGATGGTGATGAAATGTGCCTTCAAGTTTAAACCAAATTTTTTCGAAACCAATTTCAATTTGCATTTTTGCATAGAATTACCCTAAAGTTAACATGACCGACCGAAGGCAAACGCGAAGCCAAAAAAACACCGAAAATCAATTCAACTGCAGTCCGAGCAGGCCACGACGACGGCGAACGGGAGAAATTCGGTATGGATAATGACAGCAGCG
The DNA here is from genome assembly GCF_016801865.2 of Culex pipiens pallens. Taxonomy (NCBI): domain Eukaryota; kingdom Metazoa; phylum Arthropoda; class Insecta; order Diptera; family Culicidae; genus Culex; species Culex pipiens. The sequence goes on from NC_068937.1 coordinate 115,972,473, forward strand.
CAGCGCCACGCACAATAACTTTACCAACACAAACACACACGCACGTAACCCTAAAGAGATTTACCCCCTAAAAACCACGCACTAAAATTCGCTTTTCTTGTGTATTTTACACGTAATGTTGAGAAAAACTCAAAAGAAGTGCAAAAACGGCGAAGATGCGCTCACCTGGCTATTGGCGCCCGTGTAAATGGAACACGGTGAAGAAACTCGATGCTTTTTTGGAGGTTATGTCACACTTTGGCAGCTCGGCACGACTCGTCACGACGCGGACCCTAAACTGCGCTGCTCTCGTACCTACTACAGGCTGCGACGGACGACGGCATCCGACGGTTCAGAGTGTGTAACGTGGAAGTGGCCACCACGACGATGACAGAAATTTCCCCTTTGCTTTCATTGACTGAGTGTGTGGTGATGAATAAGAGTACCATTTTAACTGTCGGTTTCATTGATAAGGTTGAATTCTTACAAAAGTGCAACTTCTCTTTTTATGTCCAATTTTCTGAAAAAACTTAAAATTACAGAAAATTGTTTACCAAATTGATCAATTTACTCCCAGTTTTGAAACAAAACAAAAACATTGACATTGAGCAAGTCACGCAAAGCTTGGGGCTCCCGGTATGGTTCCCGGTCGAGTATTGGCAAAAGGAGAAACACGCTGTTTTGCTGGATAGAAATGCGCATGCTCACCATTTTCGGTTCACATGGATTTGTGAAATTCTGTATTTTCACCCCACGTCGCGTCTGGGAGAACGTGTGTAGCACGGAATAGATTGTGAATGTGTTAGAAATTGCATGGAATTTTATTTTTTATCTAAGACTAAAAGGATCTAAAAGGATCGCATCCTGCCTTGTCCTTTTTAAATTTGTGTAGTGTTTTGTCTATTTTTTTTTGTTTATTACATCGTCGCCTGTGTGCGTAATTTTTATTATTGACTTGAGTGCTTATCTGTAGTGAAGATCTTTACCTTGAAATATTTCAGGTTGAATTTTCACTTTTATTTAAAAATGCATTGATTTGTAAAACTTGCAATTTTCGTGGATTTTTTGGAAACATTTCATCGCACAAATTTAATGGCACAAGTCAGGTTGACATTTGACGATGAAGTGTAAAACCCCGCCAAATTTTCCATCTACATAGCATGAGAAAACATACCGATGAAACGTTTAAAAAAATCTACCACAATTATCAGTATTTTAAAACTTCATCATCCCGGTCGAGAATAGAACTCACGACCTCTGGATTGGTAATCCATTACGTCACTAGTCGAAACCCATCCCCTTCTAGTCAGGACTCCCAGTGGGCAGATTTACTCTTTGAAGGGATCTGACTTTGCCGAGTCAGACAGGCATCGAACCCATCACCTTCCGCTTACAAGGCGAAATCCGTAACCTCACGGCCACGATAGCTAGGCCGGCTCGGTTTATCATTACAGCTCAAAGATTTTTCCTTATACAAAAAAAAAAGATTTTTGCGATTTTCTTTAATACTGAGTTTTTTTTAATTTTCAAGTCTCGTTTGATGGGTTCACATTTCGAACAGTTAATTTTTGAGTTTGTGATATTTTAGAAAAACAAAATTACCAGATATAGAAATTGGCATGCTTCTTATCCTCTTACCGTTGTTTATCATAAATATATAGAGCTTTAAGGCCCAATTGATAGGGTCACTTGCACAAAAGACTGTAAATATTGAGTCTCAAAACTGTATGCGCAATCCTTTCTCGCGTTCAACTTGATAACTTGCTACATTGGGTCCAAAAATTAAAATAGTCGTAAGTGATTTTTGAGGTTTTTCTTGATATTTTTTTTCGAAGCCAAAATCAAATCCTATAAAAATACAAGTAAAGAAAGGTAAAAAGTAAAATATCAAATTTAATTGATACATCAGATCAAGGCCAAATTTGTTGCAAATGCTCAATTTGGATGAAAATTTCGAAGGTTTTTTAGCTCATAAAATGCACACATTAGTAGGTATATAGAGCTTTATGGCGTTTCGCGTACACACACTAGCGCATCATTTGATTTTGCTGGCTGGACAAAATTTATCCTTAATCTTTTTCGTGTACATACACGCAATACATGCGCTCGTAGATTACTCAATTTACACGGTTTAAAAATATTAATTCTCGCGTACTTTTTGAAAAAGTTCTATTTACATAAGAAACCAATGGAGTTTTTTATGTTTCTTATGGTTATGGCATGGACTGTCCTGACAGTCAATTAAGCAATAATATGGTAATGTTCTTCACAGTACTGTGCTAAAAAATGTCAATTTGGTGTGTAGATATTTGACCTGTTTATTACCCACAACTATTGCCAAATTTGTTTTAGGATACAACCAAGGGTGTCTAACATGTCCTACCCTTAGCTGTAATGGATAAAAATTTGCTTAAAAATATCGTTAAAATACGTCATTAAAATATTTCCGGTTCAAATAGATTTTTTTTCGCTCTATCGCAACAAAGTTCTACATTGAGGCAACGAATAATTACTGCTGTACACACAATAATCAGCCACATTATCGCATCTTAATGTGCGAAACCCCTCCCATAACTTGAAAAATGGCTCATTCCAGGTGTGTAAATGACCACGTGTGTTTTCTTCCCCCACGCGATTCTCACATTTTAATTGTACGCACACGCGGATGCACCTTAAAAGTGCAAATTCATTCATCGTTTGAAAGAGAAAAAAAACCAAGATTGTGATTTCTATTTTCACCCCCCTCCCCCCTCCCCAACCATCTTATTTCGTAACCGCCCATATCTGTCAGTCATAACATTGTCCGTGTCTTGTGGTCTGCTTCGGGTGCCGTTAAGTTACACACGGTACCGTAATGGAAGAAACGCCATGAACTTGATCTTACTTGATTCGTACAAACCTGCGCCGCCGAATGAAGTGTCCAAAGCAAAAAGAAGATAATTCACTTTTATTTTCATTTGTGGTGATGACGGGGAAAGGGGGGGCGGGCGGGGGTTATGAATTGGTCACATACATTTGGGCGTATTCGAATGAGTTGAAATGTTGCAGTCTAGTTTATTTTCAATTTTCGCTTGAAATATTACGTGGGAAACGGCGAATGTTAAACCAATTTTTTGCAATTCCACTGTGAAACTGTCAACTTTTCCTGCCCTTCTGGAGAAACGAAACGGCCTACTTTTCCCTACCAAAAATAACAGAATGGAAAATTAATACCTTTCAATAACAGTTCTGAAAAGTTCTACTTTTCAGCACTGAAATGGGTGCTGAAAAGTTGAACTTTTCAGCACTAGTATCGAAAAGTAACATTTTTCAGTATTGTTCTGTTTTGAACGATGAATTTTCTAAACACATGAATGTTTGACATAAAATTACATTAAATAAGCGTTTTTCGGAATTGCAAAAAATGTTGTATGCAACTCGTTGCAAAACTTGTTTTTTTTCAGCACTCGTCGTATTTATCCAACTCGGTAAACCACTATTATCAAAAAGTAACATTTTTAAATTATTTTTTTGTTTTGAACGGTGAATTTACTAAACACATGAATGTTTGACATAAAATTCATTCATGAAGCGTTTTTTGGAATTGCAAAAAATGTTGTAAGCAACTCGTTGCAAAACTTGATTTATCAGCACTCGTCGTATTTATCCAACTCGGTAAACCTCGTTGGATAAATGTACGACTCGTGCTGAAAAAATCTTCTTTTTGCAACTTGTTGCATAAACTACTATTAATCTACCGAAGCAATCAGGCTTAGTGATTTTTCATGCTAGAAAACTTAAATTTTCACCGAGACCTAAATTCTAAAACACAAAATTTCAAGGTAATTTAACGCAACGTTAATACTGTTCAAATAACCTTGAAAATGTCATGTTGAAATTACAGAAGGTACTCTCTATAATTTATTTTATTCTATTTTTATAATTTATTTTATCTATTTCACATGTTATGTTTCTCCAAATCAGAACAAGGTTCAACAGTGTTGTCTAGCAAAAATGAATAAAAACCTTTTTTTAACAGATTTTTATTTGAAAAAATGACTCTGCTGAACAACTATTCGAGGGGTTTGAGAGAAATTGAGAGTTGATCGTTTTTATATTGTATTGAAAAGTTCAACTTCTCAGCACTTGTATCGAAAAGGAATATTTTTTAGTACCGTAAACCGGGGTGACTTTGAAAGGATTTCAATTTGTTTTTAGAATATTTTCAAACAAGGGTTTTCTCAAGATTATTATTTTTAAAACATGTACTGGGATAGGCCACACAATTTTGCACTATTTTGGAAAAAAAGTTTTTTCAACAGTGTTTAGAAAAATAGTTACGTTAAAAATTCTTAGTTTAAATTCCGGGGTGACTTTGATAGTCTTAGTTTTTTTTGTTTGAATCATATTTAAGATATTCAAGCTTTATTTGTACGTTAAATGTACCATCACTAAAGTAGCTGATACAGTTTTTAAGAAAATAAAAATCAATGTTTATGTTTAGTTAACACAGTTTATAAGCTTTTCAACAAAATACACATAAATTTCAGGTAAAATTGTTAAAATTTGTTAAAACTAGTTTTGTTTATGAAATTATTGATTATTGCATATTATAGGGGAGAGTGGGGAGACTTGATCCCCGGGGACACTTGATCCCAAGCCTGTATCTCGTCAGCATGTGGGTAAAACAATTAGTTTTGTTCTAGAAAGTTGTGCGAAATTGACTAAAACTCATTGTAGAAAACAAAGAAAAATTTAAAAAATGTTTAGATTGAGTTACACACAATTTTCTAAAATGTGCTGCAAAAAACTTCCAAGAGATCTTTTTTTCTTTGTTTTGATAAGTATAGAAAATATTCAAAAGTTATTCAAAAAAATTTGTTTTTATACATGAATTGTTTGATAAACATATCAACTCCAAAACCCTTACGCATTTTACATTAAATTTATCGTCATACTATTTTTACAATCAATTGTTTAAAAAATTGCGTTTAGGAAGACTTGATCCCTGCATTTTTACAGTCACTGGAATCAGCTGAGCTTGAGCTGGGTTTTCGTACATAGTTTCCTTTAGTATAGTTGTACATAACTTACTGCAGTTTGAACCATATTTCAAAAGTTTTGTAAACAAAAATTACCAGCTTTTGCAAACATGCTCAATTTTGGTCTTAAAAAGAAAATTTTATGTTTTTGAATATTTTGCATGCTAAACTTGTTATATTTTGAATACAAACGTACAGGTTTAATGTAAAATTGCTACTTATAGAAAATTAAAAGTTTGGATGAATAAGAAACATTTTGCTTAAGATTTCTTCAAAATGTTGAAAGGGGGATCAAATTACCCCCAACATTTTGAAAATGCCGGTTTAAAATATTTTTTTAAAACGCTTGGCATGATTCGAAGAGTTTATCTGATGAAATATCCTTATCAGGCAATCATACTATGTGTAAGCTTTCAATTCATGCAAAAAGTTCATAGTTTTGTGAGAAATTGACAGAGTTATGTGCGATACAAAAAAGGGGATCAAGTCTCCCCACTCTCCCCTACTGAATTCGAAGCACGAATCACAAGTTTCTATATTTTACAAGAAATTTGTTCAACTAAAATTGACTTTAAATTTGGAGATTTTTTAAATTGTTTTTCAAAAATACATATTATTTATTATTCACAAACTTATTTAACCTTCTCCTAGTGAAAAATTTTCCAAAGAATTCGTAAATGTATTCCGTTTTCCGATTCAAAATCGTGTTCATTGAAAAAATCTTGACACTTTGAGAAGTTTAAAATAATGACTTTTTGAACTTTTCCAATTTTTTTGAAAAGTTCTTTTTGAGGTACTTTGAACACTTCTCTACCAAAAAAAGCAAAGTAATCCACTTTAACGACCCCCGGGTCTTTTGTGGTCTCTGTTGCAAGTTTCTGCTCATTTCTAGGCGTCCGAAGATTGTGTGTGGTGAGTCACCAAAATCTCTTTTACGCAAATGGACCATCGTTTTACTTCCCCATCCGATAGAAGGCTTCTCTACCACGATCAGTATGATTCTAAACAATTCCGTACAATACGTCGAAGGCGTTCCGCTGCTGCTGTTTGGCTCACGAAGGTTTCCGCGTCCGAGTCCTGGCTGCTGCCGCGGTCGGCTTTGCTTTGCGTCCTAGACTCACCAGCACCACCGGACCCACCAAAGTGTTTATTTTCATTTGCGACTTAGGCGTACACGGTTACACGAGAACGTCAATATGAAAGATATTTTACAGTTGAATTAAAAGTAAAAACTTTGAAATCAGTGAGCAATGAGATTTTCAAAAACTGTAGCAGTAAAAGTTTTCATTTTCAAAACAAAAAAAAAACTTTTAATGTAGCAAATTTTAACAACTTTTTAATTCAAAAGTAAGTTACTTTTGTCATTACCGTAATATTTTTTTGTGTGCGGTAAGTCACCTTTCCAATATCATTAGTTTTAGTGCATTCAAGCAGCCAGGCCTACTGCGCAAAGTTTTATAGCAGGTGAGATTCGTTGAATTGGATTGAGTATGAGTTCGAATAGATCGAAACCCTACTCTGTGCTGTTATGAGATGTTTCTGGGAATAATAAAAAAAAAGAAAAACAAACAAACCAAACATAAAGTTAATATCAAACAAGTTTTTTTATTTCATAATTTAATAATTTACTTAGCACTTAAAAAATAGCCCGCCTCTCCAAAAATTCTTTGCGCCCTAGCAATGGCACCATCAGTTTCCTCAGAGGACCATCGTCAATCTGTTTCCGGCTCGGTTTTCCCACACAACTAAGCTTAAACTTGGTCACACTGCCAACCGCCTTTTTCGTGTCCTTCCTTAACGCGGTCGCGTAATCCTTCCCCGCGATCCGCCCTCCCTCAAAGTGCAACGATTTGCTGGACTTCCGGTTGCGGAGCTCCGTTCGGGACGTCAGCCGTTGCGTTTGGCCCGGTTCCAGCCGGTCCAGGAAGCTTGCGGGCAAATCCATACGCTGCCTTATTTCGTTGATTAGCTGCAGCGAGTCTCGGAGGTGGCCACCGGACTGGGCGCGTAGTTCCGCTCGGATGTTTTCGATTTTGCTGATGAGGGCGTGGAACTCGTTTTTGGGCTGGGAAATGTTCGCCAGCAGATTTGGCCATCGGTTGGATGGGGCGGGACGGGCTTCGTGACATATCTTGCAGGGTTTTATTGGGGGTTTGCCGCTTTGCTGGTGGGGCTTGTTGTTGACTTGCCGTTGCTGGGGCCGTTTGCGCAAGCTGGTTGTCGAGCTGGTGGGCACGGAGGGTGCCTTGCGGCGGGCATCCTCAGGGCGGTGGAGCGGTTTTGAGGGGACTCGCGTTGGCTTCAGCGGTCGCCCGCTGGTCGTTGGCCGACGGCGTGGTCCGGATGATCCATCATCGAGAAGTTTGTGCGCGTTGACGGCCCGGGAAAGGTTGGACGGACAAATGGGAGCCGTTTGCGGGCGGAACTTGTTCGACGGGATCCGCCGGGGTTTTTGCTGGAAGCTGCGTTGAACCACCGCGTAAGCCTGAGTTAAAGAATTTTGACATGAAAAGGCCACAATTGATAACATTTTCACCTACCGCTCGAGACGGGCTGTCACGGAGGAATTCCCGTACGAATCTGACTCCAGTGTTAGTGGCCATACTTGGAATAAATAATTTAATTTAAAATAGATAAATTTTAGCTCACGAACGAGACGAACTGCCAAAAGAGGAAATTTTTAAGTGAAGAAAAATCTAACTGCTGGAAACTAGGTTGCTGTGATTTTGAATTTTCGTTTTCGTTTTTCGTCCAACGTTTTAGGAAATATCCCAAAACCACGTGGAAACATTTCAGATCACTTCGATTTGAATGATATTTAAATTGAGAAGACTTTTGAACATATATTTTTCAGTTATAACCTACAACTAAAATGCTTTCGGATATGAATTAGTAAACTAAAATGACAATAGTTTGGCGATTTTTAAAGTTTGTAACGTTTATTCCATACAAAGTTGCAATAGCTTAGTCTATAAAATATAATTCGGTCTAAACGCACTGAAATAACACTTATAAACTCGGCGAATAAATTTATCTGTATCAAAAAAATGAAGAGGCAAGATTCATGCTTAACCTTACAGCGCAACTCTCACGTTGCTGAAACCTATCAAATCCGGTCATGTTAGACTTTTTCGAACTTTTTGAGCCTCTCCTCGAGGGCGGCCGTGCGCTTGCACATCTCGACGTAGTTTTGCTGCAGCTGCCGCTGGTACACCAGCACCTTCTCCTTCTCTTCGGCCCACTTTTGCCGTTCTTGCTCGAATCCGGTCCGCGCCTCCTGCAGTTCCTGCCGAAGCCGCCCGACCGTCCGATCCTTGTCCTGTGGAGGGTCTTTATCACAGTTTTTCACGGGTGCTCCGTCCTCATCTCCTTCTTCCTGCTCCCGCGTGGGCGTCATGGACTTGTAGTCGTCGTCGGACGAACTCTCCTTGTAGCTATCGTTCAGCGACGAGTCTTTGACCTCTTCGCCGGAAGTTGGCGTCGTCGTTGTCGTCGTCTTTCCGATCGTGCTCAGATCGAGCGTAATGTCCGGAAGCTTTTTGGCGTTGTACGTCTCGATGAAGCTGGACTTGTCCTCGTCCGAATAGTTGCAGATTTGGGTGTTGAGGAAGAGCTTTTTGTTCAGTTCCAGCTTGTTGTTGAAATAGTTGCGAATGATTTCGCTGCTGCTCAACTCACCCTCACCACCTTTTTTACTCTTTAAGGCATCCCCTTCGACACCCTCAGAAACACTTTTCGCAGTTTTACTGTTGTTGTTTCCATCGATCATGGTGGACTCTTCGAACTTTTGCGTCACATAGTCCAGCTTCTTCTTGTACCGGGAGTATCGGCCCGCTGGGACGCCCTCGTAGCCTCGCATGATCGAAATGTCGGACAGTTCCTTGCGTAACTTTTGAATTTCGTTGTTCATCACCACGATGATCTGGTCCTTGAAGATGATGATGCGGTTCAGCTGGGAGATCTCCAGGTCGAAGTCGAGCTCCTTTTTGATCTGAAAGGAAAGAAGCATGAGGTATTTTTTTCTGTATCTTGGTGTCCTGCAAAATCTTATACACTCAAACCCCGATGGTATGACACCAAATGAACGGGGTCACTTTTTAGTTAGACACCCCTTTTACACGGAGCTCACACAAACTACCAAACGTTTGTTTGATAGCGTGCGTAAGCCCCGTGTAAAAAGTGACAGTTCGTCACTTTGACTTTGTCAAACCACGTACAAATGTGAGCGTATTTAGTTGTTAAAAGCAGGTCGCATAACTAAATTGTGCTTTCCATTACAAAAGGGCACAACACATTTGTAAACAATAGTGTATTCCTCTCACACCTAATGTAAACTGTCATTGGAGTGAAAGGGATACACTCTTGTTTACAAAAGCGTTGTGCCCTTTGGAAACGTTAGGCTCCAAAGTAGTTCTAACGATGAGTTTCACGAAAGATCTTCGAATGATAGATTTTCATTGAAAAGCTCGGGAGTGATTTATTTTGCGTGTTTCGCCTCCTCTCTTTTTCGCCTGTGAAGAAAGTTTAAAGGCGAAAAAGATTCTTGGCGATTATTCCATCCCTGATGAACAGAAGGGTGGTTCTAAGTCAACTACCCCCGCGGTACTATCACTGAAAACTAAAATCCATGTTAAATCTTGATCTGACTACGGGAATCCCTCTAATGACTCCTAGAAGTTTGTGGGGCAAAAATCGTGCAAATGTTAACTTTTTAAATTTTTTTATGGTGTAATAATTTATCGATCCTTACGATTTATTTGTTGTGAAATATTCATAAAAAGAAATATTTCGAGTAGTCAAATCACAAGAAAAAATGTTTTTCTTGACTTATTTTTAATTTTTGAGCTCATGTTTGACCACTTAGCTACGCTTAAGTGATTTTAGAATTTTTAAATCCGAGATGGCGGCCGAAAGCGCGGTGATGAAATATAAATTTTATGTTACACTCAACCCCCGGTGGTTGGTCACTTTTTCGTTTGACACTTTTTGAGTTTGTACCCCGTTGGTTGGTCAAAGTCAAACTAAAAAGTGACGAACTGTCACTTTTTACACGGCGCTCACGAACACTATCAAAACAAATGTTTGGTAGTGTGTGTGAACTCCGTGTAAAAGGGGTGTCAAACTAAAAAGTGACCCCGTTCGTTTGACAACAGTTGGTGTCAAACCATCGGGGTTTGAGTGTATAAGAAAGTGAATGTGACTTAAAATTGCACTCACCTCAGACTTTTTCATGCTTATTTCGTCAATATTTTGCAGCTTGAGATCCGTTTTAAGCTGCAGTATTTCCTGATCCTTCGAAATCACGTCCGTCTACAAAATTAATTTGAAAATTAAAAAAAAACTCTGTTTTAACATCGCACCACCACTCCCACTCACCTGCGCCTCCTTGAGCTGGGTCTTCATGAGCGCCACCTCACCATTCCGCTGGCACAGGCTCCACTCGCTCTCCTCGAGTCGTTCCTTCAGATCGCTCACCACCCGGCGCAGCATCTGGATCTCCTCGGCGCAGTCCTTCTCGGCGAGCTTCAGGTGGCGCAGTTCGCTGTTCTGGGCCTCGAGCTGCTCCTTGCTGTGGAGGATGTCCTCCTGAAGGCGCTTTTTGTCCTGCCGCAGCTGGAAGGTCTGCATCATCAGCAGTTGCTCCAGCTTGTGGACCTTTTGGGCGCCAGCCCGCAGTCGACTCTCGTGGATCGCCTTGAGCCGGTTCAGCTCCTGCTCCCAGTGCTTTTCCTTGTCCTGTGGTTTTTTTGGTTCGGATTTGGGTTGGGAGTAGAAACAGTATGTGGTAGTATGCGGGAATGATTTTGAGGGATAGTAACTCATAGATATTGAAGAAACAGAGTGTGATAGATATGGTAAGAGTCAATGAGAGGCCGACAGATGAAAAGTAAGGAAAAGCCAAACACACACGCACTCGTTTAAAGAAAGGGATCACTAGCCGGGGTACATGCCGATAGTTTTTGTTTTGGAAAAAAACGAAGGAATAGACAAGTTAGTCTCAGCCGCTCATAAGGCGTTACCAACCTGATGAACTTTGAATATTACTTGCTCATTGTGCTCCATGGTTTGCCGGAGGTATGCCAGTTCGGAGTCGCGATCGCGCAGGGCCGCCTCCAGCTCGGAGATGCCCGAGTCGGATGGCGACGGGGCCATGTCCAGCAGGTGATCGTGGGGTGCGTACAGGCTTGCCGATTGGCTGCTGAAATGTAGACAATTGAGCGTTAGTGATCGTGTCCGAAATATCAACCACAGTTATACAACATTTACCTGGTGCTGGGATTTGGATAGGACGCGATCATGCTGTCCGGCAGCTTCAGAATCGACTCCAGACTGTCGTAAGTTTTGAACGGAATCGAGCTGGCGGTTTTCCTAAACAGTGATCCGTACCCGTGGTGGGGAAAGGACCCGTTCGGTGTCGCACTTCCTCCAGGCGTTCCAGCGCCACTTCCGACCGCTCCCAAGCTGTGAAGCGGGGTGTGGTGATGGTGGTGGTGGTGAAGGTCGGTCGTACTGCCGAACTTGTACTGAATGCTCATCGGAGGTCCCAGCGACGGCGTAGATCCGTAGCGATCGCCAAGATCGGTCAGACGGCCGCCATTGTTGGGAGTAGTAGAACTGCTGGTACTTCCGGTGCCGGTGGCGGCATAATTTGGTGTGTTACATTTGTAAGGAACTGGTTTGAAAGCGATCGGACGGATCACCTGCTTGCCCTGGATAAAAAAAACAAAAACAAAAACGCTCATGATCAAGATTAAGTTACAACTCATTTTGATATAAAGTATCTCACCTTGCCCAGTATTCCACTGCAGGATTGAATCTTGGGCGGTTTGTCGTCAACGGACAGCGAAGCCGTCATCGCCGTCGGCGTCGGTCCATCGTACCCGTTCACCGGGGTTGCGAAGCAACTGGCAGTGATCTTGGTGCTCGTATTCGCAGCCGCCGACGCTACCTTACTGCTGTTCTTGCTGTTGTTCTTCTCGAAGATCTCGCGGATGTTCTCAAAGTGTGCCTTCCGGATGCTGCTCTCGGTGGCGGCGCTTGTCGTCGTCGCCGACTGATGATGATGATCACGGGCGCCATTTTGCGAGCTGGCCGCAGACAGGCTCTGCTTGCTCAGGAAGTCCGATATCCGCTTCTGCTCGCGACGGGATTTGAGCGTTCCGGTGAAGTTGGTCTGCACGAGACTGAGCGTAGATTTCCCCCCGGCAAAGGGGTTGTTCTCGAGGGAAGACGATCGGTAGTGACCCTTTGGGCGGATCGACTGTTTGTAACTGGCCAACTGAGGCGTCGTTGAAGGGGTGGTGGCTATGATGAGAGACGACGGAGCCGCGCCGCTACTCAACGATTCCATGGCATTTGATCTGCAGGGGGAGAGAACAGAAAGGGTGTGATCATCAGCTCTGAAACTACTTACAATTAAACCAAGAAGTAAAAAAAGTTTGGGTGTGGAAATTATCAATTTTATTCAAAACTTCGGCAATCCTGCTATGACACTGGTCTCAACACCCAAATGATCGCTACCACTGGCGATCTTGAACGAACCATTATCACCCCACTTATCGCCGAAGCTATTGATCGCGATCCAATAGTCCTGGTCCAAGTCGTCGTCATGACCCCAACCAATCAACTTGATGTGTTGTTGACCCAGCAGCTCCCCAGTAGAGTGCTTATAAACGTTCGATCCGACGAATGCCACCAAGTCATCAAACATTTGAATCGTTGTTTGTACCGGTCCGTGCTCAAGGATTTCCTTCTGAATGTCAGCGACGTTCGACGACACCTTGTAAACGCGACCCCCCTTCACAATCGTATCGGCAACGGTCACGCTCATTCCAGGCTGACATTTCTCCGAACAACCCTGGACATTGCAGCTGCTCTCGAGCGTATAAGGCAAGCAATCTCCACGTGCAATCCCATCGACCACCCAAAACTCCCAAATCTTCAACGGATTACCCCCGGAACACGGTAGCGCCTCAGGGCTCGCACAGTTCGTGCAGCAACTCAGCGCATGGTACGCACTAAAGGTCGCATTCCGAGTACCATTCGAAGCAATGCACGAACGATCGGTCATGGCGGACGTCGGTGCGATCGCGTATCCACTGTGACAGCATCCCTCGTCCTGGACGTGTCCGATCGAGCGACACTGCGGCCAATGATCGCGAGCGTCGAAAGACGCCGGGAATAACGGGCTGGAACTGTACGATCCTCGCAGGGCTTCCGCTGTGGGAGAAACCTCCGAAGAATCTGTTGCTTTTGGAAGCTTGTTCTGGCGTAGATCGGCTGAGGTTCTGTTGATCTGAAGGATCACCAGTACCAAACAAGTGGCGAGCAGCTTCATGGTTAGTCAAAGACTGAGGCAATTTCGTATTGCTTTGTAAAACAATCTCGGTTCGGTGTCAATGATCTTCGTTATCAATCGAAGCAATCAATCAGGTCAGAAAAACTATTAAAAGTGAAAACAAAAATATTTATTTTCTGTTTATTATGTCTGATAAGACCTGCTTGCACGTTTGAGGTATCCCTAAAAAATCCTCGTTGAATATATAAGAGTCTAGCCTTATACAAGGTTAAACCGGGATTCAAAGTAGGAACGAAAACTCGGCGGAACAGTTTTGCACGTCATACAAATTGAAAGAATACGAATTGGGGGGAAACAGGACCGATCGGGATCACCAATTGCAAAGTAAACCCTTATCGCGGAGAGAAAATGTTGATCGTGTACCTTCTTATCAGGGAATCGATCACCACAGAGAGTATAAAATGATACGATCTTCACGATCGCCAACAGTTATTGGGTAGAGATGAATCCGTTAATCGTTGTTTTGTCCGGCCTGCTGTTGGCCTCGGCTGTGACCGCAGGTTCAACCAACACTCTGCGTCAACGTAATCCAAAGACGGGATCAAGTTCGTCGGAGGAGTACGATCGGTACTCCTCGAGATCCAGGCAGGGAAAGAACGTCCAAGCTGCTTATGGATTCGTCCCGATGACGTTCGATGCCCGCGACTACTGGGCTCAGTGCCCAAGCGTGGGACACGTTCCGAATCAGGGATGTTGCGATTCCAGCTATGCGTTGATTCCGACAGCTGTGATGACCGATCGTACCTGCATTGCGACCAACAGTTCGAACATGGTGTTCAGTGCGTTCGATGTGATCAGCTGTTGTGCGGATTGTGCCATTTACCAGAAGGACAAGTGCCGCGGAGGAGATCCTGTTGCGGTTTGGAAGTACTGGAATAAGGTTGGCATCGTGAACGAGGACTGTCTGCCGTATTCGTTCGCCAACACTTGCATTGGACAGGACTGTCCGATTCGTTGCGTTCCTGGTGCTTCCGGTACCGTTGCTGGCAACAAGAAGAAGGGTCTGGAGTACTATACGGTGATGGCTAACGTGCTGCAGATTCAGTCGGAAATTGTCCGTAACGGTCCTGTTGAAGCTAGCTTTGACATGTACTTGGACTTTGCGACCTTCAATGGCGACGGAGTGTACATGCACCGTAGTGGACCGTATCTGAACAAACACTCCGTCAAGATTATCGGCTGGGGAACTGAGAAAGGTACCCCGTACTGGCTGATTATCAACACCTTTGGCCGTGGCTGGGCAAATGAGGGAGTCGCAAAATTCCTGCGCGGCCAGAACCACTTGAACCTCGAGGCCAATGTACGCGCTGCTAAGCCCAACTACTAAGGCAAAGTACTTGCGATGTGATGCAAGTTGAATAAACAAGAAGCCATGTAATACTGATTTTATTATTTTGTTTAGAAACCCTAGATAATGAGACAGCTTCTAATGAGCTTGGATATCTCTTTGATAATTCTAAGAATACCAAATTACTTTTTTTTTCCGTTTTATTTTTTTCTGCATCGCGATGGTTTAACAATCGAGATATTCTATAAAAACCGAAAAAATACTCTATGCTATGTTGACACTCTTCATGCCCAATGTTTTTATTTCCTATCAGATATAAATTTTTTTCAAAGTCATTCCGGCAACATTTATATGGGAAATTAACTCAGAGGCCGTTTTGTCACACTTGCATGCCCTCCTACTGTTTATATTTTTGACTGTCACTCGGGACTCCGGCAACCAAATTTAATAAACTTTCAAGACAATGTATGGAGTGATTAGCTTTACAAAACGTTTGTTATTGATAGCATTGCGTACATTTCAAGCAAAACATTGTAATAGGGCCGAAGCCGAGACGTAAACTCGACGTTTGCTCAAGCTCGACTCAAGGTCATAGCAAGAGAAAAGAGAGACTCTGTATCCTTTAAATTTATTTATCTCTTCTTTCGTAAAGAATTCTTTCAACGCTGAATTTGAGTAAAACAATTGCTTTTTATTACTGCTTCACTTTTTTTTATTTCTACTCAAACAAACTCCCGTCGCAGGTGGGTCGTATTAGTAGTTGGGCATAGCAGCGCGTACACTGGTCTCAATGTTCAAATGGTTTTGGCCACGCAGAATCTTGGCGATTCCTTCATCACCCCAGCCATGGCCAAAGGTGTTCACGATCAGCCAGTACGGGGTCTCGTTATAAGTTCCCCAGCCAATGATCTTGACGGAGTGCTTGTTCAGGTACGGCCCATTTCGGTGGATGTACACCCCTTCGCCACTGAAGGTCGCAAAGTCCAAGAACATATCGATGCTTGCTTCAACAGGTCCATTTTTGAAAATTTCATTCTGGATTTGCTGTACGTTAGGCATCACTGTGTAGTATTCCAGTCCCTTCTTCTTGTTGAAAGCGACGGTACCGGAAGCACCAGGAACGCAACGAATCGGACAGTCCTGTCCGATGCAAGTGTTGGCGAACGAATACGGCAGACAGTCCTCGTTCACGATGCCAACCTTATTCCAGTACTTCCAAACCGCAACAGGATCCCCACCGCGGCACTTGTCCTTCTGATAGATGGCACAATCCGCACAACAGCTGATCACATCGAACGCACTGAACACCATGTTGGAGCTGTTGGTCGCAATGCAGGTACGATCGGTCATCACAGCTGTCGGCACCAACGCATAGCTGGAATCACAACATCCCTGATTCGGAACGCGTCCCACGCTGGGACACTGAGCCCAGTAGTCACGGGCATCGAACGTCGCCGGGAAGTTACCATAGACAGCTTGGTTTGCGTACTTTCCCTGTTGTTGCTGCTGCTGCTGCGGACGGTACATAGATCCCGAGTAACGGTTGTACTCCTCTGAGGAATCGGAACCCGATGAGTAGGGATTGCGACGACGCGCGGCGTTGTTAGACCCGGCGGCCACGGCCGAAGCCAACAGCAGACCGGACAGAACAACAGTTATCGGATTCATCTCCACGCGAAGACTGCTGGCGATCGATTGGTGGTCGTAAGATTTTATACTCTTTTCGGCGATCGCAGTCCTGATAAGAAATACAGTTCAAAACGCGATAAGGATTTCGCTTGTTTTCCTGGCTTGACCAACGACGTACGGTCATTCACTTCAACGGAACTCTCAGGGATTGCAACTGATGATCGCGCATTGTCCTATCATAGACAGCAGGTCTCGATCGAATGAAAGTATAAAATCTTGAAATCGACATTCATTCACCGGCAGTCTTTGTGCGGTGATGATTCTGCTAACTCTGGTGTTGTCTGGCTTGCTTTTGGCCTCGACCGTAACGACAGCATAGGAACCATTCCGGTTCAGGGATGTTGCGATTCCAGCTATTCGCTGATACCGGCGGCTGTGATGACAGATCATACCTGCATAGCGACCAACAGCTCTAAGATGGCTTGGAACCACTGCTGTGCTGTGAACATTGCTGGAACTTCTGGAAGGAAAATTGATTCGGTGGAGATTCGGCTGATGTTTGGAAGTATTGATCTACGATTGACATAACAAAACGATGAGTGTTTTCCATGTATTCGTACATAACCTTAAGATCATTGGTTGGCCTGACCTATGCATACTCTAGCGACTGTAGACACCAGACCTGTCCGAGTCGATGCGCTAGTTCAAGTTCTTCATTTGACGCACGCACCAAGTGGCCCCACTGTCCGGGCATTGCACGTGCTCTCGATCACGGAATGCTGTTATGGCAGCTACGCTCTGATTCCAACCTCGGTCATAAAGAGCGATAAACGCAAGGGCTTGATGTCCTATACACTGCACTCAGACGTACAGGAAATGACAATAGGTCCGGTTGAGGCCACTTTTCAAATGTACTTTGACTTTGCGACATTCGAAGGCAATGGAATCTATCGTCACGTCGAGGGACCACTTCTTGGAGTTTACCATGTCAAAATCGTTGGGTGGGGTACTCAGGGTGGTACTGATTACTGGCTCATCAGCAGTAGCTTTGGAAAAAAGGGGGGTAAAGGAGGCTTCGGAAAGTTCTTACGTGGTGAGAGCAACGTGCATGGTGGAGTACCTGAAGGGTTTTTAAAAATGATTGTTTCAGTGAACGTGAATAAATATCTTGCTTTGCCTCAATAACCACATATTTGTTTTACAAAATTACTCCCACACGCAACCGAACGTGACATTCCTCCCATAAGTAATGCTGATATGACCAGTTGTTCCTGGTTATAAAACCACCCCCGTTGATCCAGCACTCTTAGTCTCTCATGAGTCACAATGAAATTAATACTTATATTACTGTTCTGGATCGTTGCATCCGCCAGTGCCCAACTAATCCCAACCTCGTTCGACGCTCGGACGCGCTGGCCGAACTGTCCCTCGATCGCTCTGATCCCAAACCAGGGCTGTTGCAATAGTAGCGCCTTCCAGATCCCGGCCGCCGTCATAACCGATCGAGCCTGCATCCGTTCCAACGGAAGAAGCACCCGGACTTACAGTGCGTACGATGCGCTCGCTTGCTGCACGGATTGTCCGTTTTCCCAGCTGTTCAAGTGCGCTGGAGGGGATCCGTTGAAGGTGTGGAACTACTGGGCTACGACCGGACTGGTGTCGGACAGCTGCATGCCGTTCTCGCTGAGCCCGCTTTGTTTGGGGTTCAACTGTCCGCTGTTGTGTGCTCCAGGGTACGCGGGATCGATTGTCGGTGACAGAAGAAAGGGTTTGGAGGTGGTAACGGTAGCGCCTAACGTGACCGCTATCCAGTCTGAAATCATCCTGAACGGTCCAGTTGAAGCTAGCTTTGACCTGTACTTAGACTTTGTGAACTTGAATCAGAATCAGGTGTACAACTCGCGTAGCGGACCAAACCTGGGTAGACAATCCGTCAAGATCATCGGATGGGGAGTGGAAAACGGTACCGAATATTGGCTGATCACCAGTACCTTTGGCATTGGTTGGGGCAACCAGGGAACCGCCATGTTCTTGCGGGGTGTAAATCACCTCGGTATTGAATCGCATGTCCATTGTGGAACTCCCAATGTCGAATCAGTGCATTAAAAATGTGTTCAACAAATTTCGTGTTTGTGTATTTATTTACTGAGTTTACTCTCCAAAATGAGCGTGAATATTGTAATCACTGCCTCAGAGGGAGAGACCCTCATCTATAGTAAACCACGGCTAGTGTGACGAATCAGTCGCGCACATTACGCAACCAACCGTGGGTTCTCGACCCATGGCTTTCTACCTAAGGTACTCGCGATTGAGTGTGTAGTAGTGCGGTTGTCAAAATCGTTATCTCTGACTCTCTCACTCCACTGACACTGACATTGTTTATGTTTTGGTTTTCCTGGCACGGTCCATTGTTCGTTTGTTATTGTTTTGGTTTTAGTGGCACGGAGTCATGCACTCACACTAATGCAAAGCAAGATCGCGAGTACCTATGATATACAGCCTTGTTCTCGACCGTTACAGTTCTTCCATCTCCCCCCTATGGACGAGACGCGCAGGGGTCCTGTGTGCCGGAGGGAAGGGTCCGCTGAAGGTTCACCGGCTGACCATCCAACCAGCCCGGGCAGAGTTCTCACGGTCTCTAACGAATCAACCGCGAGAGGTCTCAGGAGGCTGTGCGCTGCGCTACCATGACGACCGAAGTTGGTGGGGTCCTCCTGAGAGAGAAGTGGCCGAGCAGGCAGAAATGCCCAGACGTAATTTATTTTATTGCCTGGCAGCTATATTTTGCTTTGTTGTTGTTTTGGAAGTGATGGTGGACGACACCACAACGTTCGCGCGGTCTGCTGATCCCTTGCGCACGTACATTCACACACACACAGACAGGGGAAACGAGCCTCTCATGAATGTATGTTGTTTACTGTTAATGTAGTAAAAATAACAACAAAGCAGGCTCTGGCGGGGACGAGTGACGGGCGAAATCCGCGCGAACCATTCGCATCGTCGGGGATATTCATTCATGCTGGGGTCATAGGGGAGGTTGACCAGTTTGATTACACCTAAATCCCGATTTTTTTTGACACTGACTATTGTCAAATGAATGGTTCCACTTTATGATTGACACCCCTTTCACATGGCACTCGAATGCACAACAAATAATTAGTTTTGTCTTCAGAGTTCTTCAAACTCGGAAATTGAACTCACGAACTTTGGATTGCGAGTTTTAATTTTCATGTCTTGAAATGACCACTCCCCCCTTATTCGGATCTTGCCCAGATCCGCATTAGCAGCACAACAAAATCGAAAACATTTGCATCGGCTCGGCAATTCAGAGGGATCGCCCCGAGGCATGCTGCAGTGAACTAAATCTCCAACGCAGTCGCCACCATCATCATCGTCGCCGCCGCCTCCTGAGACTCATAATGGTCTCACAGCTCGACTTTTTTTCAGGCAACCCCAAAACTTAATTATAGGATTTATGGAACGCATTCGACTTGGACAACGACTGCTTGGATCACCCTCTCAAGTGTAGATTGCGATCGCCATTCGTCGCCATAATGGCGACGATCCAGATTTTGACAGTTCTGGATAACTTCCTGCAGCGCAGAGCCCCGCTAAAAGGTTGTCGTCATTCTGCAATCATGTGCAAAGTATGTGCCATGGTGAACTACAATGGTGGTTGGCCTTGAACCGCGATCGATGGCAGCAAGCGAAACACGTGTGCGAACCCACGAAACCGTATGGTCAGTTGATTTCGTTAGTCTAAGTAACGGCTTAAGCGGATCATAGAGGCGCCAGCGGCGGTGGCATAATGAGTCAGCTGTTGACTTGGCAGCTGTGCCTACCACGACAAAGGTGACAACACAAGTCGCTGGAGGTAAAACAATCGTAAACTGTGAAGTGTGGTTCCCGCTAGTTGGAGTTTATAGCACAAAAATTAGAAGCTGCTTTCCCCGAGAGGTCGAATCAGGTTAACGAATCAGAAAGTCGGAATCATCAATTCACTGCTATTGGCACCTTCTACGGTGAGAAAATCAATCAACACCGCCATTATGGCGACATTGCCATAAAAAAGGCCTTCCCTTAAATCACTCACCTGACGTTTCAACCACGCCCGAGCACGTCCCCTTCACTCTCACTCTCACAGGATCGTTGACGTTTGCGGTTGCAACATGTACGCGGCGATCTGTAAACAAAGCGAAACAAATAGATAAACGTCAGATTAGTTCTGCACGGTGACTCGATGTGATGAAACAATATTGTACCATAGCACGTTGCTTGGTGTTGTGACAGCGGTACAGGCGCGCACTCCACTTGATGGATGTTATTTGTTTACTATTTACTACTTCTGGCTACTGGACTATCAAGCGCTACAACTCGTGAAAAAAGCAGAGTTGTTTTTCACTGAGCTCAACCATTGGAATATGTACCGAGTAGATCTTCATTTCGCTAGTTTGGCAACACTGGTTGTACCATAACAATTATTTTTGTGTTTTTTTTAAAGACTTCATCGCACAAATTTAATGGCACATGTTAGGTTGACATTTGGCGAAGAAGTATCAATCCCCGTCAATCTTTCCACCTTCATGGCATGAGAAAACTTACCAATGAAACGTTTCAAAAAAAGGTGCAGTGGTAATGATACAGGCATAACCATCATGACGAAGAACTTCGGACACAAAAGTTAATGATTTTTTTTTATAGTTTTATTATTTGCGTTTCTTGGCCACAAAATCAATCAAGAAACGGTTATTTCTTAAGATCTATTTATTTCTGCTTTAAGATCTTATGGTATTTCTGCTTTAAGATCTTATGGTATTTCTGCTCTAAGATCTTATGGTATTTTTACGTTGGATAACGTCTAAAGTTTTGAAACGCTTCACAGCTAATCGTAATGTCAAGATTTGCGTGCCAGTTGATTTGAAATCATTTCATCAATTAAACTTTTGGGATTGAACAATTTTTTAGAAATATTTTGAAATAATAAAAAGCCATTATCAGGACTCCAATTCATTACAGAGAGCCAGTCTGAACCATGTGTTAAAGATTTTCTTTGCGTCACAACAAATTTGAATCACATTAAACGATTTATTCCCACACATTACAAGACTTTTTTCTCGTTTTGACGTTTCTACGGCGTCCTCTCTGCCTTCCTACGGCATTCGCCACCTAGATTTCTTCGTTCCACGAAATCCCAAAACGAAAATCTATTTCATTTGCGTACTCAAATCATTCTCGACAGTCTACGAGGAAGGGAC
Organism: Culex pipiens pallens; assembly: GCF_016801865.2. Lineage (NCBI taxonomy): Eukaryota > Metazoa > Arthropoda > Insecta > Diptera > Culicidae > Culex > Culex pipiens. The sequence goes on from NC_068937.1 coordinate 115,994,004, forward strand.
GACACAGCGGCAACAAAGATAGCTGAAGGCGGAGAAGCATCGCGGCGAAGGGGCAGACCGAACCTGGAAGGGTTCAATGTTGTTCGCGATGTGGAAATGTTTTGGCAAGGCTCTTGCCAGCCATCGGCGATAGCCAAGTAAATTTCAACAGCAAGCATTAAAAAGCCCTTTTTAGGGCTCAAATTGATTACGAAAGAGTTATTCTCAATTTCAATAATTTCGCAATTATCGATTTATTACCCCCAGCGATTTATTACTCATATTGCCAAAAAGTTCAAGATGGTATGTCAGAGACATAACCGAAAGACATAGGACCAAACATTTTGAATGAGTTTTTGGATTGCTAGTGAAATCTGGGATAAGATTATTGTATTTTGTTTCATAGATTTGTCGGCAAAATTGTCCTAAATGTTCCCCCAAGGTGAACTTTCCATGAGGGCACCGGCAACTCCAGGTTGTGGCCACTACTGTCGAAATGGCCATTTGCAGGTTCAATATCAAAACAATAAATTTTGATACCCATATTGCAACAACCCGTATGTTTCGGTTAATGTTACCCTGGGCCCAAGAGGAACCTGCTTTGAGGGCACCGGCCACTCCAGGTTGTGGCCACTACTGTCGAAATGTCAATTTTAGTTCAGTATCAAAAACCATGAATTTTGATACCCATATTGCCACAACTCGTATGGTTCTTTAAATGTCCCCCGGGCCCCGGGAGAACCTGCTTCGAGGGCACCAGCCAGTACAGGTTGTGGCCACTACTGCCGAAATGGCCATTTTCATGTTCAGTATCAAAAACCATGAATTTTGATACCCATATTGCCAAAACTCGTATGGTTCTTTAAAAGGCCCTCCGGGCCCCGGGGGAACCTTCTTTGAGGGCACCGGCCACTCCAGGTTTTAGCCACCACTGCCGAAATGGCCATTATCATGTTCAGTATCAAAAACCATGAATTTTGATACCCATATTGCCAAAACTCATATGGTTCTGTAAAAGGCCCTCCGGGCCCCGGGGGAACCTTCTTTGAGGGCACCGGCCACTCCAGGTTTTAGCCACCACTGCCGAAATGGCCATTTTTATGTTCAGTATCAAAAACCATGAATTTTGATACCCATATTGCCACAACTCATATGGTTCTGTAAATGTCCCCCCAGACCCCGGGGGAACCTGCTTTGAGATCACCGGCCACTCCAGGTTTTGGCCACCACTGTCGAAATGGCCATTTTCATGTTCAGTATCAAAAACCATAAATTTTCATACCCATATTGCCAAAACTCGTATGGTTCTGTAAAAGGCCCTCCGGGCCCCGGGGGAACCTTCTTTGAGGGCACCGGCCACTCCAGGTTTTGGCCACCACTGTCGCGAAATGGCCATTTTCATGTTCAGTATCAAAAACCATAAATTTTGATACCCATATTGCCAAAACTCGTATGGTTCTGTAAATGTCCCCCCAGGCCCCGGGGGAACCTTCTTTGAGGGCACCGGCCACTCCAGGTTTTGGCCACCACTGGCGTAAACAAAATCTTTGAACGAATTGGGGGAAGCTTCCTGGCTGACCCGGCTGTGCATCCCGGGGCCGTGACTAATTACACGAGCTCGTAGTAGATTCGTTGTACTAACCCATACAACAGGGCTACAACAATTTTCACACAGTCTACTAGGTTAAACGATTTTACTCCACTGCCTAAAAGTTGCCTCCGCTGGCGGTTTTGCTCTTCCCCGGGTGTATCTGTAGTTGGTCGCAGTCTTTGATGGCCTTTTCAGGTGACGAATTTAGATACATCAATCGAACATCCGTGGAAGGGAAACTCGACGCATCGAACCCAATCAGCGTGTACCATGAAACGGGAGTGTGTATGTATGGTGTGTCATTCTACGGCATTCGCACACAATTTGCCCTCTTCGGTGCTGCTCTCCGATTCTCTCTCTCTCTCTCTCTCTAGAAAATAAAGGTAATTTTTCAGAAGAAATCCTTCTCCGGTAGAGAGAATTTGGGGCTCTCTCTCTCCCTGCTGCTGCTGCTTCACCCGTCTGCGGCTCAGATATTATGAGCCGACAGCCGACCCGACTTGTTCAGCATCTCGGTGGCAACTAAGTGGAGTGGAAAGGGTAGAACGCATTTTTATACTTCTACTTCGCTATTACTTCCCCTCTTTTCACAAGCACGCAAGATTTTTTCCTCATTTTGCCGTTCCTACTGCATTCTCTCTGCCTTCCTACTGCATTCGCCACCAAGATTTGATCGTTCCGCGATATGCCAAAACAAAAATCTATAAATATAGGTCGATTTGTCATTTTCGCAATCATTTCACTCTCGACTTTCAACGAGGAAGGGACGACGCGTCAGCAAATGAGGAAAGGTGAAGGCGAGAAACAGACACGGTAGTCTCGAGCAGGGCCGCAGTTCCCGGTCGGACGAGTCAACCAAACCGGGAATACCTGACGGCGGAGATGCTTGAGCTGAGGATAAAGTTGAAGCGGTCAACGTCGTTTCGATGGGGCTTTTTCTGAGCCAGTGTTTTTTGAAGGCTGTTGCCAGCAATCGGCGACGGCTCCAAATTTTCGAAAAAGTTATTCTGACTTGTGCATTTTTGCAGCAGGCGATTTTTCCCTCTCCGTGCTCACACACACACACACACACACACACACACAAGCGCGTATGACATTCTACCACACAGAAACAGTGGTTTCATGCTAACTCTGTGGTGAAATGATATTTATTCGATCTTTTTTTAAATTTTTAGGGAACATTCTTAGAGGGAAATTTTGAAGGAACAACTCTTTCGTGAGATATTTGGTGGCCCTGAAAAGGGCCGTTTGTTTATCAAATCTTCCGCGAAGTGTAGTGCTTCATTCGAGCCGCTTCTCCGGTCAACGTTGAGGAAGATGTCCATGGCTTTGGTCTGGGTCAACCTGCATCAGCACCACGTTCCTAAGTGCTACTTGCGGCGGGGCTTTTGCTTCTTGTCCGTTACACTTGCGATGGTGGAGGAGCTGCTCTTCTTCTTTCCCGATGGTCTGCAGTGGCGATTCGTTCCGAAGTTCCGATCCTTCGGGGTGATGGCGGCCAGATTCGTTTCGTCAACCAGCGGACGGGCCGCGGGCTTGGCCGGTTTCCTCTCTCCTTCGGAACCTTGGCCTGTGGTTTGCTTCTCCTGCGGTGCAGCGGTTGTTCTTCGTTGTTTGTCCGTTGGGCTGCCTAGGGAAATTTTCGCCTTCTGCGCCCTCTTCTGCTGCAGCTGATGTGGCCTCGACGACGATCCAAAAATTATGAGCTGAAGTGGGGCGCAGCAGGCTGAGATTTTTGGACTGCACGCGCTTACATTCACACACACACATATGTAATCGCTCGTAAATTTCGAGGTGATTCTGATAGAGTTATCTAAGCCAGCTCTCACGCACACTAGCACGCCATTTGTTTTGCTGGACTGTACAAAATTTAACCTCAATCTTTTTCGTGTACGTACACGCAATACATACGCACGTAGATAACTCTATTCCGAGGCTGGATTTAATTTCATTTCCGTTTTGCGTAACCGTGCAGCAACATCACAGAGGAGCAGCTACATTTTGATACCTTTATTGCCCCAACTCTTATGGTTCCGCCAATTTCAAATTTCATGTCCAGTATCAAAAACCCTGAAGTTTGATACTTATATTGCCGCAACTCGTATGGTTCCACAAATGTCCCCCCATCGGAACACGCCCGAGGGATCCGGTCATTCCGGATTGTGGCCACTACTGCCGAAATGTCAAATTTCATGTCCAGTATCAAAAACCCTGAAGTTTGATACCCATATTGCCCCAACTCTTATGGTTCCGCAAATGTCCCCTCATCGGAACACCCCCGAGGGTCACTCCGGATTGCGGCCACTACAAATTTCATGTCCAGTATCAAAAACCCTGAAGTTTGATACCCATATTCCCCCAACTCTTATGGTTCCGCAAATGTCCCCTTATCGGAACATCCCCGGGGCCTACGGCCACTCCAGGTGGTGGCCACTACTGCCAAAATGTCATATTTCATGTCCAGTATCAAAAACCCTGAAGTTTGATACTTATATTGCCCCAACTTTTATGGTTCCGCAAATGTCCCCTTATCGGAACATCCCCGGGGCCTACGGCCACTCCAGGTGGTGGCCACTACTGCCAAAATGTCAAATTTCATGTCCAGTATCAAAAACCCTTAAGTTTGATACCCATATTGCCCCAACTCTTATGGTTCCGCAAATGTCCCCTTATCGGAACATCCCAGGGGCCTCCGGCCACTCCAGGTTATGGCCACTGCTGCCAAAATGTCAAATTTCATGTCACGTATCAAAATCCCTAAAGTTTGATACCCATATTCCCCCAACTTTTATGGATCTGCAAATTTCCCCCTATCGGAACACCCCCGGGGCCTCCGGCCACTCCAGGTGGTGGCCACTACTGCCGAAATGTCAAATTTCATGTCCAGTATCAAAAACCCTAAAGTTTGATACCCATATTGCCCCAACTCTTATGGTTCCCCAAATGTCCCCTTATCGGAACATTCCCGGGGCCTCCGGCCACTCCAGGTGGTGGCCACTACTGCCAAAATGTCAAATTTCATGTCCAGTATCAAAATCCCTTAAGTTTGATACCCATATTTCCCCAACTCTTATGGTTCCGCAAATGTCCCCTTATCGGAACATCCCCGGGGCCTCCGGCCACTCCAGGTGGTGGCCACTACTACCAAAATGTCAAATTTCATATCCAGTATCAAAATCTCTTTTGTTTGATACCTATATTGCCCCAACTCTTATGGTTCCGCAAATGTCCCCTTATCGGAACATCCCCGGGGCCTCCGGCCACTCTAGGTTGCGGCCATTACTGCCAAAATGTCAAATTTCATGTCCAGTATCAAAATCCCTAAAGTTTGATACCCATATTCCCCCAACTCTTATGGTTCCGCAAATGTCCCCCTATCGGAACACCCCCGGGGCCTCCGGCCACTCCAGGTGGTGGCCACTACTGCCAAAATGTCATATTTCATGTCCAGTATCAAAATCCCTTAATTTTGATACCCATATTGCCCCAACTCTTATGGTTCGGCAAATGTCCCCTTATCGGAACATCCCCGGGGCCTCCGGCCACTCTAGGTTGCGGCCATTACTGCCAAAATGTCAAATTTCATGTCCAGTATCAAAATCCCTGAAGTTTGATACCAATATTGCCCCCACACTTATGGTTCGGCAAATGTCCCCTTATCGGAACATCCCCGGGGCCTCCGGCCACTCTAGGTTGCGGCCATTACTGCCAAAATGTCAAATTTCATGTCCAGTATCAAAATCCCTGAAGTTTGATACCAATATTGCCCCCACACTTATGGTTCCGCAAATGTCCCCTTATCGGAACATCCCCGGGGCCTCCGGCCACTCTAGGTTGCGGCCATTACTGCCAAAATGTCAAATTTCATGTCCAGTATCAAAATCCCTAAAGTTTGATACCAATATTGCCCCCACACTTATGGTTCCGCAAATGTCCCCTTATCGGAACATTCCTGGGGCCTCCAGGTGGTGGCCACTACTGCCAAGCGCTTGCGAGAGGAGCTGAGCTCCTCTCGCTTCGGTGGTAGACCACCGACTGAAGCCAGCCTTCCGATTTCCCATGGTTTTGTAGGGAAGCGGGAAGGCTAGTTCCTGAAGACGCCACCTAGTGGCGCTTGCGAGAGGAGCTGAGCCTTCAAATTTCCCGTGGTTTTGTAGGAAAGAGAGAAGGCTGGCGCTCGCGAGAAGAGCTGAGCTCCTCTCGCTTCGGTGGTAGACCACCGACTAAACTAATGCTGTGGAGGGGGTGGCGTTTATATTTATATCAAAACCGTCGGCCGCGCTGCTTCTGTGATTTTCCCCTCTGCTTGGGGAAGGTGTTTCATTTTTCGGTTTCATTTCGCTTCGCGAAATTTTGGATTGCTACCCTGTATAGAGCCCTAAGACGAAGTTCTTCGTCAAAAATCCACAAAAATGTAAATGTAACAATACGGCTGCCAGTATCATTTTTGTTTTGTTTAGCCTAAGGTTTCTTTAACCAAAATTTGGCCATTCTGAAGCAGGACTGTGATTTGTTGAAAATTAATCGACTTCTGAGAATTTATCGACGAAAAGTTCCGACTCCAACTGTTCTTGAATCACTGCCAGTGTCCTCGACGGGGGTGACATTAATTAGAACGGACACCGCCGCTGGACCACTCCTTTTTCTACAGATTGACCTTTGCCAAGATCAACCAATCAGCAATCCAGGCAACATGTTGCAGTAGGCTCGTCAATGTCTACCAGATGTCTGCCCGGACTTTGCGGTGATCACAGCGGCAGGACTGCTCTCCCATGATCCGCAGTCAGATTTCGCCGAGGAAAAAAGCTTGATTGATTACATTGACGAGATGGAGCGGCGGCGCGTGAAAAGGTTGAACTCTCTTCCTCTCGGCGTCGGAACACACGAGGAGCGATATCGATCTACGCGAGTTCGAGGAGGTGTCCGTCGAACAACTCTCACACGAGTTCTCCGTTGTAGTAATGGATTTGAATGCATAATTAATCACCTTGCCTACAGGTCGAGGATTGCTACGGCATCGCCGGGACTCTTCGCGGACGCGCAGTTGTTATGGAGTAATGACTTGGTAATTACAAGATTGGGCTTGTTTGTTTGTCCGCTGGAACACCCCCCGCATGTAACGGGACTCCCGCAGGCTAAAGGCTCATCTATTTGGTAGGGGGATACGGTTAAACAACCGCCCATCAACCCAAATAGGTCATCAGTGGAACACGCGCGTGTCGAAATAACGCCTAATCTTGTAGGAGATAGGACGCGGAATTCTGCTACCTCATCGCACACACCGCAGGTTCTTCTACATCAGCTTGCAAAAATTAGAAAATTCCAAAATAGCTGTTTGACCCCCATGCAATCAAACAATTTCCTCTCAAACCTAACCTATTTCTTCGGCACGTTCGTTGTTCTGCGGTTGTATTGACGAGACCGCAATTACTTCGTTACCTCCTTCTTCTACCGAAGTCGGTAACGACCCCGGGTCTGCTCGGCAGCGGGTGAGCGAGAACTCCATTAATCTGCGACCTCCTGGTGCGAGCGAGCGCTCTCTTCGCGGTTGTGTGTCTAAGAACACGTTGCTGAACGACGTTCACTTCTCGCGAAGATAAAAAGCGGAGGTACTAGAACTCTGAAGTGGCTCGTTGCATAAATTCAGCGCATCTGTGAGGCAAGACCTGGTGAGTCATCGCACGGAAAGTTCAGAGCTGAAATGTTTTGGTGAATTTAGGTGAAAACGACGTTTCGACAGTCAACGATGGCTTCGCCAGGGGCTCTGCTCACCAGTGTTGCCAGAGAAACGTATTTCATAATTCAACTACGCCTATTACGCCATGGAGCATCCCTTCGACTGACAGCTTCTCCGCCGCAGGGGTGTACTCGCTCTTCGTAGCTGTCAAAGTGGGCTAAGGTCCCAACCGCTCGCGGGACCCACCAAAAGCCTGCAATTTAAGGTTCGTCCAGCTGCACAACTCAATCACAGTGCTCCTCGGAAATTGAAGGCGCAAATACCGGCTCGAAGAAATGTGTGTTCATTGGTCGTCTGCGAGGCGAGTTGTGTGCTCGCTCGCTCCAAAAGTTCGTGAAAGGTCAACTCTAATTTGACATTGATCGTCGCCGTACCGCTTCTTGCAATCCCCGACCGAGGTTGATTAAAAGTGAGTGTTCCGTCGTGGTCCGATCGTTGCTGCTGCAGCAGCTGACATCATTACGGCCACTCTGCGTACTCGGCCAAACTTCCTTTCAATTATCGCCTCGAGAGCGATCTTCTCTTTTGTTACTCCTTTGAAGTTTTTTTTTTCGTTGAGGTTGAGGTTATGTAGGTCTCCTTACACTTTCAGTTCGCGAACGCAGTTGGCATTGACAGATTGATCTGATCAGAGTGCGATGAGAACACAAGCGAAAGTGAGCGCGCACAGCCGCCGTCGTAGCCTACTGGGTGAAGCACGTCGCGACACGCTTAAACGGGTCTGATCCAACATGACGGTTGGTAAAGGGGCGGCGGGAAGCCTCCGTCATTACCGGTAGTAAATAAACCGCATAATTACACACGCGCGGGTACAGCAGCAGCGGGTGACAGCTGGACGGAGGTGCGGCTTGCCGCAGCACGGCACGAGGAAATTCAATTTCATTGAGATGATTTATCATTATCAAATCGCGCAGCTCGGTCAGTAATGACTTGATTGGCCGCGGGTTGCCTCCCTGCTGGCTGGTTGTGGTAGACCAGCATCCGTCTTCTTGTACGACGACGACGTCCGTGATCTGGAGCGATACGGAGCAGTCTGTCCGTCGTCTTGAGCTCCGTTTTGTTTTGTTTTTGTGATTAGCTACTGAGTGAGCAAGGTGAAGAAATCACGTGACTACTTGGAGGAAATAATTGCGACGGATGCACAAGTCGAGTTGAGCCTTTTCGTAGACTGATCTACTGTCACGTTTCAACTACGATTAAATTTTAATGCATTAAATGAACTGTTGTGCAATTAAATTCTCGTATTCTGCTGAAAATACTCGATTTATTATTGTAAATTTGATAATAACTCATATTTCTCCTCTGAATAATTTCTTTTCTAAAAAGATGCCACATTCAATAGAGAGGCAAAAGCTCTTGAGGTAGTATACAGTAAATTTTCTCCACCGGTTATCTTGATAAATCACAAAAGAGTGCTGAGAGAAAAAAAAGCTCAGCCGACAATAGAAATTTTGTGGGCTCCAGTGCATTCTCGTCAGACCAGAATACACTTGGGAAATATTTTTGTAAAATGCTTGTAGAAGGAATACGAAAAACTTTTAGTAAAAGTGCAATTACTCAGGAATGTTCACAAAAAGTTGCTCTACTGGTAGGTGTACTTGGTTTTAGTAAATTTCAAGAAACGCTTTAGATTATCCAGCAACATTCAGACACGTCCGCTTATTTAGATGGTGTTAGGCATATTTCCCCAAGGCATTTTTCTCTCAACATTCTACGAAAGCTGTCAGCTAACATTATACAACTCAATAATCTGTGATGTTCTAGCCTCTTCCGGACTGCCGAAACCCTTGACCGCAATACCCAAGGCCACCGGGCGCGGCCAACAAACGAGGCGACCCTCCGCGGTCGTACTAATAGGCCCGCGTAAACCGCTCATAAATCAGCACCGGGGCGCGATCTCGTTCACGCGCTAATTCCAGTGTTTTCGGGCTGGTTTCCAGTCCCGAATTTGTGCATAATTTTCCCATAAATTTTCGATCGATTTCGGGCGCGCTGGGTCGAAAATGTGTAATATGTTAATTAGCGACGCGGGGTGACGAGTAAATTAGAGTTGGTTGGCCCTCCCAGGTTTTGGAGGGGGCAGGGGGGCCAGAACCTACTCGTGGTCTGTCTCAGCAGGTGGGGGTATTCCCGTGGGGGGCTACCATTCATCAACCCGCGATAGATTCCAGCTAGGTGGTGGTCTGGAAGGTTTTTCGACGAAGGATTTGAGATACTTTAAAACAAGATGCAAAATATGAGAAATTTGGCCTGTATCCGGGAAACCATGAATCACATCAATTTCGATAGCTATGCTCAACCTCAATTCAACTGCAATACGGCATTGTAAAGTAAATCACAACGCCTGCTGCGGTGCATTCTCCCTTCCCAAGAATTGCGCGTTGACATTTGAGCCGACAGACGCGCTCGAAGATCGATGATCATGCCGCGACACTTATTTTTCCAAGATGGCCGCCACGACGCGTCTTGTCAGAATGGTTCCGAAGGTGAAAGTTGTTTGCGTCTCCAATTTCCAAACCGCAGTGATCACCTGGGGCAGGACCCTCGTTGACCCACTGAACCATTCTGCGTGATGATCGTGTGACTTGACCTTCTTGCGCGTTGATTGCGCTCGCGGGCTTTGTTGAACTGTCAAAAGTACATTAAGAGGCTGGCGCTGTTGAAAGCATGGCGCCAACAACGCGCGCGCGTCGCCTCTTTTGCGTATCGAAATAATGACCAGCGACGCAGAGTCTAGTTACCGCGATGCGAGATCTTGATGCGCGGTGACGCAAGGCCGACAGGGGCCAGCTCTGGCGTACACCATTTCCTCTGTTCGCACCAAACCATTACTTCGATGGCCGCGTAATTGATAAAAGGCCGATATTGATCCACTCCGGTCCGGTCTGGTGGGGAGGTTATCGAGAATCAAGAGCACCGGGTATTATGAACCGGCATACAATGCCATAAGGCCTGGTGATCGAGTGGTGAGCAGACTCGTTGTTGGCGTAACACATCGTGGAGTGCTGTGTTGTGTACGTTTGGAGTGAGTTTTAATGAGTGGGCTCGGTAATATAAATTACTAGTTCCTTGCGAAGCTTGAACGCGCAACACTGACGACATCGATCACCGGGATCGAGCGGGTGTCGTTGATCGATGTTCTGAAATTAGTTTGGATTAGGTGGATTTTTTACAGCTTCCCAAGTATGGTAACTCACGATGAGCAACCTTTTCCCAGAACACATCTTTTTCACCCAAATCAAACTCCGTTGATATTTATTAACGATCAAGCTTCGTTGTCATTCGTTGTCAGTTTGTCTGTAAACAAATTGCTAATTTTTCAGTACGGAAGTCTAATTAAATGGCAGAGCTCCGTTGTTGTAATGAAATTGTAGAAGGGCAAGTAGGGGAAATAAACCCATTTTAAGCCTAATAAGCGGTCTTGTTTGAATGATGCTGGATAATTTGGAGTGTTCCTTGAAATTCAGTAAAACCAAGTACACCAACGAGTAGTGCAACTTTTTGTGAACATTTCTGTTTATTTTCGCTTTTATTAAAAGTTATGCTATTCCTTTTACAAGCATTTTAAAAAAATATTTCAAAGACGCATTCTAATCAGTCGTGTGCATTGGGCCACGCCCATTTTTGTATTTTCAGCTTAGTTCTTTATTTGCCTTCGCTTCTCGCTCGGTTTTCTTCAGCCTTCGATTAGAATGGATGGTCAAAATTGAAACGTCAAAAGACTTAGCGCGTTTGTTTTTTTTATGGCGCTTGCTAATTCTTTACATGTTTCGGGATTTTTTCTCAAGTGAGTGACTAAGTAACGGTCAAAAGAACATGTTGCCGGTAGTTGGAAGCAATTTTATATCTTATGCGCTTTGAAATCGTTAGCGCAAGTGAAATGATATTGATGGCGACTTTCGTTAAGCAGTTAACCTCTGATCTTGCGTGTGGATGTGTGTGCCACCAAAATGATGAGAAATGGTCTCGCAAAATAGAAATTATGATCAAAAGTGCATTAAATTTGATCTTTTTGGTCAGTAAGTGGCATACATTTGCGTGCTTACTCCAGGCGGTGCTGTTGCTGGTAAGTTTACAGCCTAAATAGTATTTTTGGAGCTTTAATCGAGCATCAAACTCTCCATATGAAGAAGATAGGTGTTTGATTAGAAAGGGTATATTTCCCCTATCGAAAAATCGTTGACCTGAGTGCAATCAGGTTCCTTAATTAATTGAATTGATCACCCTAATGCGATCAATCATTTTCACTTGCTGTGTAAACCGCACATTAACGGTAGCGCCACCGCACGTGGTTACCGGTTGCCGGCAGAGGTGGTGTGACCGGTTGATTATCATCGCATCCTCCGGACAGGCACGCGTCCGGTTGATATCGATACATGAACGAGATTACCTACCGTTGACTTATATCGTTCAATGTGAGTTTACGAACCCTCTCGGTTTCACTCTAAAGCAAGATTCGTAAAACTGGCACCACTGTTGATAAAAAAAAACAGAGTTGCGGTTTTCCCTTTCAACCTAAACCTGCCATCGTAATTAATCATGCATGCGTTTACCTCGATCTCACACACTTTCGTCGCGCGCCAATCAGAAGCTTCCAGGATGTCTGCGCGCAGTGTCTTTCCCACCGCGGCAATGTTGCCATCCGCTACTATGTTGCAAACGATCTAACTTTATGGCAGCCGCACCACTCTAATTGCCGCCTGATTTATTTTTATGCGCTGGAAGCGTTTTTAATGGGTCTCCTCTCTCGGTTTATTATTTTTCCGAGTAGGTTGATCAAGTACACGCGGCGAGTGCGTATCGCATTACCCGGACCATCCGACGGACTCCGGTGGTGATTTACGGCCGCACTCTCCTTTCGCCGCCCGGGGGCGACCCCGAGCTATGCGAGGATCAGTTTGCTAGCAACGCTTGCATAATTGCTGTTCGACTGGCAGCACTGCAAGTTTTCTAATGAAAGACAATTTAGACCTCCATGCTAAAGTGTTGGCAACACTGCTTCTACAACATTGTTGCAACTATACCTTTCCCCACTGGAGTTCTATACCATCAACACTTCGCCGGACCGCCAAGGTGTTGTGAAAGTTGCCACCTCCTGGACCTTCCGGCGTCCGTCCAGAGTAGGCTTAGGCTAATCGCGATGGCGGCGGCGGCGGCTTCAGTCACAAAGTAGGCTTTGCGCGGATCATCATCATCATTATGATGGTGGTTTCTACAGATCCACGTGCGCACACCTCGTTTGTGGATCGCCGTCGTCACTGCAAAGTAGTAGCAGCGTTGGCATCGTTTTTGGGGGTGGGCGGGTGCGATGGCCTCCGTCATAAAGCAGATTTACATGTGGCGAGCGCGAGATTGGGACTCTTCCTCGATTGATGATGCCGACAGTATCTCAAGTCCTAAGTTTGGTACATTTGCACGATATAATGTGAATTGTGGTTCTCAAATTCATGTACACAAATTTGGGAATCGATTTTAACTCAAAACCCTAGTCTTTTTGAATTAATCTAATGATGAGAATGGATTCAGTAGATAAAATTACATTGAAAATGGTCAACTACATTGAAGAAGCAGACTTCTTGAACATTCTGCAAAGCATTTTTGACCAAACAGAAACATTATTTTTAGAATGTCAATAAATATGCGTAGGAACAAGCAAATTTCAGAAACCAGGAGTTTTTTAGAAAAGGGAAAATACATGAATTTTTAAAGACTGTGAAGTCACGCTCGTTTTTTTAATGCATGCTTTTTGTTCAGATTATTTCTATTTTTAATAAATGATGTTTTTTTTCTTTATTTTGATTAAATAATGGTTGTGAAATCAAATTTCGTTTAACATTCTTAATAATGTTTCTGTGTCTTTCATGTTAGTTGCGACTTAATATGTGTTAACCTTGTGTGTGAAATACATAACAAATTTCTCTAATAGTGTGGTTCAGAAACAATACAACTGATGGTTTGCTCAGAGTACAAAGATTTGAGAAACATAGTTTGCTAGAAAAATAACTGATTATATTACATGTTTCAGGTTGTCTATTCTTAAATCAGTCCAAAAACATATTTGTCCAATGTGCATTTTGCAATTTCGGCCGATTTCAGCGTGACGTACTATACTGATGACACCAATGAATATATTTTTTAAGAGAGGTCAAATCGCTTCAAACTCTTCGACAAAGTTGTTACCAGGAACTCTACCAGCTAATCAGAATTTAGAAAAAAATCTTTGAGAGATTCAAAAATTGCAAAACCAAAAAGTATTTTAATTTAACACTCAAACGCTCGGGTAGTCATTTGACCCCTATTTTTTTTCTTAGAAATCCCATAACTTTTGATAGAATTGACCAATTTGGATGCTTTCGATTGCAAAAGATACAGATTTGTCTATATTTTGAACTGCCAGATGGGGGACAAATGTGGTCCATTTTTACCGGAGATATTCCGGATTCTGTTGGGGTACCTCGGCCCTCCTATATGGGTATTTGGCCAATATAATAAAAACTTTTCAACAGAAAAATTTCGGAAATGATGCAAAACTACAAGCCATCATCCTAATACATCATCCTGCAAAAATAATTGACATGGTTAAGTCCTACGGGGCAGCGGAGCCGGTTCCAGTTGGGCAACAATTGACATCAGCTCAGTGAACCGTTTCTGGATAGAACCTGTTCCGGTGCCCGAAGGTCTTCAGCATGTCATGTATCTATGCAGGATGATGTTTTAGGATGATTTCTTGAAGTTTTGCATCATTTCCGATTTTATTCTGTTGAAAAGTTTTTATTATATTGGCCAAATATCCATTTAGGAGGGCCGAGGTACCCCAACAGAATCCGGAATATCTCCGGTAAAAATGGACCACATTTGTCCTCCGTCTGACAATTGAAAATATAGACAAATCTGGATCTTTTGCACCCGGAAGCATCCAAATTGGTCAATTCTATCAAAAGTTATGAGATTTTTAAGAAAAAAAAAAATAGGAGTCAAATGACTACCCGAGCGTTTGAGTGTTAAACTTCAAAATAGAAACGACAGCATTTTTCACGGTGTTGTTTTTGAGGAGTTGGAGTCGCTAAATATTCAGAAGCTTGGGATGGAATCGGATTTGAAAAAAAAGAACCCGATTCCGAAGTCCTGATCTTGAGTGTGGCCCGTGAACCACTTTCCAAGGTTTAAACACCAACAATTACGGTATTTACGACTTCCAGCGCGTCCTTTATCCTTCTTAACTACCATTTCTCGAAACCTTCAATGACACATTTTTCTTCGCGCGATCGCGGAACACTTTTCCGCGGCGAAAGCCAGCAGATCTGGCCACCCTCGAGCGATCAGGCGCCCCCATTTTTTGTTGCCTGCCAGAAGCTGGCTGCTGCCGTGACTGACGGAGTCGGTCGTCGGTTGGCCCTCCCGAAAAGGTTATTATTTTTAATGATAGCACCTCGGTTCAGCAAACAGCACCAGGACCAGCACTTTGTTTAAGTATAATTTACTCACACTCTCTTTCGCTGCAGAGAGTAGTAGCACACGGAGGGGGAAGAAAAGGAACCGTGCACGATCCGCGACCAAACCGCGGCGATCCCTCCCCTAGGCAGTGTCAGAGGTTTATGCCATCTGGGCTGGCCAGAGGAGGTTAAACTTTTCACGAATTTGCATGCCGAAAAAGACGAAATGGTCATTTTCCGTGCAATTTTACGAGGTCGCGATAATTGCGGGTTTATGCGCTGCGTTTATCTGGTGAGGCAGTTTTGCACTGTGTGATCATTGTTTTTTTTGGCAGAAGAATTTGCTTCAGGAAACACGAAAATTATGGACTGGACAAGTGGTAGTCTCTGCGTGTCATTTATTTGTGAGGTTGAAATTATTTAATAAAATTTAAGTGAAACGGCATTTACGGCTCGCACCCAGCATTTTCATTAATTACTGAAGCTGTTATTTCCAAAGTTCACAATAAATATGATTTGTTGTCTGAAATAATTTTTATTTCCGATCTGTATCATCTGCCACTACAAACAACGCTCTCACGACAAACTGATTCCGTTCTATTCCTTAACATTTGGATGCGCATCCCTTTCACAACTCATGTAATTGGATCGTTTTGTGGTGGGCTCCTCCAGTCGCATATACAACTGATCCATTTAGGCTACCAGCCTCCAACAGTTGTCACGTTTTGTGCTGCCACGAACGGTTTCTTGGCCATTATTCGGGGCAACATAGACAAAGCACATAAATAACCTCGAATGCCCATCACCAGGTTGAGATCGTGAAATTAAGATGCTCTCGTGTCGGTGGCTGCTGGCTGGAGTCGAAAGGTCTGGACTGCTCTATCGGGGCCCATTTCATCGGCCATTGAGCACAGATTTACCGGGGCATTTCGCGTGGAGCAACCAGTTTGCTGCCACCAGGGGATCGTTACACCCATATATGGACTGTCGAATACTATTGAGCAGTTCTCTCAGATTTCGGTCATTCGATTTTTTTTTGTATTTTTTAATCCAACTGAAACTTTTTTGGTGCCTTCGGTATGCCCAAAGAAGCCATTCTGCATCATTAGTTTGTCCATATAATTTTCCATACAAATTTGGTAGCTGTCCATACAAAAATGATGTATGAAAATTCCAAAATCTGTATCTTTTGAAGGAATTTTTTGATCGATTTGGTGTCTTCGGCAAAGTTGTAGGTATGGATACGAACTACACTGGAAAAAAATGGTACACGGTAAAAAAAATTTGGTGTTTTTTAATTAACTTTTTGTCACTAAAACTTGATTTGAAAAAAACTCTATTTTTATTTGTTTTTTTTTATATGTTTTATAGGACATCAAATGCCAAATTTTCAGAAATTTACAGGTTGTGCAAAAATTCTTTGAGCGAGTTACAGTATGTAAAAAAAGTATTTACACCCTTTGGGCACTATGCACATTTTGTGATGAAACATGTAAAAAATTTAAAGTTTGACAGGAACCTAGTACTACGTTTTGTTCAGAAACTCATGCCAAACATTTTGCTACAAAAAGCTCATGAAAAGATGTTTTCTAAAAAAAATTATAATAAATACTATTACGAAAATAAAAAAGGTGCAAAAAAAGTTTGTACACCTTTCGAAAAATTAACATAAATAATGTTATTTGTTGACAAATCACCATAAATCCAGTCTCCCAACTCCAAATAGGCATCCTTGACTGATTAAAAAAATAATTTGGATTGAATATAAAGTTTACTAACTCCAGGGTTGATTGATATGCACGGTGTCGTGCTTAAATCATAGGAGACGGGTATCAAGTCGTCACCAAGCACGCATGTTTTTCAGAGTCTATGGTGATGCACGTCACTTTTTTCTTTTCTGGTGCTTACTTTTCTGGTAAGCACGTCACTTGACAAGCACATAACTGCACGTGTGCTTATTTTCAAGCGGACTTTTTTAAAATTTCAATAAGAGGTTTGTAAAATAATATTTTTTAATTGTGGGATAACATTAAAAAGCTCTTTTATGTTTTAGATTGAGGATTAAACGCATAAAATAATGGAAAATTCGACGGCAAATCAAATCGACATTACAGTCTAGCCGACAGTGTTATTTGTCGATTCAGAGGCCTGATGTGAGTTGCGATAATCCTGTCTTAAGTTGCCGGATGCAGTTTCCATCGCTGAATTCCGCGGATGGCTTCGTTTATGGACTTCATGCCGGTTCCGAGTTTATGGATGACCAGCGGGCTTTGCTAGATCCAACAGTTAGGCGTCTTGGCTATTCGCCATCGCTCTGTGGCGGCCCCAGCACTTGCTTATGCGAGTGACCCTACTTTGAAGGTCAGCAGCTTGAGGGTAGTCGACCACTAGACTACGGATTGTAGTCCTTTTACTGATTCATGCAACCTAGTCCGACAAATCCGTGGCATGGTAGATGCTCTGTGATTGGCCTCTTGGTTCCAACGATGGCAAGGCGATAGCTATTTTGATAATCTGCGCTCTAAAAATTTATGTTTCATGTTTTTGAAGTACTCGGATTTTGGGAACCGTTTACTGATAAGGCCAATTTATCACACCAGTTTGAGCTTGGACCAACTCTCATCGAGTTCGTTGATTAAAAACGATGTGTCTGTGTTTAAAACTGTAATTTAAATATAGGCACGCGAAATCATAAGCACTGCGTGCTTTACATAAGCACGCGCACTGCTCAGCAATTTGTCATGTGCAGAGCCAAATCAAAGTACACTTAGAAAATTCGTGTGTGTCTATTCATCAACCCTGCTAACTACTCAGTATAAAAGTTTATATAACTCTGGAAATTCTATATAAAACTTATCTAAACTTAATTTTGCAAACTTTTAATTCAACTAAATGTCAATATATTACCATAGAATTGCTAAATGAACATTTTGGAGTGGGTATAACATCGTTTTGGGGGTATTTGTATCGATAGAATAGATTTTTCGTTGGAATTTCGTACCAACCCGGAATTACGTCGTAGGAAAATCCACCAGCATCCGAACCGGTCCACGATTCACAAGTCAACCTATGTGGAATCGGAAAGGGCATAACATTTCCGATCTTTTGATACCCATACATCTAGGTTTTCTTTAAAACCTACGTTTTTAAATACCTGGGCAAAAAGTAAGTTTGATCCACGAGAATAAAAATTACGAAATTCCATACATTTTTGGCAGGTTGCTCAAACGAAACCATAACAACGTTTTTGCTTAGGTATTAAAAAACGTGGGTTTTATAGTAAACCTGGATGTATGGGTATCAAAAGATCGGAAATTTTATGCCCTTTCTGATGCCACATGGTTGACTTGTGAATTGTGGACCGGTTCAGATGCCGGCGGATTTTCCTACGACGTAATTCCGGGATGGTACAAAATTCCAACGAAAAATCTATTCTATCGATACAAATACCCCCAAAACGATGTTATACCCACTCCAAAATGTTTATTTAGCAATTATATGGTAATATATTGACATTTAGTTGAATTAAAAGTTTGCAAAATTAAGTTTAGATAAGTTTTATATAGAATTTCCAGAGTTAGGACCATTAGTAAATGTGTAAATTTACATCTTTCTGATTGTAATTTCCCAAGTTCCTCATAAATTGAGGTAAAATTACATTGAAAATGAGGTTGTGTGTAAAACAAACTTTTAAGGTTCAACTTTTGGGTGCAGTGAAGCCACAGGTTACTGAATCCACTCTGGAGTGTCATCCGTAGGTCACGTTCCTTCTGAAAGTGGTTCACGAAGAAGAGCACCGGGGCAAAAATACTACGGCCAAAACGAAATTCGTGCCTAGGTAATAATAATTCAACAAACCTCCCTCTCCCAACTCATGGAGGAGGAGCACCACAGAAATGAATGAAAGGGATCGTGTGTTCTCATTTTCTAACGGCAACGCTAACGCCATGAACGTGGTCGTGCCAAAGTTACCCCATGCAATCTTTTGGTTACGATCTCTGGAGAATCCAAGCAATGGGCCGATTTTTCTTTAGCTTTTGGCAAATATCGGGAAGAACTTGTCGTCCAGCCAAAAAAGTTGTAACTCAGCTGCGTGGTAATGGCCTTTGCGAAAAAAAAGATGTTATGTGGGTAATTCTCTACCAACTCACACGAAATCGGGAAAAGTTGCCCCGACCCCTCTTCGATTTGCGTGAAACTTTGTCCTAAGGGGTAACTTTTGTCCCTGATCACGAATCCGAGGTTCGTTTTTTGATATCTCGTGACGGAGGGGCGGTACGACCCCTTCCATTTTTGAACATGCGAAAAAAGAGGTGTTTTTCAATAATTTGCAGCCTGAAACGGTGATGAGATAGAAATTTGGTGTCAAAGGGACTTTTATGTAAAATTAGACGCCCGATTTGATGGCGTACTCAGAATTCCGAAAAAACGTATTTTTCATCGAAAAAAACACTAAAAAAGTTTTAAAAATTCTCCCATTTTCCGTTACTCGACTGTAAAAAATTTTGAAACATGTCATTTTATGGGAAATTTAATGTACTTTTCGAATCTACATTGTCCCAGAAGGGTCATTTTTTCATTTAGAACAAAATTTTTCATTTTAAAATTTCGTGTTTTTTCTAACTTTGCAGGGTTATTTTTTAGAGTGTAACAATGTTCTACAAAGTTGTAGAGCAGACAATTACAAAAAATTTGATATATAGACATAAGGGGTTTGCTTATAAACATCACAAGTTATCGCGATTTTACGAAAAAAAGTTTTGAAAAAGTTACTTTTTGCGTTTCTCTTTGTTTCGTCGTCCGTGTCTGTCGCGGGTGACCATGAACGGCCATGATCGATGACGACCAACTTTTTTAAAACTTTTTTTCGTAAAATCGTGATAACTTGTGATGTTTATAAGCAAAACCCTTATGTATATATATTAAAATTTTTGTAATTGTCTGCTCTACAACTTTGTAGAACATTGTTACACTCTAAAAAATAACCCTGCAAAGTTAGAAAAAACACGAAATTTTAAAATGAAAAAATTTGTTCTAAATGAAAAAATGACCCTTCTGGGACAATGTAGATTCGAAAAGTACATTAAATTTCCCATAAAATGACATGTTCCAAAATTTTTTACAGTCGAGTAACGGAAAATGGGAGAATTTTTAAAACTTTTTTAGTGTTTTTTTCGATGAAAAATACGTTTTTTCGGAATTCTGAGTACGCCATCAAATCGGGCGTCTAATTTTACATAAAAGTCCCTTTGACACCAAATTTCTATCTCATCACCGTTTCAGGCTGCAAATTATTGAAAAACACCTCTTTTTTCGCATGTTCAAAAATGGAAGGGGTCGTACCGCCCCTCCGTCACGAGATATCAAAAAACGGACCTCGGATTCGTGATCAGGGACAAAAGTTACCCCTTAGGACAAAGTTTCACGCAAATCGAAGAGGGGTCGGGGCAACTGCTGTGTGAGTTGGCGGAGAATTACCCATGTAAAATTACATGCAGAAATATGTAGTCCATTAGTATGGAAAACCCTCTCGACCTCATTATTTGAATTCATTCTTCCCACTCTTATACGGTACTTTCCCTTTTTTTATTGTCCTTCGGAAAGAAAATATATTTATCCTTTACCTTAAAGGTTCAAATTCGAAACAATGATTTTCGCCAAATCTGACCAAACTGATAAGCAGAGGCCGCCTTGGCCGAGAGTGTCCAATCGAGAATCCCCCCAAAAAGAAAACCTGTTTTGCGATGCACCGCCGGCCTTACAAATGCAGCATCGCTCTTCTGTAGGGAGACCATTTGGCGGTCGTCGTCCCCGGGCCCGTTTTACTTTCTTGAAGTCGGTCGTGTCAATGTCTTGGCCGGTCGGTTGGCGCGGACTTTGGAAACTGGAAATCTCTTTCCGCGCGCTCGCAAAATGCCAACCTGACCGGTGTGCAACCGAAAGATGATGATGATGATGATGGCGAGAAATGCAAATGTGGGTACGACGAAAACTTTCCTCTTCATCATGTGTGTGCACTTTGAAACTACAAACGAGTAATAATTAAGTAACAAAAAGAGCGGATCGACGCCAGTTTGGCGAATTGACGTCGAAAATGGATGCAATATCGGTACATTGAACTGGATAGTTTTATTAATGGCAAATGTGCCTATATTGGGCCTATGCATTTTCGACCCAACCGTTAAACATCGATTAGAACAATAGATCCCCGAAATGAATGAAATTCTGCGTACAGCTCGAAAGTACAGTCGACTCTCTGGCTGTCGATCTTATCGATATCAATAATTCTCCATCTATCGATGAATTCTTCAGACCCTTCAATCTGCATACTTCAATTATCTTCATTCCTCGATATTTTCCCTTGCTTGAAGGATCTCTTCCTCGACGGTCCCTTGGATTTTGTTTGCTTTAAAAATCTCTTCCGGTTGTCAATAATTTTACATTCTCATGGCTTGCATAGACATTTTTCTTGGCGAAACGAAGCTTTGAAGGGTGTTTGACATTAGTTTACTTTTGTTGCCATGATTCTCTCCCATAGCTGGGCATCAAGAAAAAAAAATCAATCGAGTCTTCCTTTGCATCGTTCTGTAAACTGATGATTCTCTTCCTCGACGGTCCCTTGGATATTGACAACCAGAGAGTCGACTGTAGTAGTATTTTTGTAAAGGTACACAGAAAAAAAATGAATTCCCGTAATCGTGAATTGAGTTCACGATTGTGAGAACGACGAAGGAATTCATTCATGAGTATGGTGCATTTGCACTATAAACGTGAATATATTCCTTCCTGGTTTCCGCATTCGTGAATTGAATTCACGATTTCGAGAATTGATTTTTTCCCGTGTACTTGAGACACCAGTTCAACAACCCAAACTAATCGTTCAGCAGATCTTCGACCTCCACGCTGCAGACGATCTCCTAAGACCTTAACCACGGAAAGGTGGTGCGCACATCATCATTAAGTGATTATCGCACTCTTGCCGGGAAGTGGTAACTTCCGGTCCAGCGTCACACCTGTCTGTCACTCCAATTACCACGCTGGTGTGGTGACCTCGGAGTTGACAGGTGCCCAATTAAACGGTTCAACGGGTTGACATCGCGCAGCTATAAGCGCGCGATCCAAGTTGGCCGCCGCCGCCGCCTCAAAGCCTACTTTGTGAAATGTGTCGTACATTTCCGGTGGCGCGCGCCCGGGCAGGTTTCTTCTGTTCTGCCCCATAGAAGGCACCGCCAGCGACACACACACACACGGTGACTCAAGTGCCCCGCGGGAACCTGGCGAAGAAAGCTTGTTTTCTCTTTGCAAGATCGACGACTTTTTTCTGTGGCTGTGTCCGGCGCGCGTTCCCAGGCGAAAGCAACTCACGATCCGCGCGCGCAAGTGTGTCTCCACAGGTACCTCACCGAGAGGAGCTGGACATGGCCAACAAGATCCCGGGAGGTGAGACTACGACGAGAGGAAATAAATATTTGAATTTAATGTGCCGCGGCGCACATGATCAACCACGCGAGGAGAACTAGGTACCTCACCCAGGTGCGGTTACCTCCGCGGAGACCTCGCAGCTTTGTTGAACAAAACGACGACGACGACGACGACGACGACGACGACGACGACGGAGGTGCGGCCCTCCGTCCTGTGGAGAGACCCAGAGACCTAGAGAACAGCCGCCAGGGGGAAGTCCCCGGTCGCAACTTCGTGTATAGTCATGTCATGAGTATAGGAAAGGGAGATGTAGAAGATGTTGGCCTACATTTGGTATTATCTTCTCGGCGTACCCGGTGGTATGGGAGTTTGTTTTCTTTCTGCACAAGCTACGAACCCGCGGGCATACGTGATGTGGTCTCGGGTGCTCCCAACCAGGGCAGTACCTAGGTTCCAACATTGACACAAGACTGCAGACTACCACCCGCGCTCAGCAGGCACTCCAGGTGGAAACCGTGTCCAAACTTTGCCAGATCAATCAGTCACAACGGCGAAACCAGAACATCCAACCTCACCTCACGCTACCTGCTGTGGGACCCCCACCGTCCACAGGTGGGCGCCAATTGGGGAGGTTGCCCAAATTGTTGGCCCCACCAGCTTCCAGTAGTCGCCGAGGTAGCTCAAGTCCAAATTAATCAAAACCGCAGAACGCGGCGTCGTTCAATCAGCTGTGCGGTTCCAGTTTCCTAGCGGAGAACCTCCCAACCACTTATACAACTCTGAGAGATCTGGTTCAGGTACTCGACGTAACGTGTCTTTGCAGATTCTTGAAATTCAATTCTCCGGGGGTCCTCGCGGGGTGGTGCTGTCTTGTTCCCGTTTTCACCGACGAGAAGCTGTGTGTGTGTGTCAGCGGCTGGTGCTGGTTCTGCGCTGGCAGCATTGAAGTCTCCAGGCGTTGTGGTTGAGGGACTGTGGGAAAATTTTCTGCGCAATCGCCTGGCACCTCGCGAGTACGGTTTAGCGAACACGTCGTAGGTGGTACTTTGTTAGCAGCTGAATAAAAGGTGGCCGTAAAACGACAAATGGACATTACTGTGAAGAGGGTGAAGCTTCTTCAGAAGTGAGGTTTTGTTGAATGCTGCATTGTATCATGAATATCTTCAAGTTTTTATTGCTGATACCTCCGTTGATACTCATCGGTTTGTTAACTGATCTTTGGTTTCACCGTTAGCTATGGTTGAGATGACCTAGTAACAACATGCTCAAACATTTTTTCAACAAATGGCAATTGCGCAAAGAAAGCATGATTGCGACCCAGAAAAAAAAACAAACATTCTTCCACTAAATACTTATCAATTAACTTTGTCCCCCCCTCTCCTGAAAGGTGGTCAGAATGACACAGTCAGCTATGGAGGCATGTCAGTACCATTGAACCGTGCGAGCAGCGAATGAAAAAGAGAGTGACAGTTACGACAAAACAGCATTTTTACCAATTAAAACATTAAGGTGTGCCGCAACGTTGAACGCGCGCGCTCACCGTACGGACTGGAATCGTAAACAGCTGTTGGCTGGCTGCTGCGAGAGATCGACTTTCACTAGAGGAGAGACCCTCGGAGGAAATGCTCATTTGGGGACAATGGTGGGTGAAGAAAAGGGTACAAATGTATTTTTGATTTGAGAAAATGTGTAAAATGTTTGATTCTAACTATTTCCAGGATAATAACCTGACATATTATAGGAAGGATTCATTACCTACAAAAATAAATTAATCCAAGCCAACTCTTTTATGAGACAGTTTTTAAAATATTTGAGAAAATATAAAAACCGTATGCGTAATTTTGACACTTTTCTGTTGTAATGTCACTTTTTCAGTCTAAATTGAGGTAAAATTACATCATCAAAGAGGTAATATTCAACCTTCCAAAAGTCAAACCCCATCGGAGTAAAGGTAAGAACAAGATTGTCCGTCAGGACTGAACGCAAACGCAAAATTTTGCGCCTGTCATCATAGCCTGCCAGTCATCGACCATTGAAGAAAGCAACCCCTGCAGATTGTTCGACTGACAGTTGATAGAAAAATCGAACTGGCACAGCGTTCTGCGTTCACCACTGCGTCGAACGGACAATCTTGTTCTTAGCTTAAGCGGGATACACTCAATGTTTACATTTGTTTATCCAGGTTTTTAAGCGAAGATGGCGTTCGAATGGCAAACAGCCGAAATGTCAAAGTCGCGCAATAGCACCAACATTAGAAAACAAATGTGGCTGTCAGGCCATGGCACACTTTTTTCGGAATATTGGTACCACTGCGTGATTTTGACATTTCGGATGTTCACCATTCAAACGCCATCTTCGCTTAAAAACCTGGATAGGACCGTTGACTAATATATGTGTAATTAATAATCTAAAATAGGCCCTAATAATAAAGTCGAGGGTTGGACTTTCAAGGGAAACAAGTTTGGAATTTCAAAAATCTAGCCTAATATTTGGAAAAGTCATATGAAAATTTCAAAAAACATTTTGACGGTGTGATGATAATAATTTGATGATTTAACAAAATATGACGTAGTTCCTCAGATCTATAAATTGGACGCATTAGTTAGAGATATTTCAACAAAAATGTTATTTTTCAAAAACTTCTGCCAATTTTCTCGTATAGGTAATCATACGATACCATATTGTCAATATTGTTGAAAAATGTGTTATTTTACCTCTAAAAAAGTGTGATTTAACCACTTTTCTGGTGCAATGTCACTTTTTCAGTCTAAATTGAGGTAAAATTACATCATAATTATAGATGTAATATTCAACCTTACACAAATACATCTCCATGATTTGTTATCACCCAGTTATAAAATGCAAAATAGACTTGAAAACATGTCTAGTTCTCTTTTTAAAGATGCTTTAAGCTTTTGTGTTTCATATGTTTATAGGACCTTTTTAAGGGGTTACATTTATGTAAATCGGCAAAAATGTCAGAGGATGGTTTAAGCACACAAATAAACTTTTTTAAATCTAATTTCATGGCATTGGAATAAACATTTTCATTTATTAAGAATACAAATTTGAAGACATTTGGTTGCATCATTGCAGAGTTATAGTTATTTGAAGTTAGCAGTTTGGATATGGACTACACTGAAAAAAAATGATGCACGATAAAAAAAATTGGTGATTTTTTATTTAACTTATTGTCACTAAAACTTGATTTGCAAAAAAAACACTATTTTTAATTTTTTTATTTTTTGATATGTTTTAGAGGACATCAAATGCCAACTTTTCAGAAATTTCCAGGTTGTGCAAAAAAAATTTTGAGCGAGTTATGATTTTTTGAATCAATACTGATTTTTTCAAAAAATCGGAAAAATTGGTCGCAAACATTTTTCAACTTCATTTTTCGATGTAAAATCAAATTTGCAATCAAAAAGTACTTTAGTGAAATTTTGATAAAGTGCACCGTTTTCAAGTTAAATCCATTTTTAGGTGACTTTTTTGAAAATAGTCGCAGTTTTTCATTTTTTAAAATTAGTGCACATGTTTGCCCACTTTTGAAAAAAAAAAATAGTTTTGAAAAGCTGAGAAAATTCTCTATATTTTGCTTTATTGAACTTTGTTGATGCGACCCATAGTTGCTGAGATATTGCTATGCAAAGGCTAAAAAACAGGAAAATTGATGTTTTCTAAGTCTCACCCAAACAACCCAACATTTTCTAATGTCGATATCTCAGCAACTAATGGTCCGATTTTCAATGTTAAAATATGAAACATTCGTGAAATTTTCCGATCTTTTCGAAAAAAAAATATTTTCAAAATTTTTAAACCAAGACTAACATTTCAAAAGGGCTAAACATTCAATATTACCCTTTTAAAATGTTAGTCTTGGTTTAAAAATTTTGAAAATATTTTTTTCGAAAAGCTCGGAAAATTTCACGACTTTGAGTGGAACTTAGAAAACATAAATTTTCCTGTTTTTAAACCTTTGCATGGCAATATCTCAGCAACTAAGGGTCGTATCAACAAAGTTCAAAAATACGAAATAAAGAGAATTTTCTCAGCTTTTCAAAAATATTTTTTTCAAAGGTGGGCAAACATGTGCACTAATTTTAAAAAATGAAAAAATGCGACTATTTTCAAAAAAAGTCACCTAAAAATGGATTTAACTTGAAAACGGTGCACTTTATCAAAATTTTACTAGATTACTTTTTGATTGCAAATTTGATTTTACATCGAAAAATGAAGTTGAAAAATTTTTACGACCAATTTTTCGATTTTTTGAAAAAATCAGTATTGATTCAAAAATTCATAACTTGCTCAAAGATTTTTTGCACAACCTGGAAATTTCTGAAAAGTTGGCATTTAATGTCCTCTAAAACATATCAAAAAATAAAAAAATTAAAAATAGTGTTTTTTTTGCAAATCAAGTTTTAGTGACAAAAAGTTAAATAAAAAATCACCAAAATTTTTTTTACCGTTTATCATTTTTTTTTCAGTGTAGTCCATATCCATACCTACAACTTTGCCGAAGACACTAAATCGATCGAAAAATTCCTTCAAAAGATACAGATTTTTGAATTTTCATACATCATTTTTGTATGGCCAGCTGCCAAATTTGTATGGAAAATTATATGGACAAACTAATGATGCAAAATGCCTCTTCTATGGGCATACCGAAGGCACCAAAAAAGTTTCAGTCGGATTAAAAAATACAAAAATTAAAATTTAAGAAAAAAGACCGATTTTGTAGAGAATTGCTCGCATGGCAAAATTTTGAGCTGAAATCGTCCCTAAATCGGTTCAATCATGAAATATCTTCATGAAACTTTCAGAAGTGATTGTAAATCATCTTTTTAATGAATTCATTTTTTTTTGTAATATGAAGTTTTGTGATTTCTTACATGTATGTAACCCTTTAAACAAATTCTAGATTTGTGTGTTTTTCGTGTGTTTCTTTTTTCGTGAGTTTTGTTAAATGGCTCCATATGAATTGGTTTTGGTTTATCTTTTGACCAATACTGTTCAAACTTGAGCATAAAAAACTACCAAAATGATCATAAGAGCATAAAAAACACCCGACTACCAAATAAACCAGCAACACCCACCCGAAATTTCCTTTTCAAAACTTTCTCGTAGCAATCAGCAGAAATCACCGCCGTCAACAAAAACCTTTCGTCTTCATTAGTGAGTAGTGGGTTCGGGCCTGAGCTGCCCGCAAGGAAGCAACAACAACTCTAGATGATGAGCGCCTCCACATCAACCTTCGCGCCATCAGACGAATATCGGAGACCTTTCACCACCGCGAAAGTTCGCCCTCTAACAACGCACGCAAACGCAACCTCGAAAAGCGCAGCTACTAACGCTTGCGACTAATCTCCGGTCTTTTTTATTTCCATTTCATGCCGATTTGGAGCAAGAATTGAGATTTGGGACACGGGAGAAGGAGAGCAAAATTGGTGTGAGTGCAGAGTGGCTGTTCTAAACTAACGCTAGCATGGCATAGTAGGCAGGGACGCGCAAGACCACGTCAAGGAGCCTCTGTTCGAATCTTGTCAATGGAGCGTATGCAATTTTATTAAGGTGAATGCACCAAGCTCGGTCATCCACCACGCACGAGTATGAGAGATAAGAGATCATCACACGTGAAACGTGCGAGAGAGTTGTTGTGAAAGAGTGTAAAAGGTGGAGGAGGTCCGAAAATGACTTGCCATATGGGAAAGAAAGTTCGTCGTTGGCGAACATGTTCGTTAATCAGAAAAGACGAAAAAAGGCAAACGAACGAAACGAAAGTCTGCGGCCAATTGTATCGGGCTCCGACGACGGCGACGATTACAATTGATCGGACCTGTCCGATACGACCTGGCGGCGGCGGTGGTTGAGTCTGCGAAGTTGATTGGAGGCCCCTAACCTCAAACTTTGGCCACGAACTGGCCGACTGACTCTGGGTCACAATCCACAATACTTGTTTTGTTCAAGCTGGCCGTAACAAAGCTACTCGCTTCCTCATGTGTGAGCAGAGGTTCGTGGCGAGAGATCCCAAAGTGCTGATAGACGAAAACCTCGTCGGCAAGGCCGGGAACCGACGGCCGAAACCTGCACCAGAGTGGAGGGAATGGGGGGGAAGTTATGAATAATGGCCGAGGCCAATGTGGTCTGGAAAATAATTTTCAGCAATCGTCACGGGAACAAAAGGTTAACGAAGCGAATGATTGGAGAAAATTACCAGATCATATTTTTTAAGGTTTTGCTCACCTTACTCGTGCGCGGGAATAACACTGGGAACATTCAAAGTAGGCTATGGGAAAGACAATAAAAACAACAACGGGCAACTGTTGGACCAAGTTGAAGGAAAACCAAGTTGGCTTTCAGTGCTTACTTATATTAAAATGTAACACAGTCAGGCATGATTATCTAGGAGTACTGATCCATAATCCCAAATATGAGCTTGATTGAATGCAACAGAGGCGCTCGACTTTGAAATTTAAATGGAATTTAACCAGTCAAATCGGCAGCGAGGGAGGGAATAGGCGTGGAAATACCGTAGGAATCACTCCGTGTAATTGATCGTTTAAAAACTTATATTTGATTTTCATTACTACAAATTACCTCACTGCAAAAAAACTGTGAAGCCAAAACCTCACAAAGGGCGTATCTTCCACATTATTCCCCTTAAATTGGTTCCAGCAGCAAATCCGTTTCGATTACGCCAACCCTTAAAAAACCATTAATGAGCCTTCGAGCTACCGACATATCCGATTAGCATAAACAAGATCCAAGTAATCCCACTTTTTCGACGCTCTCGGTACATGCCATTACACGACTGTCTCTTACTAACAGCAGCCTGCGCGATGTGTACGACAAAAGATTCCAACGCCCGACACATCCCCAAGTAGGCGACGAACCCGAGCAGCGTGTCGCCAACTGCGATTGTCAACCTGCGCAATGCTGCTGCTGCTATTTCAGCACACCCGATTCTTCTTCCTCTTCTCTGGCGTTGCTATAAATGGAGCGGAACCAACCGCGCACCATCCGTTCGTCGCCGGGAAGGCGCTTCTTCTGCTTCTTCTTCCCCAGGTCTTTTCTCGTTTCAGCGCGAAGAATATGGACGAAACAGTAATTGTTTCAATTAAAAATTACATAACGCGTTCCTTTTTCTTGTGGCCCCAGGAAAAAGAAATATTTGCTCATTGTTTCGGAGGCTGGCTGGCACTGTTGTTGTTGTTGTTGTCATCGCACACCGGATCGCGTGTATTTTCTTGTTGTTGCCAACGAAACCGATCTCCACTCATAACATGCCGTTTACTCCACGTGCCCGGTGTGCTTTTGCACACGATCGCAGGCACAGACAAACAGACTGGAACGATGCTTCACACAGTGGCCATCTAGTGGTGAGTGTTTAAAATAGTGCGAAGAACTGTCAAAAACTTGTACGCCTCTTTCACATTGTTATTTCTCAAGGTAGCCGGCAAACACAGAGTAGGCCATAGGAAATATAAACAATACTCTGTGGTCAACTGATCAAACTTTGACAGAACTTCTGTCAACGGACGTCAGAAGATGACACTCTGACAATGAGGTCAATTTTGACTTCGGTCCTCTTGTCAATTCTGCTAAATTCGCAGTAGGTCATTGGAGAGTCGGTCAGTAGCTCTTTGCTCAGAATTCGCAACACGCCTTGCTGTCAAAATCCGGTGCTGAGTTCTAAGTCTCATTGTCTGTGCTGGAGGTTAGAAACAAAACAACACGGTGAAACGACGATGATAGCTGGCAGATGATAAGAGCAAAAGAGAAGGAGAATAGTGGAAGAAATCATGCCAAATTAAAATTCTTTCGCTGAGTTATACGGCCATTGATGTACTTTGCAGCGGACGGGCTGTTATCAGGAATTGGCCATCTCGCGCGCGCTCTCTCTCCCTCTGTGGGTGCATTCTTGAGTATTTTTGCACGCCAACTGATCAATAGATCCACGGAGCCCTTAGGTAGGTGCCATCCAATGGGAAGATTTTGTCACGCGTGCTGTATACAACGGAGATGGCAACACTGTCTCTTGATTTTGTTTTTTTTTTTAAATTATGTCAGACAGTTAAGACTGTCAAAATTAACAGAAATTGTTATTAAAATCTGTAAGCAAGGATTTTTTCAAAATTATTTTTTAAGTGACAGCTGACAATTTTCTTCGCCCAAAACATTGCGTGGTGTTTTCGTTATGGGTCCAATATTTAACTTCCATTCCCAGATTCACAAAAATGGCAATGTCCGGGAAAAGGAGAACCAACAGAAGCGGTGTGGTGTTGGCGTGTTTTGCATGGCCGACGAAATGAAAGGCCGAGGTAAAAAGTGCCTCGATTAGATTAAAATACAATGTTGCAACGAGCAGACAGGTTGCGACACCGACCGAGACCTTAACGGAATGTGGTGGAAGCACCCGTGTCATTGCAGCTACACTTGGTTGCAAATTTAAGAAAAGGCCTCTAAAAATGTTATTTAAAATCCGGCTTCTGAAAACTCACCGTCTCCGACTCGGCTCCAACAAAAACGACCAATACTACAATACAAAATATTGATAATAAAGTTATCTAAAGGAGGTATTAGACTATGATAAACAAACCAACAAACTCGTACTTTTTGAGA
This sequence comes from Culex pipiens pallens, assembly GCF_016801865.2. Lineage (NCBI taxonomy): Eukaryota > Metazoa > Arthropoda > Insecta > Diptera > Culicidae > Culex > Culex pipiens. The sequence continues at coordinate 116,024,791 of NC_068937.1, forward strand.
ATTTTCTTGCCTTGTTTATTTGAAGAAACGTCAGCCTGCTTACCGCAACCAATTTTACGAGTTTGGCAAACTGGCAAACATGAGAAAGTGCAAGTTTGTTTGTTTGTCATAGTCTAATACCGCCTTATGCTTGATCTCACACACACTAGCACAAAATTTGTTTTGCTGGCCGGTACAAAATTTAACCTCAACCTTTTTCGAGTACGATCACGCAATGCAAGCGCACTTAGATAACTCTCATGGCCGATTCCGAAACCGGCTTTCAACATTTACAACCTTAACGACTCCTACTAAACAAAAATTTCTATAAACTGTTCTTGTGACTTTTTTCAGCAACCAAGTGTACGAATACGGAAAGAGAGTGGATAGGTCCTTAACCCTTTCGAGCCTGAATTTTGAAAAAAATATTTTTTGAGTTATTTTTGGGAAAATGATATCTATGACCATACGAAAATTATAGGCTACTTTTGAGAATTTTCATTTTTGGGTCATATATGACCCATCAAGCCTGAAAGGGTTAAACCAGATTTTTGCACCGCGCTTTTTGGACAACTTATTTTCTTTGAGTAATATGTTGCAGAAGTTTGGGGCCTAACCACGCCGGAAGATTAATGGTGAGTTGTTAACTTATGGAGATTGGGGTTTCACGGCACTTTTAAAAGCAGTGCCGGTTCGAAGATGAATTTAATTATGAAAATTCCGTTGGAAACATACTACGACTCATTGACTAACCTTTTATCTTTCGGCCATTGGATATAAATAAAATCTGGAAATAGAAAAAAAAATTCATTAATACACAGTAAAATAGACGTTCACCGATTTAAAAAAAGTCTAAAAGAGTTTAAGAGCGAGTCCACGAGCAAAGCATACCCATCTCGCATCGACCTCACCAATCTGCCGGAAATTTTCAGGGGTTGTTTGTACATATAAAACTAGCATCTGGCCAAAATATGAGCACTCTAGGTCAACGAAAAGTGGGGCAAATCGGGACACAAAGTTTGAAGGTTCAAAAACGTCAAAAATCTTAAAAAGGCTGTAACTTTGGCAAAACTCAATTTAATTTCAAAATTCAAAATGCATCTGAAAGAGCTTACAAAATGCAACAAAATGCAGGGAGAAGCATCCCAATTGGTTAAATCTAAAGGGAGTTATTGGCATTTTAGTGAAAAAATAGCATAATTTTCAAACTCAAATAAAAAAGTGTTCCATCCAGATATCAACTCGCTTTGACCTGCAGCTTGTAGGGGACATCTGGGACTACCATCCGAGACTGAGAACGCTTTGGGTAAGGCAGTTTAACATATTAAATAGACACTTTTACTTTTAGTGATGTTTTTGGTTGTAAATTTTTGCTCGGGGGACCCCTTAGATCCCATTTACTGGTGAAAATTTTATCATATTCGTGTTCCTGAGACAATTTCATAGAAGAAACATGCATAAAAATATTTATTTTCATCCATTTTAACCCTTTAAAAAATGAAAATTTAAAAAAATCTTCGATTCACATTTATTGAAAATCAAGTTCGTTTCCAAGGATACTAGATGACACCAGAAAAAAAACAGCTTCTTAATTTTTTTTATCTTTCATTTTTTAAAGGGTTAAAATTGGTGAAAATAAACATTTTTATGCATGTTTCTTCTGTGAAATTGTCTCAGGAACACGAATATGATAAAATTTTCACCAGTAAATGGGATCTAAGGGGTCCCCCGAGCAAAAATTTACAACTAAAAAAATCATTAAAAGTAAAAGTGTCTATTTAATATGTTAAACTGCCTTACCCAAAGCGTTCTCAGTCTCGGATGGTAGTCCCAGATGTTCCCTACAAGCTGCAGGTCAAACCGAGTTGATATCTGGATGGAACACTTTTTTATTTGAGTTCGAAAATCATGCTATTTTTCACTAAAATGCCAATAACTTCCTTTAGATTTAACCAATTGGGATGCTTCTCCCTGCATTTTGTTGCATTTTGTAAGCTCTTTCAGATGCATTTTGAATTTTGAAATTAAATTGAGTTTTGCCAAAGTTACAGCCTTTTTAAGATTTTTGACGTTTTTGAACCTTCAAACTTTGTGTCCCGATTTGCCCCACTTCCCGTTGACCTAGAGTGCTCATATTTTGGCCAGATGCTAGTTTTATATGTACAAACAACCCCTGAAAATTTCAGGCAAATTGGTGAGGTCCAAACGACGCCCCATACATAGGGGTATGCCCTGTTCGTGGACTCGCTCTTAAGCGTTTCAGCGCCCGCTGAATGACATTTGTTTGACATTTCAGATGAATTGAAAGGTTACAAGATAACTATTTAATGCCTCATTTGTGATTACAAGGTTGCCGGATTTATTTTCCATAAATCGCATACACAGGCAGACAGTAAATATTATCTCCAATTTCATTTATGGTCGAACCAATAATTGCACAATACCTTGTGACGCAACACAAAGGACGCGTCCTTTTGGCCAACTCACTTTCGCACTTTCAACGGGCCGTCACTCAGATCCATCAAAACAATTAATAACTTTATCCAAATTGAGCTCGGGTAATGTGCCTTTCGCGCTAACTGAAAATACACTAATATGGCGTCGATATGTGAAGGTCGGTGTCGACGGGCGATGCAAATGGCGTGACCAAATTGCACTGCCACTGATTTGTCACAGAGAGAAACGGACGCCTACCTTTGCATCAGTGGCCTTGCTAGTCTTTTTAAAGGTCAAGGCTGCCAACAAAAAGGTATGTTGGTTTTGAGTCAACTGTCAAACGCAGTGTTGGAATCAACACATTATGAAACAGATTATTATCTGTTTGTCTCTGGATTCCCTGACATTTCAGAGTGCAAAATGTACATAAAATTTAGTAGGTGGTGCCATGACAAATTAAGCTGGATTGCACTCCGACAGAAGGCTGAAAAATTGCTGATCGACAAACAATTAATGGTGTCCACATCAACTTGCTTCCAAATATGTCTTTAGACATTATTTCACCATGACATACATATACAGAGCGGATTCGCTAACTCGAATGGAACAGCTGTCAAATGCTTAAAACCACGCGCTCGGAAATCGTATCTCAACGGGGTTGAAATGTCAACTTCAGTTTGACAACTGGTTTTGACGTATGAGTCTTCTCTGATTCGAATACGTTCGAATTATTGGACATTCGAAGTATGTAGCGAGTTTCGAATCAACGAAACCGTACTGTAAGTACAACTTGAAATTACGCTTCGGATCTGTCACACCCTTGAGCTTTATTTATTAATTTCTGGTACGTTCGTTTGATGGCTAGTTCCACACTGAGTGCCGCACTCAGAGCTGTCAAAGTGTTTCTTTGAAGAAACTCGCACTAGTTCCGCACGAGTTTCACCGCCATCTTGGAACTGAAACTCTATTGCCGCACTCGATATTTTTTCAGTTTCATGCGAGTTCCAAGCACACTGACAGATGACGTTCGATTGAACCAAAACTGACACCGACGAGTGCGGCACTCAGTGCCGCACTGGCTGTTCAAACGAACGTACCATTCGATTGATTCCGAAACAAATATCTTGCATTCGAAATGGGGGTTACCTGTGGGCTCTTCGCTGACCTCCGCTGTCAGCGCCATCTTGGATCGAAGCGGACACTGCGCTCATCCGTGAAGGCCCCGAGCGCCCATAAATGGGCACGCGACATTGTTGTGGCCGTTTTTTGCGAGACCACAGGAAAACCAATTAGTTGCAAACAAAACCACGCGAAACGCGCGGTGGCCCGATGACCGTTGACAGATGTTGCAAAAGTATTTATTTTTTGTGTTGTGTGCAAAAATGTTTCGCGTCTTTTTGGCGTTGATGCAGACAAAAGTAAAGTGTGACCTTTTTTTCATGCCGTAAATGGGACTGTTATGAAATTACGATTGTTGTGACGATTTGAGGGGTTAAACGAGTTCCAGCGTTTTTTTTTTAACTTTGACCCCAGCTGTGCATTTGACAGGTACGGCACAATGCGAACAATGATGAAGGTAAGCTAAATGTCCAACAATAAGCACTTACGTCACAGGAGAGTGTTTATAAACAGCTTCAAGTCATATGAAATTGATACAGAAAGTAGTTTATTTGTTTACAAATTATTTGAAATTATCAACCGCTTGTAAACTGCTCCAGTGTCAACAGTAAACAATTCCTTCGTGACTGTTAACTGGGGGAAATGAACAACGAGGTATACTTTGTTGACTCCTCTTTTTCTTATTTTTTTTGTCGAAAAAACATCATCATTAAACAAGAAAATCTCCGCAGGCCTCCGGGTGTTAATTAATCGTTGGATGTGAAGAAAAATCCCATAAACAACGCGCAAACGATTCAGTCCGAATGTAAACAAACAAAACTCAACAATCGTGACACATAACCTCTTTTCGAGATGTCATCGACGGCGTCGAGTCGAGTGTGTAGTCACAGACCGGGTCTGCCAGGGAAAGGTTCAAGTTGATGTTGGCGAGGCCGTGATGGGAAAGTTTGGCCTCGCGGGGTGAATAAACGAAAGTTGTTTATGTACGCTCAATATTCATCAAAACAATAAAATTTTATTGAAACGACCGCATCCGATGGCGAGATCTCGCTCGTCCGTTGCTCTTTTCGTGTATGGATCTGATTGGGGATCAATCTGTACACAAGTGGCTTGGAGGTGTTAAAAATGTCGGTTTTAACCTACATACTTATAGCGTATGTTGAATTTATATTGAAAACATAAAACACATATTTCCCTTCGTGCTGCCAGTTCGGCAATCTATGCGAAAACATTGTTGCCAGTTACCGTGGATCTTTTCACGCATTTTTGGCCTACAATTTAGCACTTTCCTTTATGACCATCGCAGCCACAACCAGGGCCTTCTGGTGCCCCCGGGAAAGAGCACTTTGACAGATGGATGGATGGACGCAGCAGGCGAAACCATAATCCCACGGGAATCCGTCTCGAGTGTCTCGAGACTTTGGTCGGCCTACTCCGATCGTGTTTTCCTGCTCACACGATGCGAAACAGCGACACGATGAAAGTATAAACGTCAGTTTAAGCGTTTAACAAATAAATTATTGTAATCTGTTGAGTGGTAAAAGTGTCCGTTTGCCGGACGCCGCAGCAGCCGCCGCCGGCAGGTCGTTGGCAAGAACGGCTTAAGACTCTCTTAAATTAAGTCGATCGGGCGGCGCGCGGACGGATCCGCGAAAACGAAATTTAACCGCAGGTCATTTTGGACTCCCTCGTTCAGGTAAAATTTCGGTGAAGTTACTTAAGAAAAAATCCTCAAGAATGTTCGAAAAAGATTATACACAACAACAAATCCATGAATTGTTCCGGCAACTGGCAACACGGATGTCAACTGAGAAACGTGTTGCCAGATATCTTTCGAAAAGTTATTATCTCATAAAAACAAATTATTCGCTCTACAGCATTGCCTTGATTGCTAGATTCCTACTTGAAACTAGGTATTATTATTGTCTGGTAAAAAATATTACGCTTTCCTCTAAATCGTTCCCGACTATTCTGTCAAACTGACAGTTCCAACACCGATGTTGCCAGTGTGGGAAACCTTTGGCTTCATGTTCCGCTAATCTCTCTACTAATTTGCACATTCTTCAAAGAAAACCCCGCGCTCCGCTTGTTTGCCTATTTCGCCCATTTCTTAGCACATTTAGTGCCGCCACTTTGACAGCTGGGATGGTGACAAACGTGCGCCGTTTCCTGTCCGCAACAACCGCCTAATCGGCGTTGGCTGACGATATGGGCATGGATGTCAACACGGAATGATATCATTGTGAGATTGGATTCGGTGCGATTACCAGGTCACTCGATTGCTTACGTTTGATTTGGGTGAAGATTAGACATACAAACGAAGGTGGTTTTCAGCAATTTAGCTTATAAATTCACTACAGTGAGCAGGATGAACTGTGTTTTGTTTGGTACGGTATGTCCACGCATCGTTCCTCCTATGTTGACTCTGTGAAATGTGCTTCGTTTACATAATCTGTCTCTGCGGTTAATGTACTGCAATCAATAATATTGACAAGAAAGGGCTTGGGGCGTAATATAACCACAAGTTCTTGCGGGATGCTTTCTTCGGGCTGGCTTGTGTTCGATTAGATTAGATTAGATTAGATTTGACCAAAACATCGTTTTTCAAACATCAAATGAAAGTTAGACACCAGTGTTGCCAGTTTATGATTAACCTAAGTTCAACAATAAACTAAGATGATGTTACTCGAGAAAGCATAGGTCATAGTCTCGTCGAATTGTCAGGTTACGAAAGTCCCGAACCATTCAGCTGTCAATTGCTCCAAACTCATCATACAGCTGCATGAACTTTCCGAACTTTTGACAAACAATGGGCGCCTCTGAACTCTCTTTCCACGCTAATCCTTTGTCATTGTTGTCTAATAGCGGAAAAATACGAGGAGGTCAGAAAAGTCGTGATTATCCAAAAAGTTCAATAAATCTAATCAATAAATTGAGGCGTTCCAAAACCATTAGACACAAATCCCGCTGCCTTTCGCTTCCCCTTCATCTTCTTCGTCGATGCTTATCTTTTCTTGTCTTCTTAATGATGATTTTCGTTTTCGTTTGACGGGTGGTCCGAAAGTTGGCGCGGAATATCGACGACGACGACGACATCGACGAAAGTGAGTTCCCTGGGACTGGGAGGACAGGCCGGTTGACGTCGTCGATGGCGCATATTAATTTTAATGTTGTTTCGCGCAGATACAGTCAGAAGGGAACAGGAGGGAGGGTGAGCCAACTTGAAAAGCGAAATCAAGCAAAAGGAGAAAGGAATTGGAGGTGGATGGAGAAGAAAGAGCAGGAAAGACAGGCCAAGACCAGTCGAAAAAAAGCAACGGGATAGCCGTTGGAGGAGGCAGGCAGAAACGTCAGAAATCGAAATCGAAGAAATTCCGCACCCCTCCCTTGCGGGGCCAGCAATAACAACAAAAGCCGGCCTTATCACATGGCTCTGCACGGTCTGGGAAACCGGATGTCAAATTCAGGTCTATCCGTAAGCTGCCCGAGCTTATCATTTCTCGTGTGACCACTTCCCAGCAAACATAAACAACGGCGTCGTTTGCACAGCAAAGTAAACACCGGCAACACTGCTGTCAGCGTGACGTGCAGGTAAATCACAAACGACTTGATCATCCCGGGAATGCATCGTCTGCTGGGATCGCAACGTGTGAATATTGGCGCAACAAGATCCATCCCGCGCCCATGCTTTGATGATCACCCTTCAAAAAGCTTTGTCCGAGAACAACCGCACATCTGGAGGTGAAAGCGGCTGCCGTCCGCTTCATGGGAAAATTAATCAAGAACCTGACCGTTCAATTCCACGGTGGTTAGCTATTTGTTTAGCTTCGCATCTCAGCTGATCTGTGCACCCCGACGGAGAGGCGGAGGAAAAAGCGCTGACTGATGATGAGACGGTGGAACACGATACTTCAAAGCTGGTAAACTGGTCAACCGCGGGCGGTCCCCTGGGACAGACCCGCTGCGGTCTTGTCACGTGCAACTTTGTTGCTTGTTCGGTGCGCGACGCTGGATGCTGCTGGCAACATGGCCAATCAGCGCGATGACAGCTGTCAAACAATAAGGGTGGTGGTTGCCAGACTAGCGGAGTTTTTGCCACGCTAGCTCAATATCGCCAAGTTCAACGAACGGAGCCAGCACACAAAGAGCTCAGGTTGATTGTTTACTTTTTGTTCCTGTTTTGAGTCGTGCCGATTTCGCGTAAACTTTGCTAGCGGTCCCACGTTCGTCCCGAGGGAAGGGGGTTAGCCAAGTGTTGTTCCTCCGCCAACGAAAATCTCATTATGGTGTACTGTTAACTTGGACACGGCGCAGATCGGCGCTTCTCAGTCAGATCAGGTGGTTCGCTTCGTGACTTCGAAAGTCACTATCGGGGATCGCTGCTGCGGCGCTCCGTGGTCCCTGGAGGCGTTCCGGAACCATTGCTGAGATCCCGTGGAAGAATGTCGAAGACGTTTAAACGCGCGCTCGCGCAAACATTAGACGATGGGGGCGTTGTCGTCGAAGTAGGCGCCGCCGACATTGAAAAAAGTTGTCTAATGACGGAAACATGGCCAACTGGAGGGGAGCTTTCCCAGGCAGAAGTCGGGGAACAGGCTGCTCGGTGCAATATTAAAACTATTATTGTTATTAGCCTGGGACACTCAGGCGCGCGTTGTTCGTTGCCTTCGCTTGGGCCCGTTTCTCTGGGTCGCGCTGCGATGATTATATTGCCCTGTGAAACCAAACCTGCGAGCAGGCAGGTCCAAGTCGAGAGTGGTGCGATAAAAATCTAGGAAAGTAAGGTGAGACGAAAGGTCGAAAAGTCAATGTCTATTGCGTTTTTTTTTAAATATATTGAGTGCAATAAAGGTATTTGAGAGAGGCCTGCTTGGATGACAATCGACTATGTCGAAGGTTTCATCAAGCGGTAAAGCGTGAGAAATTTGTTCAGAAAAACATATTTGAACAAATTATTGACGGATTTACTTATTCAGTAAACAAAAAAAAAACAGATTTCGTCAGAATTTCTCAACAAACTTTTTTGCAGGAAATGAAAACACTGCTTAGGCTCCTTCAGAAAAAGGTTGAACAGTGACGTCACTTGATAACGATTTGATAAAAACGTCAGCAGGTTAAGTCAAACATCTGTCCCCTTACCGCGCTGTGTGATGACTACTGGAGTCGATGTCAGCTCCTCAGCGTTTGCCAACTGGTGAACCCAACACCGCCCTTGGTATCCATGTCAGCTTGGCGGAGATCTTTGGGATATAAACGCACACACGCACAAAATGGGTCACAGATAATTCTACAGGGTTACGGCGAAACTCGATATTTTATCCGCCCAGATCTTCAAACAAACTGATACGACTCACTTACTTCACGTCAGGGGTAAGCTATCTGGGGGAAGAAGACAATTTGCTCATTTCAGGAATTTAGAATTCCGAAGGTTTGCTTGAAGTCAAGCATTCAAAAAATGTGACAGGGTCTTTCACAAGTGACAGCTCTACACTCTGACGAGAAGTTTCTCATTTTGAGCTAGAATGTCTTCGACCATACTTTTCACAGTGGGCATGTAGGGCAACTTCTCTGTAACTATAAATTGGAATTACTTCTCAATTCTAGACGCTCAAGAAACCGCCAGTGATGCCAGCCGGCAACGTGCCTTATTGATTTATTCAACAACCCAGCAATTTAATCAATTATTTTGCTCAAAGTACTCCACCTCAGTGACGACGGTTATTGTTTCGAAACGGAACGGTCCCGCACTAGACACCGGTCGATTAGAGGAGCTGCTCCAACCCCTTGGCTGGTTGACTTGGCGCGGAAAGTGTTCTAGGCAAGGTTTTCCACTGCGGATAAATTGATTCCACTCTGTTTTACCCCCCTCTTAAACTGTGCGCAGTTGACTTATGCGCAAAGGGGTGCTCACTCGGGCGTGCAGCAGCTCAACGTTTTTGCGCTTCTCTCGCCACAAGACTTCCAGAGATCCAGCGGAATATAATTACAGTTTTTTTTGAAAGTTTCGTCGTTGGACCCGTGCTCCGGGCAAGTCTGCGTTGTGCACTGGGAAATCATAGTAATAACCGCATGTGAAAAATAAAAATTATAGAGATTTTAGGACGTGAAACACAAGACAGAGAGAACATCAGGGAAAGAACGCGATGCTCAAGGTGGAATTTGTTCCCATTCACTAAACGAAGAGAATCATCAAGTCAAAAGAGATAGAGAGGGGAGTGCGAAGAACCGCTGAAGAGGCAACAACAGCTGAACAAGCCCGCGCAAATTTGAAGCACTGAACAACAGCATCAACAACGGCGAGACTACGGCGGCGGCCTAACGAGATTCAAACAGGTGATGTACTCGAGATGATGGAGCAGAGAAGCAGAAGAGGACTGTGCGAAGCGGAGTATGCATTTAATGTACACTTATTATGGGATCGTTCAGTGTGTGAGACGAATCACTTGATCGTGGACAAAACGATGTTTCGGAGAACGTTAGCTATGGGGAGGGCAAGGTAGGCCAAATGTCAACTTTTATAGCATCTGCCATAATGGCGTCAAGATCGTGGTGTAAACATTTCCCCTCCTAACATCAACAACTTCTGACGTTTATATAAAGTTTCAGGGCTTCAGCAATATATTGTTGCCCTATTTTTAGCATCTGCCATAACGACTTCCATCAGCAAAGGTTTTCGTTGCTTTTGTTACCAGCTGGAAATCATGTTTTTCAACACGTTGCGTAACAACCCGGGGCCAAAAATCATACTCGGAACGAACACAATCGGCAAGTACGAAACCGCTTTGTGGAGCGTGCTTAATTTTTTTTTTCTCTGCCGAAAGTGAATTACTAACATAAACGGAAATAGCCGGTAGTCAGGAACGAAAATTTTCGATTGTGTTTTCCTTTCTCCGGCTGCTTCCTTGTTTTGTTTTTGCTCGGTGAGAATGTGTCCTATTTTTGACCTATTATTAAATTTTTCAGATTAAAAAAAAAAAGTTGTTTTACTGTAGTTACCAAAACGGTGCAAAAAGGGATTTTTAATATCTTCAAAGTGTATTGCAAATTCAAACCAGAAAATGGACTGACTTGTTGTTATTATTTGGACAATGTTTTACTTGGAGTTTTAAAAACTATTTCCTTGAGACCAACAATGTTTGTGCAATAAAAAGGCCGTTGCAAATACTTATGAAACAATTTGTCCCCCTCCCTTCAAAAACGGAGCGAATTGGGACAGCTGTTTAACCATGTTGGAGCATTATATTTTGACCAACAAAACGTGTACATCAATTTCTGAATTTAAAATCATTAAGTACTGAATTTAAAACCACTAAGTACTGAATTTAAAACCTTTTCAGTACTATAAAACTGCAGTCCTTATTCAGGCTGTAGTCCAGATTCGCCCCAGATGACAGTGGCGAAGAAAAAAATCATTAAAACTTCAAAATTTCAATGTAATGTTAAGTGCAAACAGCTCAAAGCAGTTAAAAGAGCATTCGCCTGCATTTATAATCATTTTTAACATTTTTGAGTTATTTCAAAAATATTTTGAGTTTTTAAAAAAATTTCGTTGTTAAGTACGCAAAAAGTGTTTTTTCGCAAATAAAAATAAACGCGTTTCAAATTGTTTGCGTGCTCTAATTTTTGTTTATTCAAGGTGAAACTTAAAAACGTCTGTCGATTGAAACATATTCGGGGAGCCTAAATCTATCATACCTAGACGAAACTAAAGTGTTTACTGACATCAACTTCAAAAATATCAAGTTGTGTTTTTAGGTTTCTGTATGCAAATTTTAATTATCTGAATTTTAATTTGTGTAATTTTAATCGGTCTGTGCTGTGCTGAATGTTTTGCATGGATGTAGTCAGCACCTTCTTAGTGTCCTTTTCCCCCTATACGTGCAAGTGCTCGCTCGCACCCCACCCAGCCCAGTGTGGGCAAAAAGGCGAAAAAAAAAGCAAAACGGACATTTCCAAAGTGCACCGGACCGAGACCAACGGCTTTTACATTGCCGTGGCAAGCGAAGACACTTGGTGTTTCAGTAGGTCTCGGACGAGGAACCTCCCTCTCGTTCACAGCAGATTTACCGAACCCTTTTTCGCAACAAAAAAAGGTTTACTGTTTTCGGTGTGCATTGTTGAGTTTTAAAAATGTTTTTGTTTGAATTGATTAAATTTAAACTACTGGATTACTATTATCACTGGAATGTTGCTTCATTGATTTGATAACGATCACTGTCAACCGATCGAGGTTCAAAACTTACCTAGCAGTTAGTTTGGGGTTCTCGAAGTAATCCTGATCCGAAATATCCAGATGATTGTGGTCCACAGATTTAACGCCGACAACTTCTGCAATCTTCAACGAATCACGATCCACTGAATAGAACCCGGATCTTGAGGGTACTGAACACTGCCAATACGGCACACTCCACGATGATCGTCAACGGTTTCTTCCTCTTTTCTTCCACAACCCAACAACAGGTCTCTGGACCAACTCAGGTGTGACACCCCACGTAGAGCTCCAAGAATTGGCAAATTGCTTCTCCACCTTCCTCTCGAAACTCCCCAACACCTAGACAACGGGCAACACACTGCAAAATTTCAAACTTCCCTTGCAAATGAAAAAAAAAAAACAACAACAAAAATCGAAAGTCCAACCAACTAACCACCCTCAAAAGAACGGAAACCCACGAAACGCGCGCTTGTGACCAATCCTGGCAAGAACTGCGGCAAGACTGCGGCTGTTTTGGACGGAACGTGAGTTGGGCAACGGCCACGGCGGATGGACACCAAGGCGCGCTGTGGGTGCGCGATCGAGCGTGCGCGCGTTTCTTGGTCGACGATCAGTTGACGAAAAAACAGGTTCTTTTTCGGGCTCAGGGAAAGAGCGGAGAGCGTGAGTGCCAAAGAGTAAACGAGTTGAGGTGAGCGCGAGAGGGAACTCTCTGAGATGGGAGAGAGAGTCTGGACCAAGGACCGTCGAAGAGGGTGAAAATGAACCATAAACATGGGGATTTGCGATATTTAACTCTACTAAAATACAAAAAACTTTCTTAATCCACCATTAAGTCGTTGGTGCCTTCCTTACTTTTACAAGGTAATTCAACTCCAAAGTTGTCCTAATCCAGATTTGCATTGTTTGTCCAAACCAGATTTCTAGCACCGAAAAGGATCTGATGAAAACAAGTTTATCTAATCTAATCTAATCTAATCTAATCAGACCCCAGCGCAGCCAATCTTTCGAAGGGATCCTGGAGAGTGCCTTAGGTTAGATGACGCCTAGCACTCTTCTTGTCATTTATTAACATTTGTAGTGCGCCATTGCATCGGAATGCATTGAAACATCACAAGCGTTAAAGTGGCCAGGCCTACTGCGTAAAGCCGTATCGCAGAGATGACTCGTAATTGGCTGATTGGTTGCGACAGGACCTGGCGCTTTGACTTTGAATTATTAATGGGATTTTACACGCAAAATCGGTATGTTTTGGTTTTTGCCAGTTTTTAGCCCCTTATGATTTTTGCATTTTTCAAAAACCTTATGAGCTCATAGTTCGTGTTCCAAAGAACAACTTTTTCCGAGAGTGCGAAAAGATTTGCCAAATATTAATAATAATACAGAATTTATAACACCACCGCTGAAAACATCAACTTTTTCTTCAAGCTCTTCCGGCAGCTCCATCAGCTAGCTTGGTTGCATGAGCGTCGCGATGCCTGCCTGCCTCAATCTTTTCTGAAGGAGCAGCAAGTGCTGCCAGAAGAGAGTGATGAAAAAATTGATGTTTTCTGCGGCGGTATGATAAATTCTGTAACTTTTAAAAAGTAGACGAATCTTTTCGCACTATTCGGTAAAGTTTTTCCCTGGAACACAGACTATGAGCTCATGAGGTTTTTGAAAAATGCAAAAATCGTTAAGGGGCTCAAAACTGGCAAAAACTAAAACCCACCGATTTTACGGGTTAAATCCCATTTAAAATTCAATGTCAAAGCGTCAAGTCCTGTCGTAACCAATCAAACTCATATTTGGGATTCGGGCGCAGTACACCGAGGGGATCATGCCCTGAAATGTCCTCAAAATTGACCCGTTTCAATACTTTTGAGTCATATTTCGTTTCGTTCAAAATCGTATTCTCTTTCAGAAAAATTAGAAATATCCAGCACTTTGTTATTTAAATCTGAATAAAATCCGTTTTTTCGCGAAAAATTAACACGAAGCCTTATATGTGGGACCTAGCGTTTTTCTCAGCTCAGTTTTTATGTTTTTGCATATAGCATATTTATGCGATCATGGTCAAGGAAGCTAATGTTAATATGCTATCAATATGGACCTCAGAAAAATGTGCACAATTTTAATGCCATGGGTTGAACTTTTTTAAATTAATACAATTATTCACAATACAAAAGAACTTCATTAATGCAAAGCAAACCTTAATCATAATTTTTCTTTTTTGAAAGTGTAATCTTCGAGATAGTTTAACTTTTATTATGATTATTTTATGAAGGTTTCGATCCATTTTTTCATTATTTTTTAGAAGTGCGTTTCCTTCAAGAAGTCTTTCTACAATCCATTTTTTAAAATTAATTTTTGCATCCTAAAATAAAATTCAGAGATGTTTAAGACACAATCTCCAACGAAAAAAACGAAAAAAAAGACACGTTTTGGCTGATAGGTTGACAATTAGGGCTTCATCAATAAAGTACGTCACGCTAAAATCAGCCAAAATTTACCCCCCTCCCCCCCTTTTTCACGCTTTCCCTATACTTATAACTCGCAATGTCACACTTTCTAAACCCCCCCCCCCCCTCACCCCCTAGAGCGTGACATACTTTATGGATGTCGCCTAGATATAAGGGGAACAATAAGATACTTTACGAAAAACAACCCTTATGCTATTTGTTTGATAGAATATAATTTTAATTTGTTTATTTAATCATGTGTAATTTGTTTTATTTAGGTAACTAATCAAATAACAACCCAACTACAAAAGTCAACTTATTTTCACGAATAATATTAAAGGATTTCATGGTGGTATGATTTCCAAAATTAAGAGTAGGTGGCCTTAGACAATTAGTTTTCCAGCACGAACATTGCTTTCAATTTGCAGAAAGTTCTGTCCTCGCAAAATCATGCCAACTCCGTTGTCACCCCATCCCAGGCCAAAGCTGCCGACAATCAGCCAGTATGGTGTATTGTTCTGAGTACCCCAGCCAATAATCTTGACCGAACGAAAGTCAATATAGTCCCCCACAATGCTGTCCACTACTGCACCAGTTGGAAGGGATAGAAAGTTCGTATAGACGTCCAACTGAGTTTCAACAGGGCCGTTTGCAAGAATTTCGGATTGAATACTTATCATATCCGACGGTACCTCTGTCATTGACAAACCCTTTTTCCGGTCATTTGTTATCGATAGCAAGGAACCCAGTTTACACAACAGCGGACAGATGGACCCCAGACAGAGCGGATTCAGAAGCGATAACGGCATGCAGCTCTCCGACGCTAGTCCGGTCGTAACCCAGTAGTTCCAAACCTTTACCGGATCTCCTCCGAGGCACTGTTGTAGCGGGAAAAACGAACAATCCGTGCAGCAGGCCAGCGCATCGTACCCACTGTAAATCCGGGTGTTGGTTCCGTTGGACTGGATACAGACGCGATCGGTTATCACGGCGGCCGGGATCAACGCATGGCTGGCCTTGCAGCAGCCCTGGTTCTGGATTCGACCGATCGAAGGGCAGTTAGGCCACCGCGTGCGAGCATCGAACGAGGCTGGGATTAGTTGGGCACTGGCGGATGCGGTGACCCAGGAGAGTAAGATAATTATGGGATTCATTAATATGTACTTCTACAAGACTGAGAGAGCTGCTTCAACGAGGGTGGTTTTATACCTAATAATATTAGGTCTATAATCAACATCAACAGCGTATTAATGTTAGTAAGGAATGTCACGTATGAATTTAAGTTCGTGTTAGTTTTTTTTGCAATGTCATGCAAGTTTCTCACACACTAACGAATGATATTTGAGCCAAAACTGTTACGGCATTCAGTACCGGTGTGGCTCTTCAATCGAACGTATTCATTAGGTAGAAAGCCTGACTGACCGCCCATTGTCAAACCACATCTTTCGTAGGGGCTGTAACAGCTCTTTGTTTTGCCTTCCTCACCTTACTGAGGAAAGGCTATAAAATCACTCGAAAAATGAACTTTTTAATTAGACCTCCTAGACCTACCGTCATTTACACATATCGACTCAGAATCACCAGCTGAGCAAATGTCTGTGTGTTTGGCTGTATGTAGACATGTGTGCCGAATCAATGTCAGTGGAATATCTCGTCACTGACTGAGCCGATTTTGACCGTATTGGCCTCATTCGATTCGTCTTGGGGTCCCATAAGTTCCTATTGAAATTTATAAGTTTTAGTAAAGTACATCAAAAGTTATGCTTAAAAAACTGCTGCATATAAATTTCACAATTTGCAAAAAGGGTGGTTTTTGCATGAAAACCTGCCATATTATATATTTTTAGATGACCTTTCTTGTGGTTTGAGAATTTTCTAGATCTGACTTACCTATCTAAAATTACTAGCAGTTTAAAAAATGGTCTGAATTTACATAACTTCAAATTATCGGGTCTGATCGCCACAAAAAAGCCGTGTAGAGGGATGCCATTTTCCTCAAAGGTCTGTATAATCTTGAGAAAAAGTCTGTAGGTAGCCTGTTTTTTTACTCGTCACTTATTTTTATTAGAACCCCTTACACCCTTACCAAAATCATGATTTTTTGAGTTCCAAATCACACTTTTCATACGAATTTTTCAGTTCAACCCATATAACCATTTTTATGGTTGTAGTACCTGAACTCAAAAAATCGTATGAAAAGTGGGATTTGGAACTCAAAACATCATGATTTTTGGTAAGGGTGTAGGTTTTGCGATCACGTTAGGGGAGATCCATAAACCATGTGGACATTTTAGGCGGGTTGGAATCACTCTATAAATGAGAGGAAGGCACCAACCACCTAAAGGTGGATTAAGTAATGTTTTTATCAGGAAACCACCAGCTGCTGTGGCGACACGAGGACGAGGAGTTCTTTATTTTTGAGTTAAATCTTATTTTTGTTACTGGACCCAGAAAGCCCTACATTGTTTTGCTGGCTGTTGCAAAATTTCACATAACTTTTTTTGTGTACATACATGGAACACAAAGTCAGCTTTCATTGAGTCAGTCTTTCTGGTAAAATTAGAGGATTCTGACCAAGATAACGCTAAATCAGCAAAACATCCCATCGGAACAGCTGAATGTTCTGCTGGAATATGACAATAATTGTGCTAACAGCTCTTTGGAACAAGCGGCTGATCCAGTGTAAAAATCCGTTAGACCAGCGCAGCAGGAATTGAATCTGGATGATTCTGAAATCTGAAAGCATTTCCTGATCCAACTAAATAGGCTAGATTCAGCACAACTAAAATTACATTCTTGATGTCTTATAACTGTTAGCATACAATGTGTTTTTTGTCCATTCCAACTTTTCGTAGAAACCCAACTTAAAGCCACCTTCACACTTGTTCGGCTTACAAAATCAGCGAGCTGGAACCGAGAAACGGGAGATCGCTTAGTGCAGATCTTGGCCTCCACTTAACCCTCACTAAACCCTAAACCTCCAGCGCGCCAACTGGTCACAGAAGACCCTTCGCGCGTCCCGTTTGGTTCCCTTTCAAGAGAGTAGGAGTAGGTCTCATTTGAGGTTATGTTTTTTGTTGTTGCTGTTGTTAAGAGCACATTCAGTTGGGAACCCGCGCCGAAAAAACGGCTAAGTCCTCCTTGCGCGAAACAAGTGGGAGAAGTGGAGCGAAAACATCAACAAAGAAAAAAAATAATTTTAGATCTGCCACTGCACACCTGTAAAACAATTTTTGAGTTTGATTCAAAGCTCCGTATTCGGTTGCTTTTATTTAATTTCTAAGAATAATGATGTCATTTATGATCCCCAGAACCGTTTTGGGCCAATATGACCACATTGGGACCGGTTCCAGGTACGACGGTGGATTCCGGATTACGGTCAATTTCGAAAATATTACAGGGTTATTTTTTACCAGGCAAAATAGGTGTCAACGTACATGGTTTTCCACATCAAGCTCTCTCATGGTCTACAGAACCATTTTTTGACCGAAATGGCCAATTTGGGACCGGTTCCAGGTACCGCGGTGGATGTTGGAGCACGGTCAATTTCATAAAAAAAAATGCTATATGCGTATCAAAGTATATGATTTTCCAAATAAAGCTCACTCATGATCCACAAAACCATTTTTTAGACCTAATTGGCCACGTTGGAACCGGTTCTAGGTGATTCGGTAAATTCCGGAGCAATTTCGTAAAACCAAAGTATTGATCAGTATTGATCAAACAATACGGGTATCGTAGTACATGATTTTCCAAATCGAGCTCATTCATGATCCCCGAAACATTTTTTTTTTTTGCCAATTGGCCACATTGGGCCAAGTTCCTGATACCGCGATGGATCCCGGAATACGGTCAATTTCGAAAATATTACAATTATTTTTATTACAGTTATTTTTGACCAGGCAATATAGGAGTCAAAGTACATGATTTTCCAAATCAAGTTCATTCTAGATCCTCAGAACCATTTTTGGATTAATCTTGCCGCTTTGGAACCGGCTTCAGGTACCTCGTAATTCCAAAGTATGGTAAATTTGTAAAAAAATACAAAAATATTTTTAAAACCAAACAAAATGTGTATCACAGTTTATTCATACAAATAAAGCTCAGTAACATTTTTGGACCGGTTTTACCACCTTAGAGTTTCCAAAATTAACCGTGAAAAAAATATAATTGATTGATGAATAATATAAAATTAAGTAAAAATAATCTCCCTGTTAAATTCCGTAAAATTTGGTGATTTTGAATCGGTCCCTGTGAAAATTGCAATTTTTGAAATAGAAAAATTAAATTTTTGAGCATGATTTTGAAAATCTTAAACTTTGACACCCATATTGCCATACTAGAAATTGCTCGTATATGGCCACCCTCTGACTGGTTCTTTCGGCTTTTGAAACCTACCAAACATACTTAGATCATTTCTAAATTTATTTAAAACGAAAAAAGTTTATTGAATTTTTTGAATGGTTGGAAAAAATAAAGTCAAAAGGCATGAAAAAGAAACGCACAGTTACAGTTATGATAATGTTAAAAATATTCAAAATATTTCAAAAGTGATAAAGCGTTTTTTATATAAACGTCATTATCTGATTGGTATTCACATTTTTTCTACAATAAGAAATGCACAGTTTATAATTTATTCTACTTATTTTAGAAAATTAAACATCATCTCAGTACTAGATTCAAACACACAAACAAAAATTGTTATTTTTTTCCCCTTAACAATATCTAGTTTTTGATCTTTTTTCTTCTTTTTTTCCTGCTTTGAAGATTTTTTAAAAGCGGAGGAAAAATTCAATTAAAATTTGTTTTGTCATAATATCAAACCATTGAACAATTTTATAAAAACTTTTTGTGTAACTATACAGAGATGATGCAAAATGCAATTTCGTAATTTCAACTACTGATTCGCTGAGATTTCGGTCATTCGATTTTTTTTGTATTTTTTAATCTTTTTTTGGTGCCTTTGGTATGCCTAAAAAAACAATCTAGAGTAAGTTTGTCCAAATAATTTTCCATACAAATTTGGCAGCTGTCCCTACAAAAATGATTTATTAAAATTCAAAAATCTCAATCAAAAAGTCATTCAAAAGATTGAAGGACTTTTTGATCGAGTTGGGTAAAAAAATTGGTGATATTCTATTTAACTTTATGTCACTAAAACTTGATTTGCACCAAAAAAAAAAAACACTTTTTTCATTTTTTTTATTTTCTGTTATGTTTTAGGGAACAGCAAATGCCAGCTTTTCAGAAATTTCCAGAATAGGCAAAAAAACTTTGACCGAAATATGAATTTTGGAATCATTAGTGATTTTTTTTTTCAAAAAATCGAAATATTGGTCGCAAAAATTTTTCAACTTCATTTTTCGTTGTAAAATCGAATTTGCAATCAAGTTATATCCAGTTTTAGGTGACTTTTTTTAAAATAGTCACAATTATTCATTTTTTTTTTTAAAAAGTGCACACTTAACATTTTTTTAAAGCTGTGAAAATTCTCTATATTCTACTTTATTGAACTTTGTTGATAGGACCTTTAGTTGCTGAGTAAAAGTAAAGTAAGTAAATCTTTGTTGTCATTGGTTCACCCGTACAAGTCTCCATAAAATTTTGGCAGCTATCCATACAAAAATTGTACGTAAATATTTGTAAACCTGAAGCTTTGAAGGAATTTTCTGAGCAATTTGGCAAAGTTATTGATATTGATGAGGACTATTCTGAAAAACTGGTACGCGGAAAAAAACTTTTTGCCGATGAGAATTTTGGATATACTTTAGGGGCCAAAAAACTATAACTTTTGAGCCATAGAGAAGTTTGCCAAACTTTTTGCCGTCCAATAATGATTTGTTGAAAAACTAGTGATATTTAGAAAAAAAATGAGATTGCATAAATATTTTTTTCACCTATTGACTCAAAAAAAATTTTTTGTTACAAAAAACATGTCAAAAAGTCTCGAAAATCAAGAATGCGGAATTGGGAAATTGAGTTTTGTAAAAGAATAGTAACTAATGTGAAAAGTTTTTTAGATACGTATTGCGTAAAGAATGAAAAGATTATGCTTTATTTTTTTAAATAATTTATTCCTCTTGTCGATCTTGACCAAGACCGAGATACAAATATTTAAAATATAAAAATGTGTGATAGTTTTTTCGGACAAAAATGGAAAACATCTGATTTTTTTCTTTAAATTATTATGTTAAATTGTCTCTGCTTTCATTTGGACTTGTTGGTTTTTAATAAAACAGTGCACTGGCCTTCGGATATGGCTTTTTTAACATTTGTTTTCGGCTGAATTTCAAACGACTCGTATTACATGAAATAAATTAATTCAAAAGCCTTTAAAATTTCCTTTCTAAAACTGCTCAAAACGTAATGGTTATGATAATGAATGAATGAATAATTAAAAAAATACAATTTTCAATAAAATCTGTTTGTTGGCGCTAAAGGTGTACTCTACATGAAGTCAGCAAGAACTAAAAATCGGATGCATTTACATATAATTTTCCAGCTTTGCTTCTTTTTATTTTGATAAGCTTGCTAAAAATACTCAAAATTCTCAAAAATATGAAGTCTAGGTCTGGATTTTGAACAAAAAAAAAAAAAAAAAGCAATAAGATTTAAAATTACAAGTAACAATCTCTAATTACAAGTGACATAAATCAACGCATTAACTGACTGTTGCTCTAAAACTCATGCCTAAAATATTTTTAATTTACTCAATTGCATGAAAACATAAAAATAACCTTTGAGAAAACAATTCTTCATTCCTCTTAAATAAAAAAAAAACTCAAGAAATTTTGATGAGGCTTATCAGGTATATTTCGCAAATTTTGTTATACATGAAAATTTTGCTGAGCTACATACTTTGTCATATTTTTCCAAATGTTCGAATATGTCAATGGGCATGTCATAACACTTGGAAACGGTTCTATAAATTCAAGAAAAATGTAAGTAGCTCAGTACTTAGTCATGAATTCATTGTTTTTTTTTTCTTCAATTTTTCAGTAGTAGCATAACTGCCATGATGTGAAAAGTTTTTTAGAAACGTATTGCGTAAAGAATCAAAACATTATGCTATATTTGTCTAAAAAACTTTTCACATTATGACAGTTATGCCACTACTGAAAAATTGTAATAAAAAAAATGAGTTCATGGAAAAATTTTGTGTCATTGGTTTACCATACAATTTTAGCAGTTGTCCTACAAAACGATAAAGACTATTCAGAAAAATTGGTACACAAAACAAACTTTTTGACGATTTTATTATTAACTATTCTTTTACAAAAACTCAATTTCCCAAAATCCGCATTCTTGATTTTCGAGACTTTTTGACATGTTTTTTGTAACAAAAAAAAAAAACGCAAATTTTGAGCCAATAGGTAAAAAAATATTTATGCAATCTCATTTTTTTCAAAATATCACGAGTTTTTCAAAAAATCATTATTGGACGGCAAAATGTTTGGCAAACTTCTCTATGGCTCAAAAGTTGTGGTTTTTTTCTCCCTAAAGTATATCCAAAATTCTCAAAAATAAAAAAATACGGATTTTGGGAAATTGAAATTCGGGAGAAAAAGATAATTAAAAAATCGGCAAAAAGTTTTTTTCCGCGTACCAGTTTTTCAGAATAGTCCTCATCAATATCAATAACTTTGCCAAATTGCTCAGAAAATTCCTTCAAAGCTTCAGGTTTACAAATATTTACGTACAATTTTTGTATGAATAGCTGCCAAAATTTTATGGAGACTTGTACGGGTGAACCAATGACAACAAAGATTTACTTACTTTACTTTTACTCAGCAACTAAAGGTCCTATCAACAAAGTTCAATAAAGTAGAATATAGAGAATTTTCTCAGCTTTAAAAAAATGTTAAGTGTGCACTTTTTTTTTAAAAAAATGAATAATTGTGACTATTTTCAAAAAAGTCACCTAAAACTGGCTATAACTTGATTGCAAATTCGATTTTACAACGAAAAATGAAGTTGAAAAATTTTTGCGACCAATATTTCGATTTTTTGAAAAAAAAAATCACTAATGATTCAAAAATTCATAACTCGGTCAAAGTTTTTTTGCCTATTCTGGAAATTTCTGAAAAGTTGGCATTTGCTGTTCCCTAAAACATAACAGAAAATAAAAAAAAATGAAAAAAGTGTTTTTTTTTTGAGGCAAATCAAGTTTTAGTGACATAAAGTTAAATAGAATATCACCAATTTTTTTACCCAACTCGATCAAAAAGTCCTTCAATCTTTTGAAGGACTTTTTGATTGAGATTTTTGAATTTTAATAAATCATTTTTGTAGGGACAGCTGCCAAATTTGTATGGAAAATTATTTGGACAAACTCACTCTAGATTGTTTTTTAGGCATACCAAAGGCACCAAAAAAAGATTAAAAAATACAAAAAAAAAATCGAATGACCGAAATCTCAGCGAATCAGTAGTTGAAATTACGAAATTGCATTTTGCATCATCTCTGTATAGTTACACAAAAAGTTTTTATAAAATTGTTCAATGGTTTGATATTATGACATAACAAATATTAATTGAATTTTTCCTCCGCTTTTAAAAAATCTTCAAAGCAGGAAAAAAAGAAGAAAAAAGATCAAAAACTAGATATTGTTAAGGAAAAAAAAATAACAATGGGGTTTGTTTGTGTGTTTGAATCTAGTACCGAGATGATGTTTAATTTTCTAAAATAAGTAGAATAAATTATAAACTGTGCATTTCTTATTGTAAAAAAAATGTGAATACCAATCAGATAATGACGTTTATATAAAAAACGCTTTATCACTTTTGAAATATTTTGAATATTTTTAACATTATCATAACTGTAACTGTGCGTTTCTTTTTCATGCCTTTTGACTTTATTTTTTCCAACCATTCAAAAAATTCAATAAACTTTTTTCGTTTTAAATAAATTTAGAAATGATCTAAGTATGTTTGGTAGGTTTCAAAAGCCGAAAGAACCAGTCAGAGGGTGGCCATATACGAGCAATTTCTAGTATGGCAATATGGGTGTCAAAGTTTAAGATTTTCAAAATCATGCTCAAAAATTTAATTTTTCTATTTCAAAAATTGCAATTTTCACAGGGACCGATTCAAAATCACCAAATTTTACGGAATTTAACAGGGAGATTATTTTTACTTAATTTTATATTATTCATCAATCAATTATATTTTTTTCACGGTTAATTTTGGAAACTCTAAGGTGGTAAAACCGGTCCAAAAATGTTACTGAGCTTTATTTGTATGAATAAACTGTGATACACATTTTGTTTGGTTTTAAAAATATTTTTGTATTTTTTTACAAAATTTACCATACTTTGGAATTTCGAGGTACCTGAAGCCGGTTCCAAAGTGGTAAGATTGATCCAAAAATGGTTCTGAGCATAATCTTTTAATTCTTTACGCAATACCAGTGTTGAAAATCTGACGACTATGATTAATTTTGCGATTAATCGCTGCCTGTAACACCTCACGAATAAGACTGCTGAGAATAATTTTTATTCTCAAATTGCCACGACTAGCTGTCATTCGTCGAGTGTACCACCGCTGATTATAACAACCCATGACTGCTGGTGTTAAATGGGGAAAATTATAATCAGATCGCAGCAAGTTGACGACTAACCCCAATCATTCAAATTTTTATTCGTTTTTGCCACAGCCAGCGATCAGGTGCTAGTCAGGAAAGAAGTGATCAAAGCATACTCAGAGGGCCTTTCTTCAGGCAATCGTTATTCGCTCGAAGTGATTTTTTTTCAACCTTGCGGCAATACGTATCTAAAAAACTTTTCACATTACTGTCATAATGTGAAAAGTTTCTTAGATACGTATTGCGTAAAGAATTAAAAGATTATGCTTTATTTTTTAATTTTTTTTTGCTACATATTTGAACATTTGGAAAAAATCCTCGACTGGGACCGGAATTCCGGATTCGCGTTTTGACATGCCTAGGGCGTCCAATTTTCCCGGGTTTTTGATTTCCCGGGAAACGGGAAAATATTTTCGAAATCCCGGGAATTTTAAAAAGTCATAAAATCTATGTTTTTATTATATTTGTTTTGTTTTCAAGCTTAAAATCATAGAATTAGCTCAATAATATTAATTGGTGATAATCTACAATTCAGTCTAAACAAGGACGACAGTTTTTAAATAGCTTAAAAGAAATTATAAATGGATTTTGATTGTTCTTTGTTGTGCTTTGAATTTAAAATGAACTACAATTTATAATTCCAGTGTTTTTCTAATTTAATAAGTCTTTTATAAATATATGGGTAATTCTCCGCCAACTCACACAGCAGTTGCCCCGACCCCTCTTCGATTTGCGTGAATCTTTGTCCTAAGGGGTAACTTTTGTCCCTGATCACGAATCCGAGGTCCGTTTTTTGATATCTCGTGACGGAGGGGCGGTACGACCCCTTCCATTTTTGCACATGCGAAAAAAGAGGTGTTTTTCAATAATTTGCAGCCTGAAACGGTGATGAGATAGAAATTTGGTGTCAAAGGGACTTTTATGTAAAATTAGACGCCCGATTTGATGGCGTAATCAGAATTCCGAAAAAACGTATTTTTCATCGAAAAAAACACTAAAAAAGTTTTAAAAATTCTCCCATTTTCCGTTACTCGACTGTAAAAAATTTTGGAACATGTCATTTTATGGGAAATTTAATGTACTTTTCGAATCTACATTGTCCCAGAAGGGTCATTTTTTCATTTAGAACAAAATTTTTCATTTTAAAATTTCGTGTTTTTTCTAACTTTGCAGGGTTATTTTTAAGAGTGTAACAATGTTCTACAAAGTTGTAGAGCAGACAATTACAAAAATTTTGATATATATACATAAGGGGTTTGCTTATAAACATCACAAGTTATCACGATTTTGCGAAAAAAAGTTTTAAAAAAGTTGGTCGTCATCGATCATGGCCGTTCATGGTCACCCGCGACAGACACGGACGACGAAACAAAGAGAAACGCAAAAAGTAACTTTTTCAAAACTTTTTTTCGTAAAATCGCGATAACTTGTGATGTTTTTAAGCAAACCCCTTATGTCTATATATCAAAATTTTTGTAATTGTCTGCTCTACAACTTTGTAGAACATTGTTACACTCTAAAAAATAACCCTGCAAAGTTAGAAAAAACACGAAATTTTTAAATGAAAAATTTTGTTCTAAATGAAAAAATGACCCTTCTGGGACAATGTAGATTCGAAAAGTACATTAAATTTCCCATAAAATGACATGTTCCAAAATTTTTTACAGTCGAGTAACGGAAAATGGGAGAATTTTTAAAACTTTTTTATTGTTTTTTTCGATGAAAAATACGTTTTTTCGGAATTCTGAGTACGCCATCAAATCGGGCGTCTAATTTTACATAAAAGTCCCTTTGATGCCAAATTTCTATCTCATCACCGTTTCAGGCTGCAAATTATTGAAAAACACCTCTTTTTTCGCATGTTCAAAAATGGAAGGGGTCGTACCGCCCCTCCGTCACGAGATATCAAAAAACGGACCTCGGATTCGTGATCAGGGACAAAAGTTACCCCTTAGGACAAAGTTTCACGCAAATCGAAGAGGGGTCGGGGCAACTTTTCCCGATTTCGTGTGAGTTGGTAGAGAATTACTCATATTTCTTTTATATATATATTTTTATATAACATGACTAGTCTAGATCTAAAAAAGTTAGAAAAATTCATTGAAAATGTCTAAAAAACAAAAAGCGACAACAGATAAAATCATACCAGTCAGTGTAAAATTTTAAATAAGTTTTAATTTCTTGTTTTATATGAAACATATTTTACAAATTGTGATTGATGAAAAATAATTTGAAATGTTTGAAATGTTAACCGGAATTCCGGATTCACCGGAGCTGGCCAAAGTGGCCAGATGACCAGCTACTAAGTTTCTGACATTTTAATTGAATTTATAAAACCATTTCCAAGCGTTTTGACATGCCGCCTGACATATATGAACATTTGGAAAAAATCCTCGGCTGGGACCGGAATTCCGGATTCACCGGAACTGGCCAAAGTGGCCAGATGACCAGCTACTGAGTTTCTGACATTTTTATTGAATTTATAAAACCATTTTCAAGCGTTTTGACATGCCGCTTGACATAAATGAACATTTAGAAAAATCCTTGGCTGGGATCGGAATTCCAGATTCACTGGAACCGGCCAAAGTGGCCAGATGACCGGCTACTGAGTTTCTGACATTTTCATTGAATTTATAAAACCATTTCCAAGCGTTTTGACATGCCGCTTGACATAAATGAACATTTGGAAAAAATCTTTGACTTGGACTGGAATTCCGGATTCACCGGAACTGGCCAATGTGGCCAGATGACCAGCTACTAAGTTTCTGACATTTTCATTGAATTTATAAAACCATTTCCAAGCTTTTTGACATATATGAACATTTGGAAAAAATCCTCGACTTGGACCGGAATTCAGGATTCACCGGAACTGGCCAAAGTGGCCAGATGACTAGCTACTAAGTTTCTGACATTTTCATTGTATTTATAAAACCATTTCCAAGCTTTTTGACATACCGCATGACATATTTGAACATTTGGAAAAAATCTTCGACTTGGACCGGAATTCCGATTCACCGGAACTGGCCAATGTGGCCAGATGACCAGCTGCTGAGTTTCTGACATTTTCATTGAATTTATAAAACCATTTCCAAGCGTTTTGACATGCCGCTTGACATATTTGACGATTGCACCCATGTACCAACATTGGGTCATCCGATGGCCACTTGGAATCGGTCCCAGGGTCCCCGGAGGCCTTGGCCATAAGTAATTGCATAAGTAATATAAGGCATGTTTTATACGAAAATGATAAAGTTAGGCGTTGTTTCATGTCAAAAATACGTACAATTACACATTAGTCTATATATTAGTCCTATGTCGATAAACCATTATTTATTTCTCTCAATTAGATGAACCCATATCGATAAAACATACCCGTGGTCGAAATAGTCACTAGGTCTACAAAACCTAATGTCATTTTTCGTCTTTATAAAACTCTTTATCAATATTGCTCGTTCATCTGCGAAAAAAAACATTGCTGGCTCATCTGCTTTATGGCATCACGACCGATTCAAAAATTGTCCTCATATCGAAAAACCCGAACCACATTCATCACCAAAATCAATCAAACAGACTATTTAGCGAAAACACCATCCGCTTGTTTGCCGCCTGCAAATTCACCTAATTCTCACACGTTATCAAGGCAATTCTGATTGAACGGAGTTTTACCAATTCTTGCACTTTCTCCTTCCTTTCGTGCATGCGATGGCTAGCAGAGATGCTTGGTGCTGCGTCGCGGCACGTGGAAACCAACGAAATTTTCAAAACTTTCAGCTTGTCTGAGGTCCAACTTTCAAAATTTACAAGAAAAGTATCAATGTTATTACATCATCGTTTTCCTCAGTATGTCAGCTACAAGCTAAATGTAATCTTACTAGGCTTTTATCGAAAAATAACGGAGATATGACGAGCGAAAGCAAAAAAAATAGATTTTCAGTTTTTCGGACTTTTTCACGGAAATTAGTCCAGTTTTCACAAAAAGGCACCAAATCACTCCAAATTTCACCACAACGTAGATTGGAATGTGCACAACAGCGTGAATGTATTTATTTTGACAAAATTTTTGTTCCTGATTTTTTGGCGACGCAAACGCAAAAAAAGAAATTTTCCCCATGGGGCTCCAACTGGGTGTGTCGTTAAGTCATTGCATTGTTCCAGAAGCACTGTGCCATACGATCCCCACTTGCTGAACTTTCTGGTCGATGACTTCTTTGTCGTGCTCACTTTGGCACACACTCAGGATAGGGGTTTGCACTTGTATCAATTTCAGAACCGTTCTTCCGGGAAGTTGTGCTCTCTGCATGAGGTGGGTGCACTTGGAGGTCGAGCATGGAATTCTTGTACGCCAAAATCGGGGTTAATGAAATGGGCTGCAGCAAGTTTAGAAGGTCCAAATCGACCCAAACTTGGACTCTTTCAAATGGGCTTAATTATACGAACATAAAGTTCAGCAACTAGCAACCTCTCAATACTGGTTCCGATTCATTAATCATGCTTGAAGCTCGTGGCGCGTGGTGGTTCGAGCGGTCATGACAGAGAACCGTGTTGTTCGACGGGCGGTGGAATGACCCAAAAGTGTTGGCTAGATTTTTGGACAATTCGCTCGTACGAGCGTCGCTGTCCACTTCTCGAAGGCTAGAGGAGGAAAGGAACGAAAAATAAAAACTAGTTGATCACGATTTTGTTGTGCATGATGTTTTGTGAATGATGGACTCTTCAAAGGAGAAGAGAAAATATCAACACTCGAAAACTTGCATTATTAGGCAACCATTTTTCAAAATTGTTGATGTGTTTGTTTGGATTTGCCGACACTTGAGAAACTACTCAGCTTGGCTAGCTGTCCGCATTAAAGTGGACCGTTAAAGAGGAATTAGTTCTTGATATAAAGTTATCTTCAATTTAAACGTTCATTAGAACTGCCCATTAACTTGCTAACAAGTTGCACATTTCTTTCAACAGCTATAGGCCCCCAAAACCAAAGCTAAAAACTCTATTCGCCACCTACATTCGAGTAGGAGAACTTTGGTGCAAGGTTACGTTTACGGTTTTGCGCGATAAGAGCAAAGGGGAGTGAAAACTATTCTAAGATTTTTTAAAAGAAAATTGATCTTTTGGAATAAAATAAAGTTAACAGGAGGTAAGAAATAAAAAGTTCTATCGACTGACCTTTTGATTTTTTTGCTAAGTTGCCTTTTTCATTGAAAATTCTGAGATCCGGATTGAAAACGCGAGAATGAGGTTAGATTGCTAATTTTGAAAATCAATCCAATTATCATTTTTCAAGCAGATCTTTGCTTTTATGGTAGAAGTGACATTAAAAAATGATTGTCAACTTGAATAATATACATTCTCAATTGATTAGTTATGTTTTGGTTGATTAAAACATTCCCTTATTTTGAATCAGATAATGAACAGGTTAAATCGACCATCACAAAAATATTTTCGTTTATATCAATTAAGCTATTTATTTCTTACCTGAAAATGGTATAATTTGCTATTAATGTCGATTTTATGATGAAATAAAACAATTTCAAATTTCAAACCAATTTACTTGCTGTAGGTTATAATGAAAACATCACCCCAAGTTTGAGCGCCCTCTAGTGGGGGGGTAATTTTGACGTTTGATTGCCTATTCTGCCCATGTATAACAACTTGAGGTTGCTGAGCTGTGCTTCCAGTATGGGTAGAGCCAGATACCGATGGGACTCTCCTTCAAAACCCAGGATCGGCATGACGCTCGAAGTTACGCTAGGCCAAGAAAACATTCACGATCAACTAAGGAAAAACTACCTTTATTTCACGCGGTTCATCGACAGTTTATTGGGCACTTCCTTCCTCACTCCTCGCTAGCACGTCTCCCTTCCCACTTCCTTACTTCCTAGATCCTACCTCACACGATCCTTCTTCCTTGTGCACCGATGATCTGCTGCGGGGCCCCGATCTGCACTGCGGTCGTCGTTGTTCCGTCCGGATGACCGTTGAGCTTCTCCTGCAGTACGCCAACGGGGGTGGCTTCTCGATCGTCGGATGGACCCTCCGACTTCTGCTGCTGCTTCTCGGACCTATCGCCAGCCGTCCGTGTCCTTCCTGAGCGTGTAACGGTGCTGCAGGCTTCGACGAGGCAGCGCCTCCGTCGGGATTGTCCGGGTTTGGGACACGGAGGTTACGTGGCGGCTTGGCGACGCACCGACCAACGGGTTGACGATTGGTGGTTTCAGGGTTGGTCTGCCGGGCCGGATATGGCAAGGCCAGGGCAGAAAGCAATGGGGTTTCACGGGAAAAACTTGGGGTAAACCCGAGAGGTCCTAGGGCAGAGGGATTTGAAGATGGCGTTAGCGCGATGGCGGTCGGGATCAAGGTTCACTAGGGGGGTTGTTGTGGGGGATATCATCCTACCTGGGATGTCCAAATCTCGAGCAGCTTCTGCTCTTCGCTGTCCGCGAAACGTAGCACGGTTCCGGGCACTTCCTGACACGGTCAGGTTCACTGCGGCCGCTGGTCCAACTCCGGGACACTGGCCTTCGGTTTCGGCTGCGCTTGACGACAGCCTCCTTCGTCGTTCAACACCGGACTTAATGATGGCGCAATCCTGGCCACTTCGTCCTGAACCCCCCCTGATCCGAGACCCGCCAACTTTCCTCTCTTTTCGCCCTCTTTCGCCACCCCCTGCTGATCTCTCGTGCGATGTTTTCCACGACGACATCTGGTGGTGGCTAGCGGCAACAACGCACTGCGTGGGACTGGTCGTTCTGGGAGACGTCCAGGTAGCTTTCCGTCGACAACCACGAACATCTCTTGGCACTACATTTACACAAATACGCGACGAGTCACACCGATATCGAACACTACAGACACACTGGTTACACATGTTCGCATAAATGTCCCATATGCAAAATTAGCAAGCTGAGAAAAACGCATTTGAAGTTTGTCCCACACATAAGGCTAAGTGTTAAGTTTTCGCGAAAAACCTGGATGTCCTCCAGATATCTTGGACAAAGTATTGGATGATATAGGCTTTTCTGAAGGAGCACACGATTTTGAAACGAACTGCATCAATAACTCAAAAACGATGAAAATGCATATGGGACATTTATGCGATCAGGGGCAGTATTGACCTGTTGAACCATAAAAAAGGTTTTCCTGTTACAGTTTTAATGTCTCGGTTGCCTTGTCTTGCTCATTTCGAATATGGGAAAAATGATTGAATATCAGAAATCATTCTCTTGAGAAAAGATTAAAAAATCGGTTAATTTATCTTTTGAAAACAAAAGGTTAAGGAAATGTCGAGTTCAGAGCAAGACCCTATATCATCAGCGATAACGATCTAATGCTAAGAAACATTCTTTCAGAATATGCCAGGGATTCCCTACTTGAAAGAGTGCCGAAGTTGGTGAAAGAGATGAGACAAGCTTGAATGAAAAACAAAGAAACAGAGGAAAAAAGACGGTTAATCCAATAACGCAAACCGATTTTGGCAAAACAGTAATTTTGCACTCAACTGGGAGATTGTTTCAAGAGGGAGAGAAAATCTAGAGAAGCGTAGGACTAGCTAGTTGAGAGAGTGAGTTACTAATGTAATCTCTGGATCTCTCACTCTCTCGATGGAGAAAATACATCACGAATGGAACAGCTGATTCGATTTATGAAAGCTAATGTGAGTCACTGCTTTGAATGAAACTTTTGCATGCAATGTTGTAAGCAATATTTAATTAAAACAAACTCAGTTTCAAGGTGTGGTTTTTATTATTTTTTTTATCAATCAAAAATGTTTACCAATTTTTTAACCACTCTCAATCAACCTTCATGCTCATAAGCTTTAAACTGTGTGACTTGATTCCAGGAAAGGAGTACTTTGGTCCCATTTTCGCAAATTGTTCGAATCTGTAATTATTATCAATCAAATAGGATTTTATAGCAAACATTATAGCACACTCACGTAACTTCCAGGTCCGTCTTGAAACCAGCTTTCGCAGCCGCTCGCTGCGATCCCGGAGCGGTAAAGTTTGTCGTTGTCAGTTTGATCCCGAATGCCTTGCACAGTTGAACTCGTGCCTTCAGGATCTCCGTAGCGATGCCTCGTCCTCGGTAGCGCCGATTGACGGAAAGTCCAAACGCTGCCAGATACTTGTCCACACCGTAGTGCCCAAACAGGTCGAAGTTGTCCGTCAAGTATTCGTTGGCAGCAAGGATGTCACCCTCTTTTTGGCTTTGCATTTTCAGCTGCCAGTCGTACTTTTCTGGGGTCTTCACTCCTAAAAGATTCGCTCCCACGATTTCGTCAGATCCCTCTTTATAGCACACGAGAGTCATGTTCTGGGTAAAACACCAGTGCCAGAACAGCTTCAAATCTCTCATTCCTTCGACACTGCTTGACACTTTACGGTTCTCACACAGCGGTTCATCGTCCACAAAGTTCTCCGTGAAGTGCTGTATCATGTCATCGTAGCGATCCTCGGTGAGATCTTCCACTCGATAGGTCACCAGCTGGTCACTGTCAGCGTCCTTCGCACGGAACGTGTAGTACACCCTAGGGATTGCAGGTTGCTCCGGACGTGACCAACCCATTTTTTAGCCTCGCGAACGTGTAAAAAGTACGACTTACTCGAAGTAAATGTGGCAGTCAGTATGTGTTATCTCACAGCAGAAGTGTCACGATAATTTCACAAGGCGTCATTCATTAGGTACGTATCGCTTAAATTTGCCATAAATTACTCCAACCCCTCACATTTGGCTACGTGTGTGTTCCACTTTCTAGGCTTGACGTATTTCATGGATGGTGCCTTGTCAAAAACAAAACATTTGCATGGAAGACTTGAAAGAAATTTATTGCACGAAAGATCTTTTACTCGATTTTCAAGCTCATCAACTTCAAACTCTTCGTTTGGATCCCCGGAAAAACATATTTCGGTCCCATCTTGGCGAAATCGTCATACCTGGAACATCAAAACGTTAACATAACGTTTATGACAAACTATAAAGCGTGCTTACATAATTTCAAAGTCCGTTTTGAACCCGGCTTTTGCAGCCGCTAGCTGCGACCCAACGGCCGTGAAGTTCGTCGCCGTCAGCTCAATCCCGAATGCCTTGCACATCGGAATCCTTGCCTTCAGCAATTCGGTAGCGATTCCTCGACCCCGATACCGACGATTCACAGCCAATCCGTACGCTGTCAGGTATCTGTCGACACCGAACCGCTCAAACACGTTGAACTGCTGACCCACGTAGATGTGCGCCTCGAAGGTGTTCCACAGATCTTCACTCTCGAGCTGCCGTTTGGGGATCAGATGTTTATACCGTGACCGCTGTGCACCAAGTGCGCTACTTACCTTCCACTGCTTATGCTTCCCAGGGGTGGCGACGTGCAGCAAGTTTACACCGACGATCTCGTCGGAACCTTCCTTGTAGCACACGACGGTCATCCGTTGCTCAAGGCACCAGCTCCAGAAGGCCACAATCTCAGCCATTGCAACCGCACTGCTGGAAATTTTGCGGCTTGCCGCGAGTGGCTCATCGTCTACAAAATTTTCCTTGTAGTGTTGAATGACATCGGCGTGACGATCTTCGGTGAAGTCCTGCACCCGGTACGTGACCAGCTGATCGCTGTCTACGTCCTTTGCGCGGAACGTGTGGTAAATGGTAGGAATTGGAGGTTGGTCGGGACGACTCCAAACCATTTCTGTTTTTCAGATGCTTCTTACTTTGCAAAAGACAAATGGCATACTAAACGATGAGAAGCTTAATAACAGTAGATGCTTCGTGTTATCGCTCTTAGATAAGGATGGTGTACTGCAAGGATTTCTCATTACGCAGATACTTAACCGCTGATACTATTTATTTCATTATTCAAATTAAACTAATGATATAGCTAATCAATCTTCAAGCTCATAAGTTTCAGACTCTTCGAATTAATTCCTGGAAATGCGTACTTTGGACCCATCTTGGCAAAATCGTCGTATCTAGAAAATACAGAACCATATACCAAACAATTTTATAGCACTTATTAAAGCACACTCACGCCACTTCAAAGTCCGTGATGAACCCGGCCTTCGCGGCCGCCTGCTGCGATCCCGGAGCTGTAAAGTTGGTCGCAGTAAGCTTGAGACCGAACGCTTTGCACATCGGAACCCTTGCCTTCAGCATCTCCGTAGCGATTCCGCGTCCACGGTACCGCCGATTGATGGCCAATCCGTACGCCGTGAGATACTTGTCAACGCCAAACTTCTCAAACAGGTTACAGTTGTCAGTCATGTACTCGTTTGTCGCCACAATGTCTGATATTTGTTTGCTGTGTAGCTGTTCAATGAATTTCATTGTATTAGAGGTTGGTTCATGATAACAGTGCACTTACTGGCCACTCTTCCTTCTCCGGCGTCTTGACATGAAGCAGGTTGGCTCCAACAATCTCGTCTGACCCTTCCTTGTAGCACACGATGGTCGTCTGCTGCGAGAAGCACCAGTACCAGAACATAACAATTTCTTCCAGCGCGTCTTCATGGCTGGAAACCTTCCGATTCTCGCAGAACGGTTCATCGTCCACAAAGTTCTCCTTGTAATGCTGTATCATGTCATCGTAGCGATCCTCGGTGAGATCTTCCACTCGATAGGTTACCAGCTGGTCACTGTCAGCGTCCTTCGCACGGAACGTGTAGTACACCGTCGGTATTGCTGGCTTATCCGGACGATTCCAACCCATTTTGAAGCACGACTAGCTTGTTACAAATCACTCTCGGGACTAATCACGGCTGCGTTTGATAACAACTTTTTTACAGTCATCGAGATTACAAACTAGAAGTGCTAACTAAACACAAGCGCAAACACACGAACGCATGGAAATGTATTTTTAAAAACGTACGCACATGCGCAACGCGTTCCGTTGGGACCGATTGGGACACAATCTTCTCGATACAAATAAAACCACCGCGTTTTCAGTCAACCTTCAAACTCATGTATTTGCATGGCTTCTGTTCGATTCCGGGAAACACGAACCGCTCGTCCACCGCCCGTAGCTCCCCGTAAGTGATGCTGAAGTCTTCCTGAAAACCAGCGCGTGCTGCGGCTTTCTGCGAACCAGCCCCGGTAAAACAGGTCGACGTTAGTCGGAGTCCCACCGCTCGGCATAGAGGCGCCCTGGCCTTCAGTATTTCCGTAGCGATTCCACGTCCCCGGAAGGTCGGATCCACCGAAAGGCCCATCGCGTTCAGGTAGCGATCGACGCCGTACCGCTGGAACACATTAGCCTGCTGCGATACGTACCCGATGGTGTCGAAGATCGTCTGGAAGATGGCGCTCGCGAACTGGAATCGAAACAGTACGTAAGCACGGAAAGCCGATATAGTTGCAGTATCCGGTCGTTACCTTTTCATCAACCCGATCCTCTTTCGAGGCCACTCCCAGCACGTTCAGCCCCACGATCTCCGGCGAACCCTCGCGGAAGCAAACCACCGACAGCTTCAGCTTGAGCATCTCACGCCACAGCTGAACGACGCCCGTCATCGCTACGGAATCGCTGGCCAGCCCCAGTACCTGATTCATCTGCTCGTCGCGCGGAAAGAAACGACTCATGAATGCTACGCCATCCTCGAACCGATCTTCGGGCAAGTCCTGTACCACGTACGTGACTTCGGCGTCGCTATCCGGGGCCTTCGCCTGGAAGCGGTGCCAAACTGAGGGGAACGGGATTGATTCGGGACGGGTACAGCTCATCTTGGGGGATGCGAGTAGATTTGTGGGTGGTTGGATTTGAACTGAAGAGGGCCGGACATTGTCCCATCAACCAGAACCTGCGGTTATCAATCAATTGGGGAATCATTGTTTGTGTTTGTGCGGGTTGAAACACTGCCGGACCAAATCTGGACGTTTTTTACTTCATTCATACGCTGATAACAAGACTGATTGTGGTGATAAGCATGGTGCGGTGGAAGTGGTCAAAGTCACGGTCTTTGCTTTGTTCTGTTATTTTGGACAATTTTCGAATTACGATGATTGTGAGGAAACTCCCATCTACAAGAAAATATGTTGGCAACATAAATGTGTTTCATTTATTTCCTCATGACTTTTATGGCAGCCTCCATTATGGCAAATTTTGACAGATCATTTTTGTTTACGTTCGGCGAACGCCGTTCGCTTCAAAAACTCCTTAAATGTTTTTAACACTCAAGTTGCATATGAAATAACAGGTTTTGAATCAATTTCGGTACAATTTGAGGTCCAACTTGGGTTCAAAAAAATATAATGTTCTGTTCAATATTTAATAATTTTTATCTTTGGTTCCGAACTTGTCAATTCACTCAATTTTCATGCTCATCATTTTGCAGTGCTTCGCCTGAACCCCGGGAAACACAAACCGTGGGTTCGCCCTGGCCAGCTCTTCGTACTCCATGGTAAAGGACTCCTCGAAGCCCACCTTGGCGGCCGGAATCTGCGACCCGGTGGCGGTAAACACCGTCGAGGTTAGCTTCAGGCCCGTGGCTCGACAGAGGGGAATTCGTGCGCGTAGAATTTCCGTCGCGATGCCACGACCGCGGTACTTGGGCGACACGGACAGACCCATCGCGGCCAGATACTCCGTGACCTGGTACTGGTCGTACACGTTGCCCTTTTCGCTAAAGTACACCACGGCGTCGAAAACCTCCTGCCAGAGGGAACCTTTGACCTGGAATAGAAGGAAATACATATTGTACGAACTGACAACGTTTCGACTCACTTTCAAAAAAATGCTTCATGATGGAACTTAAAACTTACAACGTAGTCCTCCTTGTCGTTCTTGCTCGAAACGTACGTCATGTTGAGGCCAACGATTTCGTCCGAACCCTCCTGGAAGCAGACCAGTGCCATCCGGTGCTGGACCAACTCGCGCCACATTTCGCGAATCCCTTCGACGCTTTCGGGTTGCTCGGCAAGTTCTGATAAATATAAATGTTTTTTTTTTTTTAAATATATTTTTTCCATTTATTCGTTCTTTAATCATTAGAAAATCCAAATCATCCCCCACGCAGACTACCTTATCTTATCATGCAAGGGGAAACATCAGACGACCATTGAGCAAAGTGTGCCAAATTCGGTGAATGAATATCAGCCGTAGGCAACAGTAGGGGGAGGTGTGTTGGTTAACTTAATTCAACCATCCACGGAAGTGACTTGGCATTGCAATTCTAGATAGCGACACCTCCTGTCGAGTGGCGTTATCTTGCTTGTAAATTGCCGTTTACTATCATAATTATTGGCTTGTTTTGGGGTCCGGAGGAGTGGGATGGTCGCAATATGGTTTTATTTGTTAATTATGACATATTAAAACACTAATGAGAAAGACATGCAAATTTACATGTAAATATTTCACATTTGATCCAACCAAAAGCCAACATTCTGACTCAGAATTAAACAAAAAATCAGCCATGAAACAATTTGAATTTTTAAATTGTAATTGCCACACATTTTCTGTTTTCGTTGGAATAATCATGAAGATGCAACTGGAAAATAATTGTTGAAGCCCTTAAGCATGCTTATTACGCAATTTATTTTATTTCTTCAAGAAATCAAACGAAGTCGATCAGTTTGATAAGTGAAGGGGCATTTATTCAATCGCATCCATTTCATATTGAATAAGTTAGTACAGCGATTCTCAACGGGGGTACCGGGCCTACTTGATTTACATGGCAGGGGGTACCGGCCTAGAAGAAGGTTGAGAATCGCTGAGTTAGTACATACTTGATAATGGCAAATACCCGGAAAGGGCTACGTGGTTTTCATGATAAAAAAATTACTTACATGCAGCAATCCCAGCTCAAAACAGGAACTTTTCAGGTACTTTACTCGACCCACTCAAATATCAAAGAAACTTTGTGACATGTTTAGAGGGTGGCGAGTGGGAATCTAGTCGAAACTCCCGGGGAATTTTAATTTTATAAATATCGAAGCAAAATTATATAAACTAATCAGAAAAACCTCTGAAAATTTGAAATTGTTTAGAATATTGGATGTTCAATGTAAGATGTTCAAGTTCGAATGAACCAATGCTTCTCTTATCTTCTTATTCAGAATGTTTAAATTTGAACTAATCAAAAATTGCGATATTTATAATTGAGAGAACTTGAAATAATGTGGACCCCAAAATTTATCTTAAAGCATACTTAGCAGTTACACCCCACAAATGAAGTCTAAAGTTTTTTTAAAATTTTTTTTATTTCTTTATTATTTTAAGAGGGAAAGCCTTTTTAAGATATGTTTAATTTCCATATCTTCTTTCAAGGATAGTTTTTCTAGTTTTTTTATTCTTATTAATTTGATTTCGCTGTATCAAGGTAATTTCCTTTTTTGATGTCAATAAGTCATTTTGTGTTTCGCTCAATATTAAATTATAGATTGGAAGAAAAAAACTAATGCTAAGGTCCGCCAAATGTGAACATTCCTGATTATTATTTCTTCAATGAATATTTACAGTTTAAAGATAGAAAAAAAAACAACTTTAAATTGTTGTTTTGAGTCGCTATTTATAATGTTGCAAAAATCCCGATACTAAGAAATTATATATTAACTATTTTTTTTTTACTTCGCAAAACAAGTTGACAAGTTGTGTTTGAAGTTTCAGAAAAAAAGTTACTTAATCCACCTATAGGTGGTTGGTGCCTTCCTTGCATTCAAAAAGTGAATATACCATACAGCCTCAAAAAATTGTATGAATAATACTTATTTTTATCAAAATATCTGATAACCGGCCTCAAAAAAAGTGAATTAAAAACACTAAAGTACTTATAACTTTTGATAGGCTTGTCAGATCTTCAATCTTTTGGGCTTGTTGGAAAGGTCTTTTGATTTGATTGATTCGAAAAATCGGCCCCGGCAAAATCAAATGGCGTCTAGGGCGTCGCGAGGCGCGACGCATATCTTTTTTGCCGGGACCGATTTTTCGAAAAAATGCCAAACTTTGAAGGCCTGTACTGAGCTCCAGGGTGCTCCAAATTTCAATGTTATATATACCAAAAGATGCGCAAGGATCTGGCCTACACGCCAATGATGTTGAAAATAAACGCTTCAGTGGCCAAAATTCCTCAAAAAGTGACATTTTTGAAAAATTCTTTTTTTACGGGTTAAATCCCATTTAAAATTGAAGAGCGGAGCGCCAGCTCCTGTTACGTCCAATCAAGCTCATATTTTGGATTTAGGCTTAGTATGCCTACCGGAACAAACCCTTGAATGCCCGCCAAAAAGTCATTTTTGTTACACTCTATTGTATAGCCTTTCCTCATTGAGGTGAGGAAGGCAAAAAACGAAAGGTATATCATTGTTCCTGGGAATTCCCGGGAAATGTCCAAATTCAATTCTCGATTTCCAGGAAATTGAAAACCTTGAGAATCATGTTTTACTTGGCTTATATAAGCCATTATTGCGTTTATGGAACAAGTTGCACTCGATATTGACATTTGAGAAGGCCGTAAGTTATTTAAATATTTTTGAATTTTGTTTTTTAAATATCATCTCGAAGTCGTTGTTTCGTGTCAAAATAATGTCAAAGACAAACTTGTGGCAAATTTAGAAGTGAGCTAACGATTTTCGTTTTGTCCACGTTCCATACAAAAAAGTTTTTTTTTAAATTGTACCGCGGCGTGTTTTCTAGAACAACCTTATCAGGAAAAAATAGTCATCGCTTCTTTCAAATGTGTCTTATAGGAAATTTTCTCAGCTTTCCAATGCTTTTAAGAGCGAAATGTTTCATCGAGAAATTTCTGAGATATCTTTATTTTATGTTTTTTGTTTAAAATCCTTCGTCACTTATTGAAAACTTTAGAAAAACAGTTCAGGAAATTAGTCAAATTATGTGTTCATGTGTCATTTACTCATCAAAATGCGCAAAATAAGACAAGAAACAAATTTGTAGAAAGGGCAAATCACTAAACATTTTGAAAATTATATTTTAACTGAGTTTGGAATTTGTTTGATTTATTCAGTAATTAAAATCATAAAACCGTATTTAAATGAAAATTTTACTAGAATTAATAGATTATTACATAATTTTTGTGGAAATATATCACTTGTCTGCTCTGATTTGGCTGATACAACCAAATTTTTTGAAGGTGTGAGATTGTTAAGGGTATTATTGCATTTTTATGAATAAATATGATATTTCCATAAACAAACATGAACCAGGAACAAATATACAAAACATGATTTAAAATCGAAAATGTACTACAAATTACTGTTGCATGCTTCAAAAGTCATATTTTAATGAGTATAAAGTAAATATATATTTTTTTAATGTTTTACTGTTGAAAATGCTTTTGAAAGTAGCAATAAAATTCGTGTGTTTCGACTGATAATGTTGAAAACACATTCACAAACATTTTTTTGATTGAACAAAAATAAAATATTAATTTCAACAAATAATCAAACTGAGGCCTTCATTACAATCTATTTCAACAACACTTAAGATACATACTTGTAAAACGTTTTAAAAACAGATAAGACTTTGATTACATTGCTGATTACTTGATCATTTCATACATAAAAAAATTAAAAAATAAACTTTACTACTCATGAAAAGTATTTTCCCTGAAACTCTGCACAGTAATTTGTAGTTCAATTACGAGTGATTAACATGTTTTGGTATCCATGCAACTGGTTAATGTTTGGTTAAGGAAATATGATGTTTATTCATAAAAATCTAATTACCCTTAACAATCTCAAACCTGCAAAAATTTTGGTTGTATCAGCTAAATCCAAGCTAAATCAGAGCAGACGGCTGATATTTGTACACAAAAATTATGTAATAATCTGTTTATTCTAGTAAACAAATTTTAATACGGTTTGCTGATTTTAATTTCGGAATGTATCCGGCATATTCAAAAACTCTGTTAAAACTTATTTTTTTTAATGTTTAGTGATTTGCAACCTTTTACAACGTTGTTTCTTGTCTAATTTTGCACATTTTGATGACCAAATGACATATAAAACACATCATTTGACAAGTTTCCTGAACTGTTAATAAAAAGTTTCCTATAAATGATGAAGGATTTTAAAACAAAAAACTTAAAATAAATATATCTCAGAAACTTCTCAATGAAACATTTCCCTCTTAGAAGCATTGGAAAGCTGAGAAAATTTCCTATAAAACACATTTGAAAGTAGCGATGACTATTTTTTCTCCTTAAGGTTGCCCAGAAAACACGCCGTGGTACACTATTGGGAAGGGGTTGAGATTTCCAAAAAAGTGTCTACGTGGTTTATGGATGGTCCTAAACTTTATCACTCCGTGTTTTTATTCTGCAACCAAGCTTGAATTATTTTGACCTGCAAAGCCATTATACACTTTCTTGTTAAATCAATTGTTATACTGTTCATGCAATCAATTGATAAGTTGGGGACACTTAATCTACATTCTACAGTCCCTGAAACGGCTGTGTTTTTCGTACATGGATTCCAAAAGCATAGTGGATTCTTTGGAGGGCACCGGTATTGACTAGTAAAGTTGGGGTCTTCAGAGGTTAAACAGTAAACGGATGGTTGCTCAGTAAAAAAATGTGTAAGTTTGGAAGATGTAATTTTGGAAAGTTGAATATTACCTCTTTTATGATGTAATTTTACTTCAATTCAGACTGAAAAAGCGACATTACAAAACAGATGTAATATTACCATGATTTTTATTTCTGTGTGGCTCCCACTGATCATTTTTGATTCATTGTTCAACTTCAGCTCATCTGTCAATAACGGAGTAGGGGAAATCTACCCATTTTAATCCTAATAAGCGGTCGTGTTTGAATGATGCTGGATAATCTAGAGTCTCCCTTGAATTTTACTAAAACCAAGTACACCAACGAGTAGAGCAAGTTTTTGTGAACATTTCTGTTTATTTTCACTTTCACTAAAAGTTATTCTATTTCTTTACCAAGCATTTAACAAAAAAAAATCCCAAGGGTATTCTAATCGAGGCGAATGCATTGGGCCACGCCCATTTTTCTAATATCGGCTTAGTTCTTTTTTCTTCCAACACTCTGTCGAGTGTTGCCATTTGCGCTGACAGTTCAAACGAACACTCACGAAAAGTGGCATTTATAGGGAAAGTTTCCTGGCATCGCTGGCTGTGCTGCTGGTGGTGTGGACGGCCAGCCTTTGTTCTTTTTTGCCTTCGTCTCTCGCTCGGTTTTCTTCAGCCTTCGAGTGGAATGCGAAGTGAAAATTGAAACGTCAAACGACTTGGCGCGTTTGTTTTTTTGATGGCGCTTGCTAATTTATTACATTTTTCGGGATTATTCTTCAATTGAGTGCCTTAATAATGATCAAAAGAACATGTTGCCGGTAGTTGGAAGCAATTTCATATCTTAAGCGCCGTGAAAAAGTAAGCGAAAGTGAAAAGTTAATTTTGGCGATATTCATTAAGCGTTTGAGGGATTCTCGTGTGTGTCACTGTGTGTGCCAACAAAATGATGAGAAGTGGTCTCGCAAAATACAAATTATGATCAAAAGTGCATTAAATGTGATCTTTTTGGCCAGTAAGTGGCATACATTTGCGTGCTTACTCGAGGCGGTGCTGTTGCTGGTAAGTTTATAGCCCAAATAGTATTTTTGGAGCTTTAATCGAGCATCAAACTCTCCATATGACGAAGATAGGTTTTTGATTGGAAAGGGTAGATTTCCCCTAGCAACTCATTGGCAGTCAACCATGCTCATGCTCATTCCTAAAGCATAGTTGAAAAGACTGTGCAGTTTGAAACATTTTTGAAAGGTTTTGTAAACAAAAATACTAATACTTTTGTAAACATGCTCAGTTTTGGTCTTATCATGAATATTAAAATTATGATCATATGAAACATGTGAAATTTTCAATAATCATTTGGATGAACAAGAAACATGTTGCTCAAGGTTTACCCCTAATAATTTGAATGTCCGGTTATAAACATATTGTTATAAACGCATGACTCAAAATATTATTTTGATGAAATCATCCAAATAAAAAGCCATGCAAAAAGTTCATAGTATTGTGATACAAAAAAGGGGATCCAGTCTCCTGATTCTTTTCTTCTTTGTATACAAAGTCAATTCCAAAACTGTCTCCATCGGTTGATTTAGTATCAAGTATCACGTATATGTGACGCCGTGGTGACAGCATCACGCGCGAAAATCTATTAACAAGTAGACATCTTCTGAAAGACAGTCTTCCCACATGGTGACCCATTCCCTACAATGTTGATTCCGTTTGAGTTTCTTTGTTTTTAATTGCACGAAACATCAACATTATCAAATAAAGGTTTACAAAAAGTTATTACGCGCGAATCAATTTCCCTTCAATTCCATGCAAGTTTACGTTGACTTACTTTTCGCTCTGCACATCGGTTCATCGTAGATAAACACTCCAATCAGATGCTCGATCGCCTCTTCGAATCGGTTCTCCGGTAAATCCTGAACCACGTAATTGACCAGCTCGTCACTGTCCGCGGCCTTGGCCTTGAACGTGTGCCAAACCGAGGGGTAGGGCACGTTTTGGGGGCGCGTCCAAACCATATTGCTCGCACAAAAAAAAAAAAAACAGATTTCCCTCCGTGCAACCTGACACTTAGTAGCACCAACTAGGGTGTGTGCTTCTCGGGTCGGGATGATAACGACTAGTGAATCGTTTGCTAAACTGAGACTGAGCGTCAAAATTTGCACACTTTTGTTAGACTGTATTGCTCGCCACCGACAATTTGTTGAGAATAATGTTTGCGCTTCTCGGGCGGTCCCGCGTGACGTTTTCATCACAAACACAGACAAACGAACGCGCGCGCACGTGGATGCAAACAGAGCACAGTTGCGCCCCATTGAAGTTTCAATGGGTGATTAGAGAGCAAATTGAGGAAGAATAAACGCAGAATGCCTGGTCAGTAGTGGTTGCTTGGGGTTGTCTGGGAGGAAAACACATGTTTGCGTAGTAGGCGAGTGTATGCGTGTGGCGCGCAAACGCTCAAACGCGCCATGTGGGGTGAAGGAATAAAGTGAGAGCGCTTTTCACTACAAGAGAGTTCAGAGCAAGGTTGGGAGCGAGATTCTGTTATCAGACTAATGTTATGGCTGGAGGTGTCTTTGAAAATGTCGTGTGATTTTTTTTGCAGAAAATTCAACAGTTGTCGTGATGCTATCTTGTCACAAGTCGATTTTGGACCAAATTCTATTAAATAAGTCATTTTGTGCAGCTATCAATGCCTCGCTTTTTGACCTTCATAGATTCCCAAAGTCCTGAGACATTCAACAAATAAGGAAAATTCCGTGCATTGTTGTCACTGTTTTATGTCAAAGAAGTTTCTTTCTGATCGTGCTATCTTGACACACCCTGAGAACTGCTACAAGTGCGACAAGTGGACTGTCAACATTACCACTTGGGACTCCGGCAAACAAAACTTGTGGACAATTAATGCCTCAGTCAAACATTAAAACGCGTTTTCTCGGAACGTCAAAAAGTGACGTGCGACAAGATATTACTAGGGGATAGCACGACTTGGAATTTGATATGCTTTGTATAGTAAGCAAACACATTAAAAAATATGTTAATTTGGAAGCTGTGATTAGGTTGAATTAGGTTGAACCCCATTTATGATGTAATTTTACCTCAATTTAGACTGAAAAATGACATTACACCATAAAAGTGGTAAAATTACACATTTTTCCGGACATAAAAGATGTACCCCTTCCCAGATGTAATATTACCATGATTTGTTTTACTGTGAGTGTAACATGTGAATGAACAATAATTTGTTTTACTGTGAGTGTAACTACGGCTAATATTCAGTAGTAATATTAACCAAAGCTAGAAAATTTTGTTAAAAGGTTTATTTATCAATTCTGAAAACAATACATAACTTCCCTACTCTAATTCAATGCTCAGTGTCATCAACTTATTAAACTCGACTGGAATCTGCCCCAGTTGAAAGCCCTTCTTGGTCAGCTCATCGAACCGCTCCACCACCCGATCCTTGAAGCCAACCTTGGCGGCCGGA
Source organism: Culex pipiens pallens (assembly GCF_016801865.2). NCBI lineage: Eukaryota > Metazoa > Arthropoda > Insecta > Diptera > Culicidae > Culex > Culex pipiens. The sequence goes on from NC_068937.1 coordinate 116,069,514, forward strand.
TGCTGCGATCCCGGATGGGAAAACACCGTAGCACTCAACCTTAGTCCAAACGCCTTACAAAGTGGCACTCGTGCTCGAAGAATTTCCGTTGCCAACCCTCGGCTCCGGTACGCCGGATGTACCGACAGTCCCCAAGCGGAAAGAAAATGGTCCACGCCAAAGTGCTCAAATAGCTGGCCCTTTTCGGTCATGTAGAGAGTACACTCAACGAAGGCCCTCACGGCAGGGCTCGCAAACTGCTGCTGCTGCTGTGCCTGATCCTCTCGAGACACCACGGTCAGCATGTTGAGGCCGACGATTTCGTCGCTGCCTTCCTGGAAGCAAACCACGGCACACCGCTGCTGGACGACCCGCCGCCAAACGTCGCAGATCTCGCGCATTCCAACTGGATCTTCCGCGAGCCGCAGACTGGCACAGATCGGTTCATCCCGGAGGAAGTACTTGCGCATGTGTTCCACGGCATCCTCGAAGCGGTCGGGTGGAAGATCCTGGACGCGGTACCGGACCAGGTTGTTAGTGTACGAGTCCAGCGACTGGAAGGTGTGCCAGACCTGGGGATAGGGCGTCGTGCCCGGTCGTTGCCACGGGGTCATCCCGGGTTGAGTGAAACAATCAAACTGGACGGTGCAGGTCGAAGTGCGATGTACGTTGATTCCCGGAGGGTAGAATTACTTGTACTATCGCAACGCTGCAGCGAGAGTAGTCGGTGTTATCGCGGCGGAATCGTAAATCAAACGTGTAAATATGGGTAAGAATACTTTGAACACGCGATCGTAAGTGCAAGTGGTTAGGGTTGTCGGTTGCATTTTAAACATGTAATCTAAAATGTTTTCAAAAAAAGATCTACCGTACAATTTAATTTAAAACCGTGTAAAACATAAAAATAATCTACAATGCTAATGTTGGTAACCTTGTTTGATTAGTCGTTGTCACTCGTTCGCTAAATTAAACTCAATTAAAGTCGTCGTACAGACTCAGAGTAATGTATCTGGACAAGGGTGCTGCTAACTGCCACCAGCCGCGTTGCTCGATTGACAAAGCTGAATTTGAACTAATTTTAAAATAAGCGTATGATCCTGGGGTGTTCAACCCATGAAAAAAAAAACAGTTTCATAAATATTAAAAACATGGTTAATTGTAGTCAAAATGTTTTTTTTCTTTCGGGCCTGCACAGCTAAAAAAATATTTACTACAGCTGCGTGTTAAAGGCCTGGGTGTAAAATAAATATTGCATTATTTTATGCAATTTTATGTGATTTTACACCCTGAAATATGTAGCCCATCAGTATGGAAAACCTACTTGACCGAAATGTCAAGCTCATAAATGCGGTTATCCCAACAGCTTTTCATCGGTCTGATGGCCGAGTGGGCTAAGGTGCCAGTCCTTGTTTATTGGTGCTGGGTTTGAATCCCGTTGGTTGCAACTTTTTTTTTGTGTTTGCAAAAATTGTACATGCAGTGTGTAATATTAAGTGTTTATTTTGACGAAGGTGACGTGCATGCTTTTGCATGCGATTTTACCATCGGATTTTTTGCTGTGTGCTGGTAGTGGGAGTAGGAAAATCGAAAAGCTAGGTCTCAAAGATACAAAAAAAAAAAAATCAAAAACTTAAACATTTACTTCAAGCTGTTCTGGCAACATTTGCTGTTCCTGAAGATTAGTTTTTTCACAGTCATTGACTGACTGACTAGAGGAAATAAACTCATATTAAGCCTAATAAGCGGTCGTGTTTGAATGAAGGTGGATAATCAGTAGTGTTCCTTGAAATTTACTAAAACCATGGTTGGTGTACTTACAAGTACACCAACGAGTAGAGCAACTTTTTGTGAACATTTCTGTATATTTTCACTTTTACAAAAAGTTTTTCTATTCCTTTTGCAAGCATTTGAAAAAAAATCTCAAATGTATTCTAATCAGACGAGAATGCATTGGGCCACGCCCATTTTTTTCTATTTTCAGCTTAGGTTTTTTTCTTCCAGCGCTCTTTTGGGTCTGCTTAGCGCTGCCAATTGTGATGAAATTTTAAGCGAACACTCACGAAAAGCATTTATAGAGAAAATTTCCTGGCATCTCTGGATCACACCAACAGGCGCTGCTGGTGGTTCAAACGTCAAAAGACTTGTCGCGTTTGTTTTTAAGATGGCGCTTGCTAATTATTTACATGTTTCGGGATTATTTTTCAAGTGAGTGACTAACTCTTGGACTAACTAATGTTTAAAAGAACCTGTTGCCAGTAGTTGGCAGCAATTTCATATCTTAAGCGCTTTGAAAACGTTGACGCAAGTGAAAAGATATTCATGGCGACTTTTGTTAAGCAGTTAAGCTAAGAGCAAGATTGTCCGTTCGACGCACTGGTGAACGCAGAACGCTGTGCCAGTTCGATTTTTCCATCAACTGTCAGTCGAACAATCTGCAGGGGTTGCTTTGTTCAATGGTCGATGACTGGCAGGCTATGATAACAGGCGCAAAATTTTGCGTTTGCGTTCAGTCCTGACGGACGATCTTGTTCTTACCTTTAAGCTCTCATCTTGGGTGTGGATGTGTGCGCCAACAAAATGATGAGAAATGATCTGGCAAAATAGAAATTGTGATCAAAATTGCATTGAATTTGATCTTTTTGGCCAGTAAATGGCATACATTTGCGTGCTTACGCGAGGTGATGCTGTTGCTGGTAAGTTTATTGCCTAAATAGTATTTTTGAAGCTTTAATCGAGCATCAAACTCAACTGAACTCAAAGATAGGTGTTAGATTAGAAAGGGTTTATTTCTCCTACATAAAATTAAAGCCGTGGATCTTCAATAGTATTTGATGCAAGTGATGACACTGGAAAACTCATTTGTAGTAAAATTTGCCACATTTAGTACTCCGTGCAATATGAAAAAATAAAGGTATTTTAAACATTTTTAACTTTTATCCAGCTGCGACTGATTATTTCTAGAGTTGTTTTTAACCAATTACAATTACAACTTTGTTAAAAAAACTCTAGATTTTCCATGTAAAAACGAATAAATATTTAAAATATGCGACCTATCATTCAAATTGTGTCGTTTTTGTGCCTGAGAAATAATTATTAAGCTGGCAAATTTTAAATGAAAAAGAATTGTTGGATATGTTTTGTTTTGATTGTATTATTTTACTTTACATTTTAATACTATTCTTATGAACAAACAAGATATTTTGCATCAATATTTTCTCTAGTATCTTCAAATAATGTAAGAAAATATTCAAAATCTTTAAGTTAGGGTATTTTAACCATTAGTGGGTCCCCTAGTAGAGCCAACGCGCATTTTTCACATTTTTTTAATATTTTAAGCACTTTTTCATAACCCTTTGTTCAAAACAATGAAATCTGAAGTCTTTTGAACAATTTTGACTATTTGTTTCATCAGTAATTTGTTTTTGAGCAGAAAAACAGCCATTTGAAAAAAAGTTTTTTTGTCTGTTATGGGCCCCCTTTTCCTATAGTGGACCTGGGTCCATAATCCGATTGTGGACCCGGGTCCACTATAGGAAAACTGTTATTTTATACCAAATTTGTTTTGATGCATGGTGGAGGTCTTATGATAGATATAATGAATAAACGATGGATTTTCCATCATAAACAAATATGTTTTGTTAACAAATTTGGCTTAAAACAACAAAAAACCTAACAGATATTTAAACACATTTATTTCCATAAAAGATCAAAGAAAACATTTCAAAAACAACTGTAAACATTAAAATGATTAAAAAAAGTAATTAAGATGCACATTTTCCATATTAATTACATAAATAGTTTACCGAAACAAAACAATAGATTTGTTTACAGTTGCTGATAAAACTACGCATGTTTATTTTCAAAAAATATTTCGTTGTTGATTTATACTTATAAAATATCAATTCAAACTTTAATTATGATGCTTCAGTTAAGTACAATTAACTAAAGTTTTTTATTAATTATGAATTCTGACGGCTTCAGCATGTTTGATATTTTCAACATGAAAACAGCTATATTTATACTCATAATTGAAAAAATATGCAAAAAGGTTGATTACAACAAGCATTTATTGTATGTTTAAGAAAAACTTTTTTTTAAATACGCAGTTTTTTTCATTTTTGAAGGTTAAATTAACAGGGGTCCACTTTGGAAAAGTTAGGATTTTCGTTGTCCTATATTGGACCCCATTATTTTTGCTTGAAAATGCGCTTTATTTTAGTAAAGTTCCTTAAACTTACATTATTTCGAATGGTGAAGTTAATTAACCAGTCAAACAATGATTGGATAGTTAATTCAATCATAAAATAGAAATGCTGTTTTGTTGTGAAAATGCTAGTGGCCATGTCTGATTTCAGATGTCGAACTTAAAACACTTTTTTTGGCAAAAAGGACAATTCAATGTCAGACAACATTGTTTTAAATGATGCTGAATATGCCAAATAAAAAATTTGCAGACAAAAACACGCTTGAAATCGGGATTTTATTGATTTTTTCATCAAAAACCCTTCAGAGGGTCCACTATAGGAAAGGGGTCCACTAATGGATAACGTACCCTATCTTCTGAATTGGTTCTCAAATTGATGTCTGTGGCAAAGTTCTATGCATAGTTTAGCGCACAGACAAGCAGACGAAAATCGATGAAAGTATTTAACAAAAATCAGTTATTTTCACAAGTGTCATCTAGTTGTGAATGTGCATATTTATGAAAGTTATCCATAAAGTATGATAAGCTCTAGGGGGATGAGGGGAGGGGGGGGGGGGTAGGTCTGAGCAAGCGTGACATTGAATGTTATTAGCTTGAAAAGGGCGGGGGGGGGGGGGTTGTTGCAATTTTTGCTGCGTTACGTACTGTATGGATGAAGCATTATGGTTGGCTGCATTATTGAACATTTGTTCCTCCATCAAATTATATAATTAAGATAATTATGTTGACAAATCGTCGTCTCAGATACGATCGATTCCACGGAAATTACCATCAAATTGCAACAAATTGCATTTTCATGATTGTTTGCTTACTTGCTGAACATTTGCATTGTTTAGTTATGCACATTTTTATAATCTGTTGCGGTTAGATTTCATTTGAATTAGTGTAATTTTTCATCATTAAAATCAGGGCTGTGGAGTCGGAGTCGGAGTCGGAGCCGGAGTCGGTGGAGTCGGGTCTTTTTGGGGACCTGGAGTCGGAGTCGTCAAAACTCAAGCAGCTGGAGTCGGAGTCGGAGCCGGAGTCGGCTAAATTTTAAGAGCTGGAGTCGGAGTCGGAGTCGGAGCCTAAGATTTTTGATAACCCGGAGTCGGAGTCGGAGCCGGAGTTATCTTAAATTCAACAAAAAATATGTTTTTTATATTGTTCAGTATTTCCTATAGAACAGCTTAATTTAAAAAATATCTTATAATTTTAATTGATTTATCAGATGCCATTATGTTTTTGAAGCTTTTTATTGTGATTGAAAAGCTTTAATTGTGATATTACACTATAATCACACCCAAAGGAAAAATATATCTCAAAATCTGCAACAGTGGATTTGCTGCAGAAAATGTCACATTTCATAACATTTTTTGCAGCAAGCCCGTAGATCATTTTTGCCTGTGTGTAAAGATTTCAGCGATCTGCAGTTCTCACCAACACATATAATGCTGGCCCATCCCCGAGCAACACTCCAAAGAGAAGCATATGTTGGTGCTCTTCCACTCACTTTTCATCTAGCGTCCATGGCGCTGTGGTAGTGTGTCGGATCAATAACCAAGAAGTTGGTGGTTCAATCCTCGTTCTGATAAGGTTTTTTTTTGTGAAATACAACCAAAAAACCGTCGGTAATGTCGATAATTGTCGGTAACGGGCAAAAATGTCAAACCCCTATTTCGCAAAAATGCATGAGGACAGTTTTCATGCAGATTCTGATATACTTTCATGCCGCCATGCATCAACATCATGCGACCGCCGTTTGGGTGTGAGTACAAGAAAAACAAAGTGTTAAAATAATTGAAACTATCAAAAAATATCAAAAGAAGTTGCAAAAAATTTTGAAATAATCATTGATTGTTGATGTTGATTTTAGGTAAACTGTTTTGATATCGTTGCAAATTACCATTGAACAAATCTCAAGAATTCAGTACAAAAATAAACTAATAAAAAAATTATAGAACAAAATATAGGATTTTAATTTATTTTTCAAATATTATAAAAAACAAAATCAATATATTATTAACTGGTACGAATTTTCTCATACTGTATGTCCCACGCCAATATGACGGTAGGTGATAATCATTGCATATCAATGTACCTTAAAAAAATGAAATATTTGTGACCTAGAAAATATTTTACTTGTGGATATTTGTTTTTTATTATATGTTAAGTTTTTTCATATATTTTGATGCAGGCGCAAGATCATTCATAAAGCTTCGTTTTAGGTTTCACGAAGTATCGTGAACCTACTTGTTAAAGCAAATAAAATTTTAAAATTAAAATAAATTAAAAAATTTCAGGGTAAAATATTTTCCATGTCACAGATATTTGAAAAGGACATCTTAAGCGTCCTTTCCACGAAGAAATTGTTCAGATACATTGATTTGCAATAATAATCTCCTTCAGCCATGGCGTAATGGCCATGTACGTCTTAAAAAAAAAAACAAAAAAAAAATGTTTCGTTTAAAATTGTCATTTAAAAAACAAGGTGCCTGTTACTGTGCTTCTTAAAAATGTCAGCCTGAAAGTGAGCAAATTGAATTTTATTGTTTAATAGATCATTAAGGCCAGGTTTCTTTTAGTTATTCATTCAAAAATAACAATTTAATACTTAAGTTTATTAGCTTTAAAAAAAAACAAATTTGAGGTTAACCAAATAAATCCAAATTTACTTACAAAACTGTTCTTCTCAAAATGCCTCTAAAACTGAAGATATTTTTTGATTTCTGTTTCTATAACGTATAAAATTTGTTTTTTTCTTTTTATTTACTTTACTTTACTTTTACTTAACTTATTTTTCTTGAGAAAAACATAACGCTTAGAGAGTATTTAAATAATCCTGTTTATCAATGTTTAAAAAATAATTAACTAATAATAGTTAACTAACATTTGAAACATTTAAAAATATGTGGAGTTGGAGTCGGAGTCGGAGCCAACCATTTGTTGAAAGCTGGAGTCGGAGTCGGAGTCGGAGTCGGCTAGAGTTGGTAGGCCGGAGTCGGAGTCGGAGTCGGAGCCAACCATTTGTTGAAAGCCGGAGTCGGAGTCGGAGTCGGAGTCGGCTAATATGAGAAAGCCGGAGTCGGAGTCGTTTGAAATATGACCCGACTCCGCAGCCCTGATTAAAATAAAGTTAACTTAACAATAACTCTACGTAACAATGTGTTCAGAAAGAATAAGTGTACAAGCAAATTATTTTTAGACGATATATTTAAATTCAAAGCTTTGGGATAGCAAAATTCCACAATCTGTTCTAAAACAAAAGTCTCCAGTTATCTATCCAGTAAGTCACGTGCCTCTCAACAAAAGTAAGCAATTATCTGAGAGTAGCGGATACTAACGCGATTCTAGAAACCAGTTAGTAACGATTCAATCGCCGAAGTGGCCGCTAGATATCGCATCACGTTCCGTGCTAGTAATTTTTAGCAAGTCATCCCAGAATGAGTTCTTGGCAGCGTCCCACCTCTGTGGAATATCCCCGCGTGTGGATTACTTTTCGGGCGCGGGACGTCGACAGCGACGAGCTGGTGGAGTACCGGGTCCAGGATCTGCCCGGGGATCGCATCGAGGATGCCATCGCACACATGAAGACCTTCTTTCTGCGCGATGAACCCATGTGCAGCAGCGTTGGGTTGTACCGGGATCCGGACGCGCTGGACGAGTTTGCCGAGATGTGGCGCACGGTGGCGGCCCAGAAGGTCGCCGTCGTTTGTTTCCGTGCCGGATCGGACGAGATTGTCGGTCTGAACATGCTGACCGTGGTGTCCCAGGCGAACGCCAAGGAGTACAAGGTGGGTTGGGAAGTGTTTGCGTAAGTTGCAAAAGTGTCTCGTGAGCTCACTGTTTTATTTTTATTTTGTGGAGCAGTTCAAAAGTGTCGGAATGCAGACCATGTACGACGCTTACGTCGGAATGCTGAAGCAAGCGAACCTGTTTGAAAAATACGCCGTCGAGGATTACCTGTCGGCTTGGGGACTTTCGGTTTCTCCGAGGTTCCGAGGCCGAGGAATAGCCACGGAGCTGCTTCGGGCTAGGATTCCGATCTGCCGAGCCGTGGGACTTCGCGTAACGGTAACGCTGTTCTCCCACCCGGGATCGCAGATTCCCGCGGCCAAGGTTGGCTTTTTTGACGAAATTGTGGCCAGTTACAAACAACTTGCCGAAGATGGTTACTTGTTCCCAGAAGTGACCCATGAGCTGTGCAAATTGATGACCATGGTTGTGGAGTAATGTTACAAATAAAACCACAAAGTATTAGAAAAATCTCATCGTTTATTCCTTAAATCGACCATCACTCCAGCCAATTCCAAATCTTCCACTGTATCGATCTCCAGCGCATCCCCGGGTTCGATCTCCACGACCTGACAGCGATCGTTCTGGAATCGTCCCGTCAACAGCAATTCCCGTCGTGCCACGTAAAACATTCCCGCTTCCAGCAACTCGCCGTCCCAGTCCTGTCGTCTAGGACGCCGTTCGGGATTGAAATTCACCGGAACAACCGCTCCTCTTCGTGAAGCGTCCCGTCTCCACCGAAGTTTGTAACTCCGCGTCACGCTGAACACGCAATCCGTTGAAGGTTCAAACTTTTCTAAAAGCTCCTCAAGGTAGCGAACCTTCAAAAACGGTGAAGTACACTGAATCAGCGCAACGTTGGTCGCTTCCGGATGCATCCGGATAAACTCCTGCGTTGACTCTATAGACGGGGTGGTGTCCAGTACGGGTGGTCTCAGGTGAATCCTGACCTGATCAGACGAAAAGCGATCCTCAACGGAAGATGCGATTCGATCGTCATCGGTTGATACCCAAATCGATGCGAAACGATCAAATTCGAGCAGAATTCGTAGCGAGCGAATGAGGAGTGGTTCTCCGTTGATTGGGACGAGATTTTTCAGAGGGATTCCCTTGGAACCACCGCGAGCTAGAATTAACGCGGTGACGCTGCTGGAGTTTTGGTGACCTGGAGCGATCGACGGGCATCTGTAGGAATAAACCCGTTTTTATTTCAAACTGTAACAAAATCAAACCCCAAAACTTACTCTAATTCTCGGATGCTGCCGAATACAGATGGGAAGAGGCAAATCAATGCGACCAGATGCTGGAGAGACATGATTTGAACAAACGTGAATCATGGTATCGTTCTAATCCGGAAGAGCATTGTTGAGCTTAATTTAGACACCGTTATCATCAAATTTTCGGAGATTCTCGAGAGAAAGATGCTCCGCACAAGTTGAATAAATTAGGTATGGTATGATGCACGTGAAAAGTTGTTTATATTCAAAGTGCGCATGCGTTAGATCAGGGGTGCTGGCAAACAATATGGAATTATCAGTACCATTTAGTTTTTATTTTTCTTACAAAAATGTTATTTTTAATGTTGTACGAATAAAAAAAAAGTTTCCCATCGCTTAAATCTTCAACCTCCTCCGGATCAACCGTATGACCTCTTCCTGTTGCGTCAACCGCGCGTAATCCAGCGGCATCAGCCGGTTTCGGTCGCGCACCTTCAGCCGACACTTGCGCTCCATCAGGTGCTTCACGATTTCGGTGCTCACGTGCATGTAGATCGCCCGGAAGATCAACGTCCAGCTGCAGCGGTCCCGCGCCTCCAGGCTTCCGCCGTGCCCGAGCACGTACTTGACCGTGTGCAGATCGTTGGTGTCGATCGCGTAGTGGCCGGCGGTCATCCCGACGCAGTTGGCCGCCCCCATGTCCGCGCCGTGCTCGATCAGGTGGCGCGCGATCTTGATGTTCTTGTTGTAGACCGCTAGCTGAATGGGGAAGTGTGACATTTTGAGTATTTTGTCAGCTATTACAGGTCTCAACTCACGTGAAGTGGCGTCTCCGCGTTGCACGGCATTCCAAGATTAACGTCAGCGCCAAACTCCAGCAACAGGTCGATGACCTCCAGGTTGCCGTTCCTCACTGCCTGATACAGTAGGGTTTCTCCATGAACTGGTACGTTGACTAAGGCTGGCTTGATGCTCAACAGCTTTCTGATCAGTGCCGGTTGACTCTTTCGGACCGCACGAAAGACGGACAACGTTGACGGAACATCGGGCAGCGTAAACGACTTGAACACTTCGGACTTTCTCAGGTACAGGAACCGTCCGTCCTCCTCGTTCTGCCGCAGCACGTTGATCCGAAACGAGTAGCACAGGTTCTGCTCGAGGCTGCGGACCACCACAGACCAGCCCGTTCCCCAGTGGACCACGTCCCACAGGTTGCGTTTGCAGCTGTAGCACTTTTCCACTTTGAACAGGTCGAACGGTTCCGCCAGCGGTTCCGCCAAGTCCCACCGGAAGCCGATGGTGGACGTGGTCTGCTTGGTGAGGTACACCCGGAAGTGGGCGTCCGCGTGGAGGAGTTTTTCCGACGTTAGACTGGTGGTCATTGCAGGGAGTAAGACTTGTTCAGAGATGATTTCAGAAGCATGGTTCGAAGCGAAGGGGCGCGTAGTTGTTTGATCGATTGGCAGTTGAAGCGCGTGCGCGCAGAGAATCGATGAAAAGTTTGGCGTGAACGAGTGGCGCATTCTGGTGGCATACGGATGAACTAGTGGGGAAAGCTTGTTGAAGTTCAAGCGATTGCCATTAGGTCGACCGACAAATCAACAGAGGGTTTTAGATTAAATTTGCAGACAGGACCTCTTGAAAATTCAATCTAGAATTCTAGTATTTAGTTTTTAGTTTTAAGTTTTAAGTTTTAAGTTTTAAGTTTTAAGTTTTAAGTTTTAAGTTTTAAGTTTTAAGTTTTAAGTTTTAAGTTTTAAGTTTTAAGTTTTAAGTTTTAAGTTTTAAGTTTTAAGTTTTAAGTTTTAAGTTTTAAGTTTTAAGTTTTAAGTTTTAAGTTTTAAGTTTTAAGTTTTAAGTTTTAAGTTTTAAGTTTTAAGTTTTAAGTTTTAAGTTTTAAGTTTTAAGTTTTAAGTTTTAAGTTTTAAGTTTTAAGTTTTAAGTTTTAAGTTTTAAGTTTTAAGTTTTAAGTTTTAAGTTTTAAGTTTTAAGTTTAAAGTTTTAAGTTTTAAGTTTTAAGTTTTAAGTTTTAAGTTTTAAGTTTTAAGTTTTAAGTTTTAAGTTTTAAGTTTTAAGTTTTAAGTTTTAAGTTTTAAGTTTTAAGTTTTAAGTTTTAAGTTTTAAGTTTTAAGTTTCAAGTTTTAAGTTTTAAGTTTTAAGTTTTAAGTTTTAAGTTTTAAGTTTTAAATTTTAAGTTTTAAGTTTTAAGTTTTAAGTTTTAAGTTTTAAGTTTAAAGTTTTAAGTTTAAAGTTTAAAGTTTAAAGTTTAAAGTTTAAAGTTTAAAGTTTAAAGTTTAAAGTTTTAAGTTTTAAGTTTTAAGTTTTAAGTTTTAAGTTTTAAGTTTTAAGTTTTAAGTTTTTAGTTTTTAGTTTTTAGTTTTTAGTTTTTAGTTTTTAGTTTTTAGTTTTTAGTTTTTAGTTTTTAGTTTTTAGTTTTTAGTTTTTAGTTTTTAGTTTTTAGTTTTTAGTTTTTAGTTTTTAGTTTTTAGTTTTTAGTTTTTAGTTTTTAGTTTTTAGTTTTTAGTTTTTAGTTTTTAGTTTTTAGTTTTTAGTTTTTAGTTTTTAGTTTTTAGTTTTTAGTTTTTAGTTTTTAGTTTTTAGTTTTTAGTTTTTAGTTTTTAGTTTTTAGTTTTTAGTTTTTAGTTTTTAGTTTTTAGTTTTTAGTTTTTAGTTTTTAGTTTTTTGTTTTTAGTTTTTAGTTTTTAGTTTTTAGTTTTTAGTTTTTAGTTTTTAGTTTTTAGTTTTTAGTTTTTAGTTTTAAGTTTTTAGTTTTTAGTTTTTAGTTTTTAGTTTTTAGTTTTTAGTTTTTAGTTTTTAGTTTTTAGTTTTTAGTTTTTAGTTTTTAGTTTTTAGTTTTTAGTTTTTAGTTTTTAGTTTTTAGTTTTTAGTTTTTAGTTTTTAGTTTTTAGTTTTTAGTTTTTAGTTTTTAGTTTTTAGTTTTTAGTTTTTAGTTTTTAGTTTTTAGTTTTTAGTTTTTAGTTTTTAGTTTTTAGTTTTTAGTTTTTAGTTTTTAGTTTTTAGTTTTTAGTTTTAGTTTTTAGTTTTTAGTTTTTAGTTTTTAGTTTTTAGTTTTTAGTTTTAGTTTTTAGTTTTTAGTTTTTAGTTTTTAGTTTTAGTTTTTAGTTTTTAGTTTTTAGTTTTTAGTTTTTAGTTTTTAGTTTTTAGTTTTTAGTTTTTAGTTTTTAGTTTTTAGTTTTTAGTTTTTAGTTTTTAGTTTTTAGTTTTTAGTTTTTAGTTTTTAGTTTTTAGTTTTTAGTTTTTAGTTTTTAGTTTTTAGTTTTTAGTTTTTAGTTTTTAGTTTTTAGTTTTTAGTTTTTAGTTTTTAGTTTTTAGTTTTTAGTTTTTAGTTTTTAGTTTTTAGTTTTTAGTTTTTAGTTTTTAGTTTTTAGTTTTTAGTTTTTAGTTTTTAGTTTTTAGTTTTTAGTTTTAGTTTTTAGTTTTTAGTTTTAGTTTTTAGTTTTTAGTTTTTAGTTTTTAGTTTTAGTTTTTAGTTTTTAGTTTTTAGTTTTTAGTTTTTAGTTTTTAGTTTTTAGTTTTTAGTTTTTAGTTTTTAGTTTTTAATTTTTAGTTTTTAGTTTTTAGTTTTTAGTTTTTAGTTTTTAGTTTTTAGTTTTTAGTTTTTAGTTTTGTTTTTAGTTTTTAGTTTTTAGTTTTTAGTTTTTAGTTTTTAGTTTTTATTTTTTAGTTTTTAGTTTTTAGTTTTTAGTTTTTAGTTTTTAGTTTTTAGTTTTTAGTTTTTAGTTTTTAGTTTTTAGTTTTTAGTTTTTAGTTTTTAGTTTTTAGTTTTTAGTTTTTAGTTTTTAGTTTTTAGTTTTTAGTTTTTAGTTTTTAGTTTTTAGTTTTTAGTTTTTAGTTTTTAGTTTTTAGTTTTTAGTTTTTAGTTTTTAGTTTTTAGTTTTTAGTTTTTAGTTTTTAGTTTTTAGTTTTTAGTTTTAGTTTTTAGTTTTTAGTTTTTAGTTTTTAGTTTTTAGTTTTTAGTTTTTAGTTTTTATTTTTTAGTTTTTAGTTTTTAGTTTTTAGTTTTTAGTTTTTAGTTTTTAGTTTTTAGTTTTTAGTTTTTAGTTTTTAGTTTTTAGTTTTAGTTTTTAGTTTTTAGTTTTTAGTTTTTAGTTTTTAGTTTTTAGTTTTTAGTTTTTAGTTTTTAGTTTTTAGTTTTTAGTTTTTAGTTTTTAGTTTTTAGTTTTTAGTTTTTAGTTTTTAGTTTTTAGTTTTTAGTTTTTAGTTTTTAGTTTTTAGTTTTTAGTTTTTAGTTTTTAGTTTTTAGTTTTTAGTTTTTAGTTTTTTAGTTTTTAGTTTTTAGTTTTTAGTTTTTAGTTTTTAGTTTTTAGTTTTTAGTTTTAGTTTTTAGTTATTAGTTTTTAGTTTTAGTTTTAGTTTTTAGTTTTTAGTTTTTAGTTTTTAGTTTTTAGTTTTTAGTTTTTAGTTTTTAGTTTTTAGTTTTTAGTTTTTAGTTTTTAGTTTTTAGTTTTTAGTTTTTAGTTTTTAGTTTTTAGTTTTTAGTTTTTAGTTTTTAGTTTTTAGTTTTTAGTTTTTAGTTTTTAGTTTTTAGTTTTTAGTTTTTAGTTTCTAGTTTTTAGTTTTTAGTTTTTAGTTTTTAGTTTTTAGTTTTTAGTGTTTAGTTTTTAGTTTTTAGTTTTAGTTTTTAGTTTTTAGTTTTTAGTTTTTAGTTTTTAGTTTTTAGTTTTTAGTTTTTAGTTTTTAGTTTTTAGTTTTTAGTTTTTAGTTTTTAGTTTTTAGTTTTTAGTTTTTAGTTTTTAGTTTTTAGTTTTTAGTTTTTAGTTTTTAGTTTTTAGTTTTTAGTTTTTAGTTTTTAGTTTTTAGTTTTTAGTTTTTAGTTTTTAGTTTTTAGTTTTTAGTTTTTAGTTTTTAGTTTTTAGTTTTTAGTTTTTAGTTTTTTAGTTTTTAGTTTTTAGTTTTTAGTTTTTAGTTTTTAGTTTTTAGTTTTTAGTTTTTAGTTTTTAGTTTTTAGTTTTTAGTTTTTAGTTTTTAGTTTTTAGTTTTTAGTTTTTAGTTTTTAGTTTTTAGTTTTTAGTTTTTAGTTTTTAGTTTTTAGTTTTTAGTTTTTAGTTTTTAGTTTTTAGTTTTTAGTTTTTAGTTTTTAGTTTCAAGCTAGCTGAGCAATTCTCTGAGATTTCGGTCATTCGATTTTTTCTGTATTTTTTAATCCGGCTGAAACTTTTTGGTGCCTTCGGTATGCCTATTTTCAAAAAAGTTAACTAAAAATGGTTATAACTTGAAAACGGTGCACTTTATCAAAAATTCACTAAAGCACTTTTTGATTGCAAATTCGCTTTACATCGAAAAATGAAGTTGAAAAATTTTTGCGACCAATATTTCGATTTATTGAAAAAATCTGTATTGATTCAAAAAATCATTACTCGGTCAAAGATTTTTTGCCCATTCTGGAAATTTCTGAAAAGTTGGCATTTGATGTCCTCTAAAACATATCAAAAAATAAAAAAAATTAAAAATAGTGTTTTTTTTTGCAAATCGACAAGTGACAAAAAGTTAAATAAATAATCATAAAAATTTTTTAAACATTGCTACATGAACACTGCAGAAAGTTGATTTTTAAAATTTCCCACCTGACTTCAAACCACCAGCCGGCATGTTTCCATTACATCGCATCACTCGCAGAACCACAAAATGACCAAATTCACTTTAATTTTCATATTAAAATGTCCTCTTCATTGTCGTCCTTGTCATGTCCTGTCCCGTCCGTTCCGTCCATCCACGGCGCCATCGAACAAGCCAGATCAAAATAGCTACCCCAGGTGCAACCCGGCGGGAAACAAATTAAATTCCTGCCCCACTCCAGGCGCTGCAGCTGATGTTGGGCGGGTTGCCGACCACACGGCGTCGGCACAGTGGTCTCCATCGCTGGCTCGTCCCAATCTCGTTGGAATTCATTTTTAATGAACCGATCTCGCTCACGAGTTTTTTTTGCGAACCACAAACCCAGCAGAAAGATGAGAAATGGCTCCTCCGTAATTCAAGAAGCTGCTGCCCGATGAAAAGGATTAAAAGAGTGGTGAGGGGACGATTGAACGGTCCACGGTTCGTAGAACATCAGGTGGCATCCCGTTGGATTGGGTGATGTGAGAAAATGGAAAATTATGGAAATTTTTGCCACGTTTTATCACCGGGTTGAGTGAAAGTGTTGATCGTTGAGGAATGTCGAGATGATGGAGAAGAATTTTCTTCTGTTGGGCGTAAATTATTGAAATAAATTGTTGTCCTCGATGAAAAGCATTCTTTGCCGATTGTGGGTGATTATGAAACATAATGGTAATTTCAAAGCAGAACTCCTCCTAAATGTACCTCAGATCAGGAATGACAAAACAACAAAACAACAAAACAACAAAACAACAAAACAACAAAACAACAAAACAACAAAACAACAAAACAACAAAACAACAAAACAACAAAACAACAAAACAACAAAACAACAAAACAACAAAACAACAAAACAACAAAACAACAAAACAACAAAACAACAAAACAACAAAACAACAAAACAACAAAACAACAAAACAACAAAACAACAAAACAACAAAACAACAAAACAACAAAACAACAAAACAACAAAACAACAAAACAACAAAACAACAAAACAACAAAACAACAAAACAACAAAACAACAAAACAACAAAACAACAAAACAACAAAACAACAAAACAACAAAACAACAAAACAACATAACAACAAAACAACAAAACAACAAAACAACAAAACAACAAAACAATAAAACAACAAAACAACAAAACAACAAAACAACAAAACAACAAAACAACAAAACAACAAAACAACAAAACAACAAAACAACAAAACAACAAAACAACAAAACAACAAAACAACAAAACAACAAAACAACAAAACAACAAAACAACAAAACAACAAAACAACAAAACAACAAAACAACAAAACAACAAAACAACAAAACAACAAAACAACAAAACAACAAAACAACAAAACAACAAAACAACAAAACAACAAAACAACAAAACAACAAAACAACAAAACAACAAAACAACAAAACAACAAAACAACAAAACAACAAAACAACAAAACAACAAAACAACAAAACAACAAAACATTGAAAGGTTGAAATTCTGGCTTGTTATTTCCAATATTTTTTTTTCTTGCTCCCCACAAAAAGGATTGTTTTATTATAGGGAATTCATTACAAAATTTTATACTAATAAAATTTACAATATTACAAATCATCAAAAATTTGTCAAATTCTAGAGAAATACTTTGCTCTGGATTATGAAAACATGAGATTGATCTTTGCATCCAATTTCCACGCATCAATAGAACTCTCTCACTCTCAAACATACCCCTGGGGTCGGTCAATAACTAATTAATTATCGAGCCTCACCTACCACGTTATCCCACAAAACTCGCAACCAGAGGATGACGAGACAGTGAGTCAGCTTGCCCTCCTTCTTGTGACAACACAGACTGTGATTAATTAGAGAGTCAATCTCCTCCGATCTTCCGAGGTCCGGTGGATAAAGGTCACAAGGTGGCACCCTCATCTTTCTGCCCGAGGAGGTGGTTTTGGGTTTGAGTTTTTGATTGATTTCCGATTTTCCCGCGGGGTGAGCATTCGATAAGAGGTGGAATTTCCCCAACGAGCAGTAAAAGGAGAGCGTGGGAGTTGAAACGAAAAGAAAAACACTCCTAATGATAAATCGATAAATCTACAATTTTCATCCACTTTTCCCGCTTCTTCGCTGATGATGGGAGGCGATATTTCCCGCTTATTTTGCGTCGTTTTTTTGAGACTCACTTTTCCTGCGATAAGCAAAACGGAACGGCTTTTCCCTCCCTGCTTAGTAGACCCTTCCAAAAAGGATAGAAATTCGTTCCCTATTATGTCATACTTTTTTTTTTGCTGGGTTTTAAGTGCTTTCCATTTTCGATACGTTTTCCTTTTTGGTTAAATGTGTGGAAAGGATTTCGTGATATGACAACTTTATCACGAACCAGTCCATTCGGATGGGAGCCATTTGCAGGACGCTGGAGAGGCTCTTGAGTTGGAGTTTGGGCGAGTCTGGGTGACAGATTGCCGTGTTAATGTGGGGGTTTGACAACTAAGAGAGAAGAAATTAGTGGTTGATTGATTGTTATTTGCACCGAGATTTACACAGTGAATTTCTTTGCAAATATTGTATTTTAATTATACTTTTTCTATTCACACATAATCAGTACTTCAGATTTTTTTTTTGCAAACCAGCAAAAACAGGCCTAAAATCATTCTATTTTTTAAGAAAATTATGATCATTTAAAAGCAAGCCAAATTTTAAATTTTTTGACCAGCATCAAGCCAAAATTGGTTCATTGTTGTTTTCGAAATAATTCTGAAAGTTTTTCGAAGCATCAAAACAACAATAAATATGATACCATTTGAATGTAAAATTTCACGATTTTTTAATCTGATGTTTGTCAGTAATAAAAATTTCCAAATATTTTGATTTAATTCAAGTATTTCAATTCTCTACATTTTTACAAGTCTGTTTTTCCATATGTTTTTTTTTTTTTAATTTCAATGTAAAAAGCAATTTTGCATCAGTAGTTTTTCCATACAAGAGCAGTTCTCTACGGAATCGGTCTTTTTTTTTTCTTTAATTTTTTTTTGTATTTTTAATCCGGCTGAAACTTTTTTGGTGCCTTTGGTATGCCCAAAGAAGCCATTTTGCATCATTAGTTTGTCCATATAATTTTCCATACAAATTTGGCAGCTATCCATACAAAAAAGATATGTGAAAATTTAAAAATCTGTATCATTGGAAGGAATTTTTAGATCGATTTGGTGTCTTCGGCAAAGTTGTAGGTATGGATATGGACTACACTGAAAAAAACTGATACACGGTAAAATTATTTTGGTGATTTTTAATTTGAATTTTTGCCACTAAAACTTGATTTTCAAAAAAAAAACACTATTTTTAATTTTTTATTATCTGATATGATTTAGAGGAAATCAAATGCCAACTTTTCAGTAATTTCCATAATATTTTTTTAGCATTTATAAAGGATGTAATATTGCCCTTTTGAAATGTAAGTCTTGATTTAAAATTTTTGAAAATGTTGTTTTCGAAAAGATCGGAAAATTTCACGAATGTTTCATATTTTGACATTGTAAATCAGACCAATAGTTGCAGGGACATCGACATTAGAAAATGGTGGATTGTTTGGGTGATACCATCTTAGAAAACATCAATTTTCCTGTTTTTAAACCTTTGCATGGCAATATCTCAGCAACTAAGGATCGTATCAACAAAGTTCAAAAAAGCAAAATGTAGAGAATTTTCTCAGCTTTTCAAAAATATTTTTTCCAAAGGTGGGCAAACATGGGCACTTATTTCAAAAAATGAATTATTGCGACTGTTTTGAAAAAAAGGTAACTTAACATGGCTATAACTTGAAAACGCTGCACTTTATCAAAATTTCACTTAAGTACTTTTTGATTGCAAATTCGATTTTACATCGAAAAATGAAGTTGAAAAATTTTTGCAACCAATATTTCGAGTTTTTAAAAAAATAAATCGGTCAAAGATTATTTGCTCATTCTGGAAATTTCTGGAAAGTTGGCATTTTATGTCATCTAAAATAAATCAGAAAAAAATAAAAATAGTGTTTTGCAAATTAAATTTTAGTGACAAAAAGTTGAATAAAAAATCACCAATTTTTTTACCGTGTATCATTTTTTCAGTGCAGCCCTTTTCCATACCTGCAACTTTGCCGAAGACACCAAATCGATCGAAAAAAACTTTCAAAAGATACAGATTTTTGAATTGAATTGCTCACAAGGCTTCATACAATTTTGCGGGCTAGTCATTAAAATAATAAAAAAATAGTGATTCACGTCAATTTTCAAAAATTTGTACTTTCAAAAGAGTTTTGTGTGATCGATTGTCTTCTGCAAAGTTATAGGTAATGATTACGACATGTCAGTAAAAAATGTTGCACTGACCAAAAAATTCTCGAGTTTTCATTTAACTTTCTATTACAAAAGTTGAATTCTCAAAATACAGATTTTCTCTCCTTAAATTTTTTTCCGATCTTTTTAAGAGGCATTTTTTGCGCTAGATTTTGGAATGGTGAACAATCTGGTTCTTGAGGTATACAGTTTTGAACTAACTATACTACTAAGCATCAAAATTATTGCTAAACAGAATTTTAATATCCAAAGTATCATATATTCAAAAAATGGGGGAATTAATAAAAAATTGTGTAAGGTCACTTTCGACTGCACATTTCATATGGCATCGTAACACAACGGCAGTCACATACGTGTACTTTGTACGCACTTTGTGAGGGCACTTGTATGAAATGCCAAAACCGCGACTTTCGAAAGGTTAAAATGGTGTTTGAACTATTATTTGACATATAATTCTATTTTTCCTTAAAATTAATTTTTATTCAATCAATTATAGCTACTTTGTGCCATGCATAACTATTGTGAAAATAATAGTCCCCTTAAAATATATCAAAAAATCGTAAATTATAAGTAGTTATACGTGTTGTGCGAAAATACCTCAGTAGAAACACAAAATTAGGTTTTTCTTTTATTTCATTGAATTATTTAATCGAAGGGGAGATATCCCTATTTTCATTTACTGAACTTTTTATTGAACTTTTTTGATAATGAATGAGGAAGGCACAAGACACAGGTGGATTAAGTTAGTTTTTTCGTAAGTTTGTTTGAATGAAAATAATGTCAAAACGTTTGGAATACAATATTTTTTTATACCAAGCAGTACTAATTCAAAATTTATGATTCAAAGCTTTAGTCATGGTCTATGGCTTGTTTTTTATGAATGGCAACATTTGTTCAAAATTTTAGAATTGCAGAAAAAAGCAG